>NW_022990313.1:1488620-2088620 GCF_902827175.1 Gymnodraco acuticeps
CCCGGAGTTGGGGACTGGCTTCAGTAGAAGCTGCTGGGAGTCCCAGCAGCCTTCCGAGTAAATCGCCAGAACGCCGACACCTCCTCATCTCCACCGCTCCCATGTTTTATTTTGTGTTGCCATAAGTTAGTCTCTCTGCGTTTCTGCGCTGGGCTAATGCTAATAATGCTAATGCGAGGATAATCAAATGGCGGCTTCACAAAAACTTTTTGGGAGTTTTACGGGGCGTTGGTTTGCAATCCGCCCAGCCAATCAGACATATAGCTCTTTTCTCTCACAGATAGCCGTACGAAAGTCCCTGCTCTCTAGCAGGACTCTCGTGGGGTAAAAAGGTTCTCATGAACTAATTTTAGTACCGGCTCTTTTGGTGTGAACGCGATAAAAGAGGCTAACGTCCACGCTAGCTGCTATATGTTTTGCATTGAGGTGATACTTGAGGCTTGATGTGCTGCGGTGATATGCGAATTCCTTTTTGCATAATTGCACACAACCGTGCTCTTATCGACGCTTCCATCCGTCCGTTTTTTAAAACAACATTTCCCACTGTTGTTCACTGTGGTTTGTTGTTGTCTGAAGTCCTGAACGTTAGTTGGTGCTCCAGTATAATCGGTACGCCTGAAACTCATCCAGTGAGAAACGTTCCGCGGTGCAAAAATAAGTGCGATTAAAATGCGTTAATTTTTTTAACGCGTTTAATTTTTGTGTAATTAATTAATCTTAATTAACGCGTTAAAGTCCCGGCCCTAATATATATGTATGTATATATATATATTATATATATATATTCATGTATGTATCTTATATACACTAAACAAAAATATAAACACAACACTTTTGTTTTTGCTCCCATTTTTCATGAGATGAACTCAAAGATCTAAAACATTTTCTATATACACAAAATAAACCATTTCTCTCAAATATTGTTCACAAATCTGAAAAAATCTGTGATAGTGAGCACTTCTCCTTTACCGAGATAATCCATCCCACCTCACAGGTGTGGCATATCAAGATGCTGATTAGACAGCATGATTATTGCACAGGTGTGCCTTAGGCTGGCCACAATAAAGGGTTATGGTATGGGGCAGGCGTATGTTATGGACGTCGAACACAGGCCACTCGATTCACACATTACCCTACCCCTACCCCTCACACCAGATACTGACTGGTTTTCGGACCCCCCCAGACCCCCCAATAAAGCAAAAACGTTGTAATCGTCTGATGAAGCAACACACTCTGCGAAACGTTCAGGATTGTATGCCTCTCCACTGTACATTCTCACACTGGTATTTATTGAAACAATTTTAAACTATTTATCTTTTATCTATACTTTTAGATTCGTGATTTTAAACATTAAAGGACTACTCTATTTCCCTTGTGGGGGTTCTCTGCCTTTTCCGTTGCCTCTGTTCCAACTGTGCTAACTGGATAAGCACACGGTAGCAACAAACATTTCAAGAAAAATGCTACGGTGGGTCTTTTCTCCCTGAAAAATAATTTTCTTTCTGGGCTGGTCTGAACCCGGGTCTCCCAGGGGAGGGAGCCGCGGCCTGCCCGGTTGGCCATAGGATGTTTTGACTTGAGAAGCTGCCTGGTGGCGATACAACTACCTTGCGGCTCTATCTCCAACACGGGACAACCGGACCATCGGGGCCAGACGGAGTCATACCATCCTTTGGACAGGTAAGGGCCATCGCAGGTGATTAGAAATGTCCTCCAACCAGAGCCAGACTGTGCGGGGGGAGGGGAAGAGGAGCACACACACACTTTCCCCTTACTGATACAACCAGCAACAGACAGGCTCCACAACCACTTTTAGCAGAATGCACACACCCTATCAGCACACCACGAACAACACCCCACACCCCATTGACACAGCCACAACGTCTACACTTTCATCACCACCAGACCCAGCAACCAGACACAGCAGTAAGAGTATTTCAAACTCATTCAAGCTACACATCATAAAAACATAGTAGATAGAGCCATACAGACACGCTTATCAGGGCTCTCGACTAACTTTTTCCCCCATCCTCCCGGAACCGTCCCGAAATACAATCTAAGCCGTCCCGAAATTAATGTGGACCGTCCCGAATTTAAAATGTTAGTTTTTCTGCATTATCATTAGTTTAAAATCATTCAAAGTGACCTTTAACCTAAATAAAACATCATACAACCATTAGATGATAATTCATCAACCTTTTTATTTGAGTAAATCAGTCAATCACATAAACAAAGGCCAAATATATTTAAACAAACACACAAACGAGAAAATTACTCGAATATTGAATCCAATCAAGTCCCATCCAATTAACAAAACAATCCAACACTGTCCTGAAGACAGAACCCAGAGTAACCACTAACCAGGATGACAGTCTGTAACACAGTCAGGAGACCTTTACAAACGGCCCCGCCCCCTCGCACACAGACAGGAGAGAGAGATCTCGTCTGGATTGAAAAGCTCGACAATACATCATAGACGCATGTTGTAGTCTTATTGCATATTAAAAACGGAGTTGGTGAAACTAAAACTGCGATATAATGTGTATGTAGCAATAAGTCCGATAACGTCGGAGCTTAACGTTACCACTGTCTTTAATAATACCGGCCCGGGGCCCGTTTAATACTGGGGCTCGGTACCCATTCCTACATGGGGAGAGGCGCAGCATATTGCTAAGGACTAAATACGATGGAGTTCTCATCTCAGCCTTATTACCCATAGGGGATGGAGAGGAGTAAGTAAATAAAGAGGCCGGCACTCCAGGGTCAGGTTCTGCTGTGCGTTTTTGTGATGTAACGGTAAAACATTTCAGAATTCCTCTACGGGATGCCATTGTACATCACTCAACCCCAGTGCTTGAATTGGAATGAAAAAGGTGCCAGTACTCTAAAATCAGCAACTTTTTCAAGTCAATTTTATATTATACAGCCCACAAACAAGAATTTGGCTACTATAATGCTGGTGGGTTTTGTCTCTTTACTACTGTATATTTTAGAAAGGTTCACTGTACTTAACATTTTTTATGATAGGCAGCGGATATGCTAAAGCTCAGTAAGGTCAATATTAACTGAAAATATAGCAATCAAAGTCTAGATCTTCTGCTGAAGACACATGAAGCAGAGACCTTCAGGTGAGAGCCCCTCAGGTGGTGTTCAACATTAATGACAAGGAAACAAGCTCTGGTCAGAAGCATTTTTTTATAAAAAGCTTTAACAAAATTAAGTATTTCTGTACATTTTGAATGCAATCTAACTTTCCAACTCCAGAAAACGAAAAACGAAAAAAGTGCCAAAAAGTCTTCTCACATGGGCTGAGCTGCTTTGCAATATACTTCACCACTGAAGAATACAAATATGTATAAAGTAAACTATGATGCAATCTAACTTTCCAACTCAGAAAATGATAAAGAGCATGAACAAAGAACATGTAAAAACAAATGCAAAATTTGCACAATCTAAAATGAGAAACTGTAAACTGCAAGTAACAAAGTCTGAGCCATGGTAAAGAGTTACATTGAACACCAAGCTGATCAGATAACTCCCTGGTTGGTCTGAAGTCCTTCTATCTCCAGGATCTGTACAAATCGGCACATTATGCCAAAAGTCTTCTCACTGGGTGAGCTGCTTTGCAATATACTTCACATTGTTAGAAAAGGCTCCAGAAGGCCTTGGGGACATCAGTATCAGGGGGCTGGAGCTGGACAGGCTCTTTCATCAGCACTTCTCCTTCCCTTTGCCAGCCAGGACCTCACATACTGTTCCGGATTGAACTGTCCTAGTGATGGTCCATTACATTTAATGAAAACCAGGCTGGACAGTCGGCTGACAGAGAGAGCATTCCTTTTTGCAGTAAGGATATCGTTCATGCAGCTGAATGCCCGCTCACACTCACTAGTGGAGACAGCGATGGTTCGGACTGCTTTCAGTAGAGGCTCCATGGCAGCAGGTGTACGGGAATGCCCTGGTTTCCCTTGTATTCGCGAAAGCCCTGAACAGTCTCTCTTCTGTCCACTTTCAGCACTTCGCACACAAACGTAGCACCTCTACGTCCCCATACTGTACGTCTAACTCCTCTTCAGGCCAACTTCCAGGATGGATAACTTTCATGTCCTGGATTAGCTGATTGTCCCGGGCCTCCCCGGCCATGTAATGGGATTTCTCTTGTGCTGACATGAGAGGAGGTTGTGGAAGTCATTCTGTGTCTCAGATTCTCTACCATACTGCGGAAAAACTGACCTGTATGAATCTGTACAAGCCTGCCATTCTCACGCAGGGCAACACCCTTGAAGGACTTCTCAGCTAGAGCTGTATGAACTGTAGTCATGTGTGGGCCAGGCATGGTGACCATGGATTCAAAAACTTGTATTTCTCGAGTTAAGAGCCTATCTGCTGTAGGCAGTGTCATCTCTCTTTTTTGGAGTTGCCGAGAGAGGTCGCTGAGCTCTGTGAGCGCATCGTACATCAGTCCCAGATTGCTGACAAACGTTGCAGATGTGAGCACATCATCCAGGCCTTGTACTTTGCTCTGTCTCTGGAATCCCTGCTCGTGTCGTTTGCAGCATTTGTGAAGTGATCATGAAGCACTCGGTAGTTTTCCCAGACTGCTCTGACGCTCCTTTCACTTGAAGCCACCCAGCGGATGGACAAAACACGCCCTATCACCAGGAGACGCTGTCCGACTGCTTGCGCACACTGCGCTAACTGCCTCTGATTTTTGGGGGAGGCATGGAACAAGGAATAGAGTTTGTCAAAAAAGATCTGGAAATGATTGAGCCCTGAGACCTCCTTGACCACATCCGCAACTGCCAGCTCTAGACGATGATTGGAGCAGTGCCACACAAACAGGCTTGGGAATTTACTACACAACTGGGTAGCAACGCCTGTTCTCTTCCCTAGCATGACTGAAGCCCATCACATGCAAAATAAACGAAACACTGACCTAAAAAGTCCTCGTTAAATCTCTTTCCAAGACACTCCATTAACGCCTTTGTGATGTCATCAGCCGTTGTTCCATCCAACTCGATCAGCTCCCACAAAACGTTTCGGGCTCAGCATCAGCTAATGCTGAGCGTAGACACACAACAAGCACCGTTTTACCACTAATAGTGGTAGATTCATCGACCAAAACACAGAGTTTTCTTTGCTTTTCTGTAATGTCTTTTGCCATCTTTTTCTTCAGCTCATGAGCTATATGGTCGATGATTTCGCCACAGGTTTTATTGGAGTGCAAAACCCTGCCCACGTTCAGCCCATTCAGTTTCTGTACATTCAAATCAATTGGCATGTCTGTGAATGGCCGGCTATGTTTTGCCAATTTTATATGCCGTTCGAAAAACTCTGATAGTGGTGTCTAATTCAGATTTATGCATAAACTGCACTTGATGTTGAATAGTTTCACATGAAGCAGATGTAAGGATGTCAGCAGCTTTTACATGGGCTTGTGATTCTTTATGTTCTTTGATTTTTTTCTCAGGCTAGCTTGTTGTTTGCCCTTGTCAACACCGAAATGAGACACTGCACACTCACCCCATTCAGTTGACAGTTTCAGTCCTTGTCCAGTGTGTATTCCCAAAGATTTGACATCTCTGCATATCCGACATCCTAGCTTCTTATCTTTAAGAAGGAGCCATGCATTGGTCTTGCAAAAATATTGCACCTGGTCCGTTGTCCAGCAGTCAGGTGCATCGCTTTGCCCGGTGTTGGTGGTGGCAGTTGCGCCAGCAGCAGCTAACGTTAGAGGCTCTGGAGGAGGCGGCGGAGCTAGTGCTAATGCTAATGCACTAGAACTTGGAGCAGGAGGATCAACCAAAGAAAGCTCCCCATCAGACACAATTTCCAACACAGGCACAGCATTCTCTGTATTTGAAGTTTCTTCCGGCGACAACCGCTGTCTTTTTGCACTTTTATTAATCCACGCTAACATTTTAGAAATGCTAATTTGTGACGTGACTTGCTTTCCTTCTCTCGGGGGCGTGCCTGCTCTGTTCTATCACTCTACATAGCCACCCACTGGGTGGGAGTTGCACTGCATAAACACAACACACGTGCATCTAGGTATGTAAATTGTAAAGCATTAAAACATGGTTTTACTAACAGTTTTCAGTATGTTGTTACTTCGGCATTATTATTATTATTATTTTGAAACGTGTATTACTATTAAATCACGGTCAAATAGGTTAATTTTGACATAGTCGTTTCCACCACAGTATTTACATGGAGAAGATAAGCCCCGCCCCCTCTCCAGCACGTTCTGTTTGAATGACAGGAGTAAACAGCTGACAGCCGCTGTGAAACTCCAGCGGTTAGAGCGATGAGAATGTCCGTTCGGCACCTCATGACGCATCTACTGAGTACCGGGCGGCTGTATATATATATATGGATGTATAATAAGAACGGCGGGAGAGTGTTGAGTACTGGCACGGTGCATGAGTACCGGAGTACCGCCAGCATGCCGGTACTGAGCAAGAAGTGCCGGTACTCCATGGGTCAGAACCAGAAGTGCCGGTACTGCGTACCGGTGAGTACCGGCCCAATTCCAGCACTGCTCAACCCGCAAAATACACACACTCAGTACATAGCTAGACCCGCGAATTTGCGGACCAGGAATTCGCGGGCACAGCCAGCTGGGCTGCTGGCCGACAGCCAGCGGCACAGCTGTAGCTACATGTGTGTGTATTTTGCGGGTTTCTAAATGTTTTGTGCATGTGTGTTTATGTTGACAAGGAGGTTTAATGTGCTACACAAAACGTGCAGTCGGTTTCATTTTCATCGCCATTTGTAGTAGAGTTAGCAGGGTATTTTTATTTTAACTCTCGTCCCAAATTCGTCCCAAAATTATTTGTTATCCTCCCTGACACTATTTTTTCGGCCCCGGGACGTCCTTAAGCTCGAGCCCTGACGCTTATATCCACCCGGGATGACCAGACAGGTATTCAGGCTCACTGATTTCATCAAACCCTCCACGCCAACAGAACACACACACACACACACACACACACACCACACACACACACACACACACACACACACACACACACACACACACACACACACACACACACACACACACACACACACACAACAATACCATCAGCTGGATGCACACAAACATGATTATTCTCCAGCAACACTACAAATCCACCATTACATCACTCCAGAACACCCTGTGGAATCCCATTGCATTCCAAATAGCTACAGGTTGGCACAGAAGCGGTATGGCTCCAGGTTTCACACTGATACAATACACACAGCTAAACATACACTCCACAACGCCACTCCCGCTGCCTCCCCCCCACCACCGGGGAGGGCCCTTTCCAGGCAACCTCATCCACCTCCCCTTCTAAGTGAGGAGGAGTACCCCCATCTACGGAGAACCCGAACCCCCAACAGATCATCCCTCTCCCTCGGTCCCAGGCCTTCACTTGCAGAAGCAGTCTTCCAGTATCAGCGCCGCCACCCATCTTCCCAGTCAACCAACCGTCTCCGCCCACCCTCAACCGTCAACTCCAGGGACCATCCCCCATCCCATCCCAACCCAGGCCAGCCCCCACTTGGCCCCTTTCAGAACCCCCTGAGGGGTCCTGGCCTTCCTTGGCCCCGGCCCCCTCCTCTATTACCCAACCCCCCTCTTCTCCCTACCCCCTCCATCCAACAGTACCCGCTTCCCCAAAGAACCCCCGGGATCCGCCTCCCAAACCAGAACCCTATCCCATCCAAACCCACTTCCCCCATCACCAGTGTAGCCACCATTCCAGCCACCCCAGACCAGAACTATAGCCTTCCCGGTGCCACCCTTCCCTCTACCTCACCCCTACCCCCAACCCTCCCCACCTCCTCAGGTCAACCTAGTTGACCTTACTTCCCCCTCATCTCCACCCAACTCCCAGTCCTCCCCTCCCAAGAGCTTCCCCAGCAACCGCCAAATTACCAACGAGGTCCACCATTCCAACGTCTCAGTCAGTTTTCCCGATAACATTCTTTCCTTCTCCCAATCCTCTACAGGTGTTGCCGGTTCCTTATTGGACCATGCTGGCGCCTTGGACCCGACAGACTTTGTACTCCATCCCACAGAGGGGCCGCCGATGATGAAAGGTCATCCTAAGGTCCACCAGATCGTACAAGTCCATTCTGAGCCCCCCTCTGGCCAGTCTGTCGGGTCACTGCAGCCCAGCGGGTCCTCTGAGGGGACTGGCACACCATCCGACCGGACCCCAACCCCCCAGGAACCCCTCCATCTCTCAACCTCCAAGGACCTTCACCCCCTCCTTTAACCTCACCCTCTCCCCGGTCTACCCCTTCCTCTTCTCCCTCTCCTCCGCCACTTCCCCTCTCTAGTATCCCCTCCTACCTTACCCCTGGTCCCCGTTCCCTCTTCTTCAAACCAACCAGCTCCACTTCCCCAACCCAGTACCAACCCATCACTCACATGGCCAGACCACAAAAGAAGGCACAGGACTGGTCCCTGGCAGGCTCTAAACCCATCCAGATACTGGGAGACTCCAACATCAACCGCATACCAACCCCACCCTACAGCTGGACTGCTACCCTGGAGCCAAAGTCTACCATTTCATGGAACTTTTCAAACGCACCCCTCCCATCCCAACAGCCAAGATCGTCATAATCGGCATCAACAATAAAGACGATGACCCCGAACGCACCACCACTAAACAGTATGAAAAAATACGCCGCCAAGACCTTCCCCAGGGCTTCCATTTACATCCCCCTCATCAACCATTCACCCCACCTGACTCCAGTACAAACACGCAATATCCTCAACAAAAACCACAACACCCTGCCAACCATTTCACCGGAAACCTTCCGGACTGGCCAGGACAACATTCATTGGACTCCCCCCACAGCCCAGCTCATCCTGGACTCCTGGTGCAGGGAGTTACATTTCTAAACACCTCCGAACCTACCCCGGAAAAACACATTAACCTACCCAACCCCCCAACTAACCCCACCAGCTCTCCCCCCGACCCTGACCAGAACCCTGACCTGGGGTGGAATTCACCCTCCACAGTTCTCAATTTATCCACCCTTTTTGTCCCCTCTGTAGTCCAGCTACAACTCCTACAGAGGGGACTCACCTTTGTCCCACGCCCCCTCCGCCATGACCGAGAGGAACTTCAAAGGGATCTACACCAATACCACAGACGTCTCAAAATCATAGATTATTTCCACACCAAACCCTGCACCCAACAGTCACTCCTCACCTTCCCCTCCAACTGGGAACCACTACTCACTCAAGTCAACCACAAAACAAATCATTACCACCAATAACCGGGCCCTGCAATCCTTCCGACCACCGACAGATATCCCAGATAATCTGTCGGTGGACGAACGCAGGGCCCTAACCCAACACATAGTTATCAAACCGGCCGACAAAGGATCGAAAATAGTCATTATGGATAGACACCACTACATCACAGAAGCACAGAGACAACTCAATAACCCACTCCATTACAAGCCCATCCCGGACACCATACAACCCCAGACACAACTCCAACTCAGACCGATAATAGAAACACTGTACAAACTCAAATTTATTTCCGCCAAGCAGAGGGACTTCCTATTCGGACCTGATGCACCCCGCCTCCGCCAGTTTTATCTACTCCCAAAGATCCATAAAGACCCTTCCACCTGGACCATTCCCTTTGAAGTTCCTCCCGGCAGATCCATCGTATCTGACTGCAGTAGCACCCTACAACACCTCACAGTACATAGAACATCATTTAGGCCCACTTTCCACCAAACACCCCAGCTACCTCAAAGATACATATCACTTTCTCCAGATCACCAGACCCATGGTCGTTCCCACCCAAGCCCATCTGTTTACCATCGACAGACAGCCTATACACCAAATATTTTATCACAACTAGACTACAAGGAAATAGTGCTACTTGGAGATTTTAACTGTTAACTGCAGTGTCAGAGGATTTTAAAAACCTTTGTATCTCTTTAAATGTTACTCAGATTGTGGACAGTCCTACTCGCCCTAACATTAAGTCCCCTAATAAATCCTCCCTAATTGATCTCATTTTAACTAATGTTCCCCATAAATATTCATCTGTGGGAGTATTTGCAAATGATCTGAGTGATCACTGTGTTGTAGCCACAATTAGGGACACTAAGGTCCAAAAGGTTAAACCTCACATTATCATTAAGGCGAGACACGGCAGGCAAAAACATCGTTTTTCAAGTACTGGTGAATTTTGAGATTTTGTGCTATTTTGATTCCATAACATGTTTTCTTTCAGGATTTTGGAAGGAAAACGTACAAAATACACATTTAAGTGTTTATTTTACTATAGTTTGTCTATTTGCGTCTGTAGATTTCTCCTAAATTCACCAAAAGTTAGCATTCTAACGTAACATAAAGTACCGCGACCGCTGTGTGCACCATGTCAACAGAGGTATCGCTGGAAAGCTGTGTCTCTCCTGCACAATCTCATCGGATCCAAATATGGTCATTTCCTTTGTATCAGCAACCAATCGTGAAAGCACAAAGGGGTCTTAAACCAAGAAACGAAATCTCATTGGCTGGTGTCAATTTCTGACAACGTGATTCGTTCAGATGCGTCACGTGGTGTGCTAAAAACACTTCCTGGTTAGCTTTCAGCTAGAAATTGAAATCTCAAAATGCCAAAAGAACGTTCACAGAGAAGACGACAACAATTGTCACTTGCACGAAGCAAGGTTATAAAAAAAAAAATGACCCTGAACATGAAATACCTTCACGGAGTGCGTCGATGCGCAAGCTATCATCCAAAGAACAGGAGGGTTTAGCTAGCGCCTCACTGCAATCTTTAAAGGTCGTTTTCTCAAATTGAGTTTTTTCTCCTACTCTGAGTTCGAAATTTCAACTTCAGTAGCACGTACATACACCAAACCTTCCAGTTATATTCCTATCAATATTATGAAGGCTTTTACAGAAGGGTATGTTCATATATAATTAAAAGCCTGAATTATACAACATTGTATACCTAAAAACATGGCGAAAATGGATATTTTAGGGCTGTTGACAGTATTTTCTGATTTATGGAGTGATAAAAAGAGATATCCAATATCCCTTCTGTAAAAGCCTTAGATTCTAATATGACTACAAAATGAAATAAGAATTTTGAATCTGGCTATATCCAAAGTTCAGATTTCGATTCCTGAAATGTGTTAAAATATGTGCATATTTAATGAGATAATGGCTAATTTGCATATTTAACCATGCTATTTCAGAAAACTTGTAATACAAAGACAATTGCCTTATTGTAAGTAATTAACTGGAGAAATTTCTAGCTGATACCTTTAAGTTAAAAAAATTACCCTATTCACCTGGGGTGTCTCGCCTTAAGAGAGACAAAAAACATGTTGTGGAGCAGGGTTTTGTGCATGATCTGTTTGATTTTGATTGGGGTAAAATCGATCTGTGTGCTGATGTAGAAACCGCATGGTCTTATTTTTATCTTGGTTTTATGGAGATCATTGATAGACATGCACCCCTGCGTAAATTTAGAGTAAAGGGACGAGACAATCCTTGGTTTTCTGCTAATCTGTTCAGTCTCCTTCATGAGAGAAACAAGGCCTGGGCAAAGGCTAGGAAATCAGGCTCAGAGGTAGAATGGCTGCGTTTTAGGCAGCTAAGGAATAGCTTCACATCGCAAATCAAAAGTGCTAAATCAAAGTACTATCTGTCAGTAACCACAAAGAATCTGAATAATCCTGGAAAATGTTGGAAAGCCATTAAATAGTTATCCACCGGCGATATCCGTAATGAGCTACCTCCGTGCATTACCACATCATCTGGCACTATATCGGACAGGGCTACTATGCTAAATTGCTTTAATGAGCATTTTGTGTCCTGTGGTTCTCTTTTTGATTCTGTCACTAACTCTGCTTCTGTGAACACTACAGTATGTGACTCTGAAAAACGTGTGTTGGAAAACCCTTTTAGTTTTACCCCTTTTACTGTTGATATTGTTCGTGAAGCTTTAACCAAGTTAGATCCTAAGAAACCGGCTGGCCCGGACAACGTAGAACCTTTCTTTTTAAAGATAGCTGCAGATTGTATTGCTCCACCTCTCACTACTCTTTTTAACCTCTCCCTCAGCACTAACACAATTCCAAAATTGTGGAAGTCAGCGTATGTCCTGCCTTTGCTAAAAGGAGGGGAGGCCACCTTATTAAATAACTATAGGCCAATCTCTAAGTTGTCAGTTCTGGCTAAGGTTCTTGAACGCTTAGTGAGTGAACAGGTAAAGGTGTTTTTATGTACAAATGACATCCTGTCTAAACATCAGTCAGGCTTCAGAAAACAACATAGCACCATCACTGCCACAATGAAAGTGGTGAATGATGTGGCGAGTATTTAAGATAATAAGCAGAGTTGTGCAGCTCTATTTATTGACCTTTCAAAAGCGTTTGACACCGTCGATCCTCAAATTTTAAAGCAGAGGCTAGCCAGTATAGGCATGTCCAGCCATGCAGTAGGGTGGTTTGTGAACTACCTCTCTGAAAGGTCCCAATGTGTTCACTTTGATGGGCTGTCTTCTGAGTGGTTAAACATAGCTAATGGTGTTCCCCAAGGTTCTGTTTTAGGTCCACTTTTATTCTCCATATATATCAACAGTTTAGGTGAAAATGTGGATGAAGCTACATTACATTTGTATGCGGATGATACCGTGATGTACTGTGCAGGTCCCTCCATTAAGGAGGCTGGTGTTAAATTACAGGATGTTTTTAACATTATTCAGACTCAGCTCTCTGAACTAAAGCTTCTTTTAAATGTTGAGAAAACCAAGGTAATGCTCTTTTCTAAAGCTAAAAAGACACCAGAGCCTGTTTTAGATATTGTAACTATGCAAGGAATAAAACTTGAAGTGGTTACCTGTTACAAATACCTTGGTATCTGGCTTGATGATTGTCTCACTTTTAAACTTCATGTCAATAACCTGCTTAAAAAGCTGAGGGTTAGGCTAGGTTTCTTCTACAGGAACAAGTCCTGTTTCTCGCTTGAGGCCAGGAAAAGGCTAGTCACTGTGACCTTTTTACCTGTGCTGGACTATGGTGATTTGATGTATATGAATGCACCTGCCAATTGCCTGGTCAAGTTAGATGCTGTGTATCACAGTGCTCTGAGATTTGTGACAAACTGTAAAGCATTAACCCATCACTGTACCCTGTATGCGAAGGCTGGTTTGCTTTCACTAACTGTACGGAGGCTCAGTCACTGGTACATTTTTATATACAAAGCCTTGTTAGGGAAACTTCCATCTTATATCTGCTCCCTGATATCACGGAAAATTGTAAGTGGCTACTGCCTGAGATCGAATGCTGTGGTTTTATTAAATGTGCCAACTTCTAGGACTGTCTTAGGGAAGACCGCTTTTAGATGCGCAGCTCCTCTGTCTTGGAATAGTCTGCAAATTAAATGGAAACTGAACAATCTGGTGCCACTAAATGTTTTTAAAGCTCTGTTGGATGCTACTCAATCGGAAGCTATAGGTACCTGTTTATGTGGATAATTATGTATTTTCTACTCTGCCCCTGTCCCTGCAAACTACCAGCTCCATACCACCTCTCACTCTCAAAGAACATCAGGTGAAGCAGACGCTGAAGTCTGTGAATCCTGGAAAAGCCGCAGGACCCGATGGAGTACTCGGAAAAGTACTCACAGCTTGTGCTGACCAGCTTTCAGGGGTCCTGACCAGGATATTCAACCTGTCCCTGTCACAAGCTTGCATTCCATCCTGTCAAAAAAACGGCTACCATCATTCCTGTCCCCAAAAAGACACCAGTCAGAGAGCTCAACGACTACAGGCCCATAGCCCTAACATCGGCGGTGATGAAATGTTTCGAAAGACTGATTGCCGACTACATCAAAGCCAGCCTCCCACCCTCCCTCGACCCTCGTCAGTTCGCCCATAGAGCCAACAGATCCACGGATGATGCCATCGCCACGGTCCTTCACACAGCTGTGAGCCACCTAGAAGGCCCAGGCAACTATATAAGGATGCTGTTTGTCGATTTTAGCTCAGCTTTTAACACCATCATACCTGACATACTAGTGGAAAAACTGTCAAGCCTAGGTTTCCCCTCCATCTTATGCGCCTGGATAAATAATGTCCTTACAGACCGTCCTCAGACAGTGAAAATAGGCCCTTATTGCTCCTCCACCCGCACCCTCAGCACTGGCTCCCCGCAGGGCTGCGTGCTGAGCCCTCTACTCTACACTCTCTACACACACGACTGCTCTCCCATTCACCCCTCCAACTCCATTATCAAATTTGCAGATGACACCACTGTGGTCGGCCAAATATATAAGGGAGACGACGAGTCGGCATACAGAGACGAGATCCTGAAGCTGTCTGTGTGGTGTTCAGCAAACAATCTGTATCTGAACACAAGCAAAACAAAATAAATCATCATAGACTTCAGAAAGCACCGTCCAGAACCCGCCCCCCTTCACCTCAATGGAGAGAGAGTGGAGAGGGTCTCCACCTTTAAGTTCCTGGGGGTTCACATCTCGGAGAGCCTCAGCTGGACGGCACACACCACTGCAGCAGTTAAGAAGGCCCAGCAGCGACTACACTTCCTGAGGATGCTTCGGAGAACCCGACTGAACAAGAAGCTGCTGGTGTCCTTCTACCGGGCGACCATCGAGAGCGTGCTGTCATACTCCATCTCGGGGTGGTATGCAGGATGCTCAGCTGCGGACAAGAAAGCCCTGCAGAGAGTGATCAGGATGGCAGAGAAAACCATCAGCTGCCCCCTGCCCTCTCTGGAACACATCTCCTCCTCCCGCTGCCTCAGCAGAGCTAACAAAATCATAAAGGACAGCTCTCACCCAGGTCACAGACTGTTCTCTCTCCTGCCTTCTGGGAGGAGATACAGGAGCTTCAAGTCACGGACAAACAGACTCAAAATCAGTTTCTACCCCTGGGCCGTCAGGCTGCTCAACCACCACACATAATGCAATAACCGTAACCATTCTCACACATACACACACTTTTAATGCACTTTATATACTATTTTTAACTATTTATTCCCCCGTATGATTGTATGTTGTCTGTCCTATTGCCGTGTTTTTTAGTGTTATGTATTTGTTTGTATTTTTTGCACACCGGGACAGAGTTGCACTCTGAATCTCGTTATAATGACAATAAAAGGCTTTAACTTAACTTTAACTTTAAATGATGCTGTAAGATGTCCTTTTTGTTATGGAAATAATTGTCATAGACGCCAAGATGTGACATACAGGACAAACCTTGATGTCTGTTTACCTCCTTTAAGGACACAGGCTGCTTAGCCAATAATGTTATTATTCCCATTCTGTGACCGGTCAATACTGGGTCACAGATGGTCTGTGTTGTGGGTACACTGGGACACTTCCTTCTCTGTATTTGTGGACTCCAAGGTAAAATCTTCGAGGTCATAAGTGTCCGAGGCAAGTAGCTCTGTGTTCCCACACTGTTTAGGCTATCTCCTCAAATATGTTGTTTACTCTCTGCGAAACCAGTTAGATGGGCTGGCAAGAGAGAGGCTCTCCAGAATTGACGTGGCAACTCTACCGTGAAGTCAGAACCTCTGACTCTTGGATTTGTGATGTGAATCCTCCGGCCGTTAACTCCAAATAAACCATCATGTGTTTGACATCAAAGCTACTGCTCTTCCCGTGTCTCCTTCCTGAGTCGGTGACTCCCACTGCATAGCTACACAGAAGTTTCCGCTACAAATTGGCGTTGTCGGCAGATCTTCAGATTGTGGTAAGTGTGATTTTCAAATCTACTTTGGACATTGCCTTATCAGAATCTGTGATTGACGGTATCCTAAAATTACCTGTGAAACTGATCGGCTGCGTTTCCTTTTGGTTAATTAACATTTGGGGATGATAAACCCAGGAGATCAGTGTCTGGGGACTCAGTCCTGGCTTATTTCCTCTGTGTATGCTGCTCGGGACGGAAGTGCCATACAGGCATACACAGCTCATGTTTAGAGATACCTTAAAGAAAGGGCATCAGTGAAGTGGAGCTTCTGTGTGAATTGAAAGCAATGTAAAAGATTTGTATTGAACAAATCGCCGGATTTTGAGGGTCTTAGTGGCTAAACATAGCAGTTGAAAATAAGCAGCCAAAGATATTTGCTGCTATCACCTCTCTGTAAAAACACGGCTCCAGCTGCAGCCTTGTGTGTGTGTGTAAAACCTCACCGTGTGTGTGTGGGGCTGGAGCAGTGCAGGCTGAGAGGGAGAAAATCACAGTTTTTGTCTAGGTTTTAACTCACGGCACCGCCGTCCTTCAAACGGGACGGTCTAAAAGCACTCGTTGTTTAGGACCACTTTTCTCATGGTTAGACGGGCCAGCACGAGGTGCGTGCATCACCCGATGCACTACGGCTCTCTGGAGCAGGTGGCGGTCAGGAGTGCATACATACAATTATAGGCTAATTGATCAGAGGTGTGTAGTGGCAAGCAAGCATAGGCAAACTGTGTTTCACCTTGAGGTGAACTCGATAGCAAGTGTATATCGGCTGGTCGTACGCACTACAGTCAACTGAGCTGTTTGGAGAGAAAGGGCAGGGAAAAAGTCTGTGGGCTCCGATCGGGGGGGCACAGCGCCACTAGAAACAAATAGCCTAGTGGTTGTCGCAAGAGGATAAGCTAGTTATCGTTCTTGGACGGCTTTCAGGCACCGATAAATAACTTGTATGCAAGGGTGAGGCGTGAGAAGACGCCGCACTGGAGAGAATTCCCACCCCCTCTAAGATCTCTAAAATCCGGACTAAATTGAGCTGGATGAGCTTTGCTGTCGCGCTGGTGTTTATTAAGAGTTCATGTTTTGTTTGTATGGGGATCTATATTGGTTTGTCCCGCCGTCTTGTGTATGTTTTGTAACAATAATGAATCAGTCCATAGACAGGGTAAAATGAACTAAACTTTAATTATCTCACCAAAAGTAAATGACTTGAGAAAAATAAAAAGTGTTTTTATGTCCTGCCTCTGAGTGCAGGGGAAAATGTAAACAAGAAGCCCACTGTTCAGGGTGAGCGCTGTAGGTGTAAGAAGAAAATAAGATTATATTGCTTTAAGAATCCATTCTTAAATGGTATTGCTGGTATGTTAAGATATCTTTGTGACCTTGTATAAACCCTATGCCCGTCCTGCGCGCCGAGACCCTCAGAGACTTGCCTGAGGAGATCAGGGTTGCAAAATCTGGTTTTAGGTCAATGTTGTATTATTTGTTTCATTTATTCTTAATCTATGTATTGTATAGTAATAATGAATAAAAACGTAATGTATTGAACACATTCCGAAACAAAGCAGATAAGCAGAACAAGACTCAGACATAATACTAATTGTTGTTGAAACCTTTTGCGCTGTTGCAGCAAAATGGAAACTGTGTTAATTATTCTGTTCCAACTGGCCACTGGAATCAGGTAATTAATATAAGTTGAAGTTCAATTACAGTTTTAAAAATTGTTTAACATTCTTTATTAAACTGCTTCAAATTATTTCTAGTATCAACCAATTGGTCTCCAGAGACAATACTAAAATTAAAATAGTTGTTAAACTACTGACAAGTTTTCTGAAACCGAGCTTATGAACAACAGAGTAAAGGTTGCTGGTTAAGCCAGGATCAATGTATTTGTTGAAGTTTTTATTGTGTGCATAATAAATGTGTTAAATTAATTGAGCAATTCTTTAAAAGTATAATGTTGCAATTTCTTTAAAATAAGTAATCACAGTTAAAAAATAGATGTTGTTTTCCAAGGGCCTCTCTTTCACAGGCACTTTGAATCATAACACTTCCAAGTCCTACAGAGATCAGTATCACTTTGTGTTGCAAGCCAAATCCAGGGGTTCTACTCGAGCCCAATTTTAAATACCATAAAGAAAAGTATTGAACCCAGCTCGAGCTAAATGTGAAATGTATTTAATTAATGTGCAAGTGTTTTGATTTATTTAAAATGTTCTAGCTTCCTTCGAGTTTAGTATAAACAACAGATTGGTTCTCATAACATTCTCACTGCTGTGCTGTCCCAAATGTTTTAAACCTTGGGCAGATAAGCACACACACACACACACACTTTGGATGAGTAATCACTTCATCCAAATTGTAAATTGTTGCCTTCTTTAAAGTTATTAGTAATTCAAGATTAATTATTAAATTAAATTAGGTACATAACAATAAACAAAATAACTTTGACTTGATAATTTTGTTCACAACATTAGACCTTGTCCTCTAATCTCTACTAGAATAAGATAAGTGTGCATGTTTGGGTGTGGAACACTCCTGTAATGTACCTAATCTTGTTATCCTTTTCATTACAGAGCTGGGGAAATGGTGTATTGCTTAGATTCGGATCCGTGGAAAGTCCAATTTTGACTGACTTTAGTTCTAATGTTAATTTGATTTCAACCCATAAGTAATTATTTAGATTAACTCAACATTTCACATGATGATGGATTAGTGCTCCACATTTTTCCCACTAATTTGTTGTGCAATTAGGCCAATGGTAAAGAGAGACATTGATGACCTTGTGTCCCTTTTGTTGGTACGTGGTTCCATTCTGTCTATGGCCTTGGACGATTTCACTAAGAGTCACCCAGTCCTGACAGTCCGGCTGAGTGCAGTCACAGAGATGCTATGGCTGCTCTACATGAAATGACATTAATGGTCTGGTCTGAGAATGGACACCATTACCTGCTTCCAGAGACAATGCCGCTCCTCAGACTGAACAATACTGTCTAACGTGGGCCACTCCCCCCACCAAGCCATGAACTGAAAGAACACCTGGAAGCCTCCCGGTCACACCAGCACCAACCCTTGGGTCAGTCAGATGGGACTAACGGCTTAACTTAGGGCATTTGGTTCAGAAATATGACTCTCGTTACCGCAGAGTGGGTTGTTTTTTTAAGGCTATTCATACTGCTATGCAGAGGATGCCTGTAGGTTGGCAAGCTGTTAAAAGCCCCTACTATTTTTTAAAATAGGCCTAAATGTCAGGGGCCTCTTAATGTCTAGTTCTACATGTATTCACATTATATGGACAATGTTTCCACCTGGTGAAACTAAAGGCTGCACAGTACTCAGGCTACAATACGACCATTCTGTTCTGCTCTAACAATTCAATTGATAGATTCTACATCAAAACAATTAGCTTTTATTGTTTCCAATGATAACGTCATTTTAAGTGGAGGAATGCAAACCTGTTTTCAAATGTAAGGTTTTGAATGTGTTTGACATTTCTCAGTAATAACACCCTCAGACACCCACTATCATTTATGCTATGCCATCAGTAGTGACTCAGATGTTAGGGGGAAGAAGCTTTTCCTCCCAAATCAGATATGCTTTCTTTTTTCAACAAAGGTATACAGTTCCTGCATAATATATGTTTCTCACAATTGTTTGTTTTTTTGTAAGCTGCACACAGGTGATACTGAGTCTTCTCGAGTAATAGATTACACCATGCTTAAATAGACTCCTAAGTTATTATTTCATATGTGACATATGTAAGAAAAGGGAGGGAAGAGTCAATTATATTGAGTAATTGATTTTATATTGGAACATTTATTTCTCAAACCTGTTTTATGGAAGAGGAAAATATTTCTGATAAAGTAATATGTTATCAAACGGTAAATGGTGAATTAATATAACATTTAGAATCATTGAGAAGGGGTGATATCCGCAGGGACTAGCTCACCTTTAAATTACAATAACATTTCTCTACTTTGGACTGATGAGTTTATGATTCTTGCATGTTAAATGACTAACACAAACCTTACATTTATGCATGTGCATGTCTCAGGAAGGCTCCCAAATAATTCTGAGGGGCCTATCCTATTTTTGTATTTAAATGATAATGTGCTAATCCATTACCTTGAGTTGTCTGCACTCAGGAAAACATCCCTATCAAGTGTTAACCCAATAACTACAGTAGGACAGCTCTGAAGGCCAAGGGTCAGAGAGAGAGAGCTACGTGGGTCCACGCCAGCCACTGCAAGGTCCTAGTCACCAACAAAAGTAGATGACAACAAGTGATGTGTCCTAATCACCAACAGAAGTGGATGACAACAAGTGATGTGTCCTAATCACCAACAAAAGTAGATGACAACAAGTGATGTGTCCTAATCACCAACAAAAGTAGATGACAACAAGTGATGTGTCCTAATCACCAACAGAAGTAGATGACAACAAGTGATGTGTCCTAATCACCAACTTGCACCACACTTGCACTACATACACCAAAACACACTACACACAAGGTGTCACAGGCAAGTGCCAGCTGAGCGGTTCCATATGCTCTCTGGTTCCTCGTTTGTGTTACCGGTGTGCGGAGTCTGACTGTCCGTGTCACAAAATCGACCGAAGGAATACACACACACACCCCATGGAGCATTCCCACCTCGTGATGACGGCTCGCCTGGGAAAACGACAACGCAACCGTGAGCAATACAACTGGCCTGGCCCAGTGATGTGGGGTTTAGCTCGCCACAAGATTACGTTTGGTTGTGCGGCGACAAGCTCTATCAAGTTCTGGCTCCCCTCTGGATAGGTACATGCACTCTAGTGGATTTGAATCCAGCAATCAGGCTTAACAACACTACTCTTTAATGTATTATCCATGCATAGAAAGACCTACAATGATGTTTCAAGTACTGGATTAATTTCAGTTTTGGCCCAAAACAATTATTTATAATATTTCATATAACAATTATGTAGCATATTTGATCCTCAAATTAGAGAAGTATAATTTAAAGAAATTGATATTCTCAACATTAGATAAACACAGAAGAATCCTTTCCAAGTACCATAAGTAGCTCAGGTAAGTATGGCTAATAGGAATACTTGATAGACTTAATTTGGTACAGATCAGTGGTAGCATTTACAAATGTAATAATTCAAGGTTTAAAAATGTTTAATCCTTCCTTTCCAGGTTTTTACAAAAGTCTTTGAATATTTGCCTAACTTTTCCTTTTCAGATTTTGAACAATGTACTTGACTAAAATGAATGTATTGATTTCACTAAGTGCCTTACTCTTGACTAAAGCGTATTTAAGTAAACGTAAAAGTAATCCTAAAATTGAGGACACTGCACTTTTGCAGATTACAGATTGTTCAAATCAGCATTGTGAATTCTATACTCTAACTGTGAATTTGTAGCTGGATCTCTTACGATCCTGAGTTTTAAAATGCTTTTGACTAGTGATTGCCTTGAAGTAAATCTTTAAAGCGGCAAGCTGGTTTTGATTTTATAGTTTGATAAATGAGATTAACTAATGGTAAATGATAAAATATATTAGTTTAAAAACAAATATTTAGCCATTGTGCACCTGTGTTTTATGTGTGTTCATTATTATGCTTTTGACAAAAGATGATCAAACACTGATGAGAGATGATTTTTTCTATTATGATTGGCTGTATCAATCATTGTGATTGAATGTTTCAATCTTATTCTACTTTGTGATGTAATTAATGTAAGGTGAGACCACACTCGAATCTGGAGACGCCTATTGAGTTAATTATTGACCAAATTATTATTAGACTAATGTTTTTAGGTTATCATAAATGATAAAAAGAGAGGACTGTTGTGGAAATAATTATCATAGACGCCAAGATGTAACATACAGGACAAACCTTGATGTCTGTTTACCTTCTTTAAGGACACAGGCTGCTTAGCCAATAATGTTATTATTCCCATTCTGTGACCGGTCAATACTGGGTCACAGATGGTCTGTGTTGTGGGTACACTGGGACACTTCCTTCTCTGTATTTGTGGACTCCAAGGTGAAATCTTCGAGGTCATAAGTGTCCGAGGCAAGTAGCTCTGTGTTCCCACACTGTTTAGGCTATCTCCTCAAATATGTTGTTTACTCTCTGCGAAACCAGTTAGATGGGCTGGCAAGAGAGAGGCTCTCCAGAATTGACGTGGCAACTCTACCGTGAAGTCAGAACCTCTGACTCTTGGACTTGTGATGTGAATCCTCCGGCCGTTAACTCCAAATAAACCATCATGTGTTTGACATCAAAGCTACTGCTCTTCCCGTGTCTCCTTCCTGAGTCGGTGACTCCCACTGCATAGCTACACAGAAGTTTCCTCTACACTTTTGTTGTTCTATTTATGTTTCATGTGGAACTACTTGAGCAGGTCTCCCTTGAAAAAGAGATCAATGATCTCAATGGGATTTATCTAAATAAAGGTTTGAAATGAAATGAAACATCAACACCGACTTAGGAGTCCTTTCTGTTACCTCCATCCTCGCCAAATACCCAGACCATAAACGACCGGATAAGCACTTACTTTCCCTACTCTCCCTCTGCCTTAAAAACAATGACTTTACTTTTAATGATCAGCATTACCTTCAAATCCACGGAACGGCCATGGGTCAGCGATTCGCCCCTTCATACGCTAACATCTATATGAGCGAGTGGGAGCGAGAAGCACTGGCCAAGTGCACCCATTTACCATCCCTGTATCGTCAATTCCTGGACGATATAATTGGCATCTGGCCCCACGACATTTCCCTCTTCCCACAGTTCATCGACACCCTCAACAGCCATCACCACACCATCACAGTCAAGTACACCATAGATCAACACACAGTAGGGGTGTAACGGTATCCGTATTCGTCCCGTACCGTCACGGTTCGGCACATGCAGTCACACGGCAAATACGCCTTTTTTTACGAGTGGGAAAAAAGTCTGTCACTCAGGGCAGTATTACACTATATATAATCCGCCTAAAAGCCAGCCACCCGTAAATAACAAATGAAGAACAAAACGAACACAATACATGAAGAAAAGTTAGTAGCTATGGCGAGTTCACACAACACACAGGAGCTAGAAGACCCACCTGCTTCTTTTAAATCAGAAGTGTGGGAACATTTCGGGTTCCCTGTGGACTACAACAATGATGGGGTGCGAGTTGTGGATCAGACGAGGACGGTGTGTCGGTGTTGTTCGACAGTGGTGCGGTATGCTAGTGGTAACACGTCAAACATGCTCAATCACATCCGAGTCAGTCTCAGTCCCCAGCGAGAGGGTTTTCTCGACGGCAGGTGACATAGACCACCAACAGATCTGCCCTCACTGCTGACAACGTAGACAAACTCATCTTTTTGAAGAAAATAGAGTAGAGCTTGAGTATCTTTATTTAGGCATAATGGCCTCACACACTCACAAGTTAATTACACATGTTAGACATTGCTCATAAAGGTACAGATTTTATTTTTTT
This sequence comes from Gymnodraco acuticeps, assembly GCF_902827175.1. Taxonomy (NCBI): domain Eukaryota; kingdom Metazoa; phylum Chordata; class Actinopteri; order Perciformes; family Bathydraconidae; genus Gymnodraco; species Gymnodraco acuticeps. Next base: position 1,511,844 of record NW_022990313.1, read on the forward strand.
ATATATTTATCATTGTATTTATTTTATATTTTGACATCAGGAGATGTTATACAGTTCTGTATTGCCTTTACTGATTGTGATTGAAACACTTTCTTATTATTTATTTTAATATTTTCAAGACATTCTTTTTAGTTGTACAGCTTATTTAACCTTTTTGTTTGACAGCCATTATAAATAATATGGCCATCTGTGTGTTACTGTTTGTGGTTTGTTTTTAACTGTGTAATACAGTTAATGATTCCAAATGTTAGAGTTCCTTATTTTCATACCAAAACAAATTATGCATTTGGGACTTTTTTTTGCTTTTCCTTGTTGTACCGAACCGTGACCCCCAAACCGAAGTACGAACCAAACCGTGACTTCTGTGAACCGTTACACCCCTAACACAGTCAACTTCCTGGATACTAGTCTTTTTCCAACCCCTCAACAACACACACACAAAAATACTCACAAAGGTTTACTTTAAGCCAACAGACACACATTCACTACTACATAAATCCAATTATCACCCCAAACACACTTTTCCAGGTATTATTAAATCTCAAATAATCCGTTTTCACCGCATCTCCTCCAAACGGTCTGACTTCCATCACTCCGTCAGGATCCTTTTCGACAGCCTCCAAACAAGAGGCTATTCAAAACGCTTTCTCCGTGATATTAAGAATGCTACCTTGGCCAGCCTCGCTCCCACTCGCTCTCCTCCTCCTTCCCCTGGGGGAAATCCACCTCAGGTCGCGGACTCGGACCAATCTCCACTCCCAACAACCCTCCCCCCACCCTAACCAGGGTCTGCATCCTCTTCCTTATCCACACTCCCACCCTGATTTTCCCCCACCCAAACCAGGGTCTGCATCCCACCCCCCTCCTCCCTAACCTAACTTGGGACGTGGAGACTACCCGGACCAATCCCTTACCGACACCCCTACCCTACCTAGCCCTAACCCCAACCACCCCCCACCTGATCCTAACCCTAATCCCAACCCCATGGGACCCGTCCAAGGTCTGCACCACCCATTCACTGATCAGCTTCCACCTCCGGACCCAAACCCTAACCATCCCCCACCTGACCCCAACTGTCATCTCATTCCATTTGTCTCCACCTTCTCCCACACCATCACAGGATTCCACCGGACTGTCAAAAATAACTTTTCCCTCCTCCAGTCACAACCCTACTTCTCCAACCACAGGGTCATTTCAGCCTACAGGAAAAATCCCAGTTTACACGACACACTCATACATTCCAAGTTTAGCAGCAACAGAGCCCCACCACATACATAGCATAGTCACCGCTATATCAACAGAAAATACATACATAACCAATACAGTGGAGCAGCCTTCCCTGCCCTTGGTTCATTCTCTCTTCATAACAGCAACATAGTCTACATCAGAGGTGCCCAGTAAAATCCAGCTCCGTTAAAATAGACCAAACAGGTTTTGATCTCTCCTCTCTTGGCCTCCCTGCCACTTAATTCAGGAGTTTACTTGATTGACAGAAAAAAAGACCTATCCCTTTCCAGTCTGTTAACCCAGAATGCAAAGCGATACAAAATCAGTCAAGTGCCGGGAAAACTATAGGTTACTTACGTAACCCCAGTTCTCAGAGTAACATGAAGTGAGATGTCTCACTATGGGATGCGCCTCATTGCGGAGCAAACATAAGCATCAATCTCATTACGCCAATCCTGATTGGCTGGTGATCTTGACGTCAGCGTCAGGGAATCACCCCCTATAAGTAGCTTGTGCCACGACGCATGCATCATTCAAAATAAGCACCTCTTCTCGCTTCACCATAGCAAGGAGGGCCGTCTGGTGAGACATCTCACTTCATGTTACTCTGAGAACTGGGGTTACGTAAGTAACCTATAGTTCTCATTCATAACACTCCGTTTGATGTCTCACTATGGGAAATTGTAGCTCCCGTATTGCCAGACGAGCTTATCTCGAAAATCACCAACCAAACAGAACCTTAACAGGTAGAGTCCCGACTCAACAAGGTGCCCAGCACTGCTCGGGCCACGCTTGGAGCGGAGACGTCTAGCCTGTAAAAGCGGACAAAAGTGAGCGGCGAGGACCAGCTCGCCGCTGCACAGATGTCTTGGATGGAAACACCCTTGAACAAAGCCCAGGATGTAGCCAGGCCCCGAGTCGAGTGAGCCCGCGCCCCGGTGAGATGATAGTGAACTGTTCATGAACTTGTCATGAAAAGTTCATGGAATATTAGTGAACCATATTCATGAACAGCTCATAAACAGCTCATAACAAAGTTGATGAACTGTTCATGAAAGTTCCATGAACATTAAATGGCACTAGGGCAGTTCATGAACTACTCATGAAATGGAGTTTTCAGTGAGTGTGTAGGGATATTCAGTATTCAACCAAGAACATTTCAAGAATTGTTCATGAATTAACCATGGTTCATGAACATATCAAGAACTGTTCATAACAACTTCATGAACAGTTCATACCCAGTCACTGAATATAATTCAATGGCTGGCTATGAACTGTTCATGTACATGAACTGTTCATGAACCATTGACTGTGGGTCAATTGGCAACCATAGAAAACAACAATTATGTCAATCACAATGTAACTTTATTCAAATTAACAAACATACATGTATACAGGTGGAGCACTACAATTAATCCTATCACTATTTGAAGCACAGTTCTTGACACTCAGCTGCACACATTTTTTTGTTACGGGTCCCAAAAGCTTGGGTACCACAGCAACAATAAATGATTTCTGTAGAAAACAGAAAAGTGCAGCAGCAATAATTATACACAGGATCCGGTTGATCGTCTGGATTGCTTCTTATTCAAAATTCAAAGTACACAGTTACATTCAAATAGCTGTACTTTACAAACATCACATTTCTCCATTTAAGTTATCCGTCTGTCACAGTCCATTACTGTATCTCAAGGAGAAATTCAACATAGTCAATATAAACACATAACGCTATCAAATAATACTTTCTATCAATATATCTATCTTTACCAAATATAACATATTATGGAGATCACAAAAATACACTGTCAATGTTAATAAACAAAAAACAAGGCAATGTGCCTGCAAGACCTCACTCAGGTAAACAAAACATATTACCCGTGCGCAGCAGCTAACCTGCCTGCGAGCCTTCGCTCAGGTCACATTTACCCAGGCGCGGCTGAAGCCCGCGAAAATGGCATCTATTGTTGCCGACAGTTTAGTATTTTTAAAATACCGTTACTATGTCAAACATGGTCAAAACTTTCTGACACACTCTCCTAAACATCTCCAACATCATATCTAATTCACACAAGTTAACATTGATCATTTTCATCATGTACTGACCTGTAGAAAACAGAAAAGTGCAGCAGCAATAATTATACACAGGATCTGGTTGATCGTCTGGATTGCTTCTGACTGAGGAGGGGGCGGAAGTGTCCCCCCTAAGATAACCCAGATGTCACCGCTCACCTGCCAAAGGTTCCACCTTGGCGCTACTTACTCGTACTGCTTCTCAAACAGTACAGATAAACCATAAAATGATATGACTGTCACCTAAATAAATACAGATAATGTTCAGTTTCAAATGCACTATTGTTTTGTTTTAAGATTAAAAGTTTTTAAAAAATAAAGAAATGTTCAAATAGTAGATGAATATTCAAGAGGTCTTTAAAATCATCAAAAGTTCATAAAATGCTCATGAATATTCAAAAATATTCTGAACTTGCCACAATCATCCAAAATTCATGAAATGCTCATAGTCATGAAAAGTTCATGTAATGCTCATGCAAACTTTTTGGGGTTTTAATTATAATTTTGTGATTGGCTGGATCATGAAAAGTTCATAAATTGCTCATAAAAGTCTGTCATGAGCAAAACAGGAACTTTATATGAATGAACAATGTTCATAAAAATGTCATGAACTGCTCTTTAAAATGGTTCATGAGCATTTTAAGAATTTTGGTTCATGAACATGACAAGTGAACATATAATGAGTTGTTCATGAATGTTTCATGAGTGCTCATGAACAGCTCATAAAGTCATGAACTCCATCTCGCAGGGGCGACCCGAAGGTGCTTGCAAACTCTGACTCGTATAGGCCAAAGCAATTGCTTCCACAATCCAGTGGGAGAGCCGTTGCTTAGTAACAGGCTTGCCCTTGTGAGGGTTAGCCCAGGACACAAATAGTTGGTCATTAAGACGAAGCTCCTTTGATCTGTCCATATATGTGCGTAAAGCACGGACTGGACACAACAGATCCTGCTGCTGTTCCCCGGAGGAAACCAGCGGCGGAGGAAATGCCTCAATGTCAATTGGGGTACACGAACCAACCACCTTTGGTGTAAAGGCAGGGTTGGGCTTCAACAACACTCTCGTTTGCCCTGGGGCGAACTGAGTGCATGAAGGATGTACAGACAGCGCATGAATATCACTGACCCGTTTGGCGGATGCCAGGGCCAGTAACAGCACTGTCTTGAGTGACAGATGTTTCATGTCAGCTCCTTCCAGGGGTTCAAATGGGGTCATTCTGAGCCCATTTAAAACCACTGCCAAGTCCCATAAGGGCACCAGTGACCTGGAGACAGGGAGGAGCCTGCGAGCTCCCTTCATAAAACGGCAGACCAAAGGATGTTGGCTAGCCGTCTTACCCTCAAAGCCCACATGGCATGCAGCAATAGCAGCCAGGTACACCTTGATCGTGGAGAAAGCTCTGTGTTTATCGATCAAGTCCTGTAGAAATGATAAAATCACCCCGACAGGACATTGAAAGGAGATGTGTCCTTCTTGAAGGCACCACTCCTCAAACACCCTCCACTTACAGTCATAAAGAGACCTGGTGGAGGAAGCTCTCGCACTCTGAATAGTGTTTATCACCTTCTGAGGGAGTCCCACTGTATTCAGATTGTAGCCCATAGTGCGCCGCGCTCTGGGCGTGGATGAAGGATCGCCCCCCCCGCCTGAGACAATCTGTCCCTGCGTAGAGGGGGCTGCCATGGCTGCCCGCACAACAGCCGATATATCTCCGCCAGCCCGTACGTTGCGGGCTAAGGCGGAGTCATCAGGATAAGTGTGTGGCGTTGCTCCTCCACTCTGGCCAGAGTTGGGGGTATCAGAGCCAGGGGTGGGAACGCGTACAGAAGACCCGGAGGTCAATCGTGTACGAGTGCGTCCACGCCTAACGGTGCGTTTAAATCGTGCATTAAAGAGAACAGCTGTCATTGAGCATTTTCTCTTTATGCGAACAGATTTAACGCGGCTCTGCCGTAACGCACCCACAGCGGACTCACGATCCTTGGATGTGGAGTCCAGTCTGCATAGAGTGGTGCACCTCTGGACAGTAGTTCTGTCCCGAGGTTCATCACTCCTGGTACATGCGTCACTCTCAGAGAGAGGAGACGTCTGCCGCTCCAAGGGATAAGTTTGTGTGCCAGTGTGTGTGACTGGAGACAACGCAACCTCCCTTGGCGGTTCATACACGATACTGTGGTCGTGTTGTCTGTCCTCACGAGGACATGGTGTCCTCTGAGAGAAGGCAGAGAGCGTTTTAGGGTGGGGAACACCGCTAAAAGCTCCGGGTGATTTACGTGCGCCCGCTGGAGGTCTCTGCTCCAGAGACCCCTCACCGGGCGACCTTCGTAAATACCCTATCAGCCTGTCAGACATGCGTCCGTGGTGGCCACCTTCCGTGAAAGGACGACACCCGTAGGCGCGCCCCGTACTAGAAAAGTCGGGTGCGGCCAGTGGCGTAGTGCCACTACGCATTTCATAATAACCAATACTCTCCGCACGCCGTGGCGCGCGGGGTTTGGTTTTATTATGAGACCCATGTTGAGCAGGTGCTTTACGAGGACATTTGTCTGCGTAATCTGACTCTGCTCGGCGGGCATTATAGATAAAACCCTCCTTTCTAGGAGAGAGAGAATCTCTCTCTCCAGAATATGGGTTGACTCCCCCCGGGCTTGTGAATACAGATAGGCGAGGGGGGGTGACGGTGACTTGGAGTCTGTAGCTCCGTGTAACCGTCTTGAGAAACCCAAGCAGATGTCGTGAGCATCTCCCGCTGTATGCTCCTTAGAGCCAGCTGAGATGTCACGTCTCTTCCCCTCTGAGTCTCTATTTGTTGTGTTATGGGGCCCTCCAGTGTCTGAGCACTGTGGTGCCCCATTTCGACAATCCCCACCGACACAGCGCATGCGTGTGGCGGTGGTGCCCTTACGGCTCCAGCCGGCACTGCGCATGCGCGTGGCGATGGTGCCTTCACAACCCCAGCCGGCACTGCGCATGCGCGTGACGGTGGTGCCTTTACAGCTCCAGCCGGCACTGCGCATGCGCGTGACGGTGGTGCCTTCACAGACCCGTCAATTGTCCGCCCTTTGAGAGAGGCCGTAGCTGCTCTCAGAAGGGGAACAGTTGACGGACTGTTTATTGTTTTTCTTTTCATTTTTCCGAGCTGCGCCCTTGGCTCGAAGCCTGGATGCGTCAGCGGAAAATGATTTGTGACAGAAAAATCAATATGTGTGTGACATGTGTTTATGCGGACTTGAGGATGGTGTTGAGGCATCTCTCGAGGCGGCGGGAACACATTTAGAACTGGGGAACCGTAGACTTCCAGCTCTGTCACAGAGGGGAGAAGGAGGGGCTGTCGCGCCGCTCGCTTCTTCTTCCTCGACTGCTGGCCGAAATTCTGGGTTGGCTGCGCCTGGGCTGCAGCCGGAACCGGAGATTTTCTAGGCCAGCTCGCCCTCGTCCCCTGCCTGGGCTGGGGACTCGGGGCGGACTGCGACCTCTGCGCTTTCGGTATTTTAACCGAGCAGGGTTCGCAGCCTGGACGAAGGGCTGCCGCTGCGAAGGCAGCGGCTGGGCCCTTCGAGGGAGGCAGAGGTGGAGGGCCTCGTCCTCCTTCTTTTTCGACTCGCATCTGCTTTGCATGGAGGCAAGAGCGGAGCCGAAAATCCCCTCGGGAATGATGGGCATGTCAAGCACATCCTCCTTTTCCCGGTCTGGGAGATTGGTGAGGTTGAGCCATCTAGCTCTTTCCTGCACCACCATGATCCCCATTGTTTTGCCCGTGGCCTGGACGGCGCAGCGTTGGACACGGAGACAAATGTCTGTGACCGCGGCCAACTCGTCCAGGATTACTCGACATATCCTCACAGAGCTCCGCTTGGTATGCGGTTAGCAGTGAGGAAACGTTCAGAGCCCTGGCGGACAACGCTGCGGCTCTGTAGGACCGTTCCGTCATGGTTGACTGGAAACGGTCCACCTTCGCTGGCAGCGTTGGGTTCCTGCTTGGTGACGGGCCCATCCTCGGTAGGAGGTGGGTGGCCACCAGCAGTTCTATCGGCGGTATGCGGAGCAGGCCGAGCCTCTCCATACCGTCGCAGTCTAGGGAGGAGGCACCCTGGATTGGGGCCTTGTTGGTAAAGGGTCGGTCCCTCCACGAGACCGACACCTCATCCAACATCTCCGGGAAGACCGGGAGGAGTTGCCTCCTTGTCCTCGTTGCTTGGGGAGAATGTTTCCCCTCGTAACGGGACCTGGCGGTCTCCTTGGCCCTTTCGGGCCACGGGATGTCTAGCCTGGACGCAGCGCGCTGACACGCGGCCTGCAGGTCCCTGCTCAGACAGGGCGAAGCTGGTGTGCTATCGCCCGGGAGAGCAGCCATCGCTCCCGGCTTTGCCGTTTGAGCCGATGACATGAAGATATATTCTTCTTGCTCATCCGAATCAGACAGGAGGGACTCAGAGGTGTCCTCTTTGTCCCCCATGTAGTCTAATTCCAGGACATTCCCCGCGGGTGAGACCATGGTGAGGTCTCGCCGGGAGCTCCCGCCTGATGAGGCGTGGGGCTCCGTTCCCGCGTCTCTTGCCGCCACCGGGTCCCGGCCTGACACGGCGTGGGATCCCGGTTCCGCAGCTGCCGCTGTTAGTGAGCCCCAGACCGACATAGTGAGGGGCTCTGCAGCAGACGCCCCCGTGTCTTGATTGCCAAACGGCGAATCAGTGGACATGAGGGAGTCCTGTTCCAACAAGCTAGCTTGGTGTGCTAGCCGTCGGTGGAGGCTCTTTCGGATGAAAAGGGCGCAATGCCCGCACGAGCCGGGGTTGTCGATAGCCTCCTGGGCGTGTTTCAGCCCGAGGCAGGACGGGCAGACCTGGTGTGAGTCTGTGCCTGCTATCTTCAACCCGCAGCCGCATTACCGAGCCTTCGAGTCCCTGACTCCTCTGGTGTGAGGGGGAGAGGCGTCCATCTTGTTCGCCTCGTGGCGTGGAGAGGACCCGCTCGTAACAGGTACGTCGTTGAGAGAAAAAGTGTTACCAACCCGTCCTTAATCCGGAGAAAAAGGGGACGGTGTGGGTCCTTTGTTCTCAAAGAATATTGACTGGTGTGTCAATATACTTCTAATCCTTTTCTCCTCCGTGAGAGAGAAAAAGAAAAGCGTCCTCGCTACCGTGGTGTCGGTAGTAAGGGGAAGCTAGCTAGCAACGGGTGCGTAGCTAGCTTGAGAAAAATCAAAACCTTACCTTACTTTCCGGGGAAAGAACGGCGAGGTCGATTGTAATACTAACTGGCGTTAGTATTACCGTCTTCTTGCGAAGCAGAAGGAGTAGCCGGCGAGCGCCCGTCGACCGAAATGGTTATATTTGGGTTCAGTCTGTGGACCGTTAAGCTTGTCCGGCTACTATAGAGATGTGCTCTGAAGCGAGAAGAGGTGTTTGAATGATGCATGCGTCGTGGCGCAAGCTACTTATAGGGGGTGATTCCCTGACGCTGACGTCAAGATCACCAGCCAATCAGGATTGGCGTAATGAGATTGATGCTTCTGTTTGCTCCGCGATGAGGCGCATCCCATAGTGAGACATCGAACGGAGTGTTATGAATGAGAACTCAAATTAAATTAAAGAGACAAACAACAAAATGAGTGCGGGACCGAGCAAAAAGCTAAAGACATACCACTTCCACCCAGAATGGGAGGAAGAATATTTTGTTGTGATGTCACATTCAAAGGTTATTTTCCTTATTTGTAAAGCAAGCGTCGCTCTGCCAAAGAAAGGTAACGTGGAGAGGCATTATCGGAGTGTTCACAAGGCATATGACAGCGACTTCCCTCCGAGTAGCGAGTTGAGAAAGAGAAAGGTCATGTATTATTGCTCCACAAACATTATCTCGCAGTCTTAGTGTCGCCAACTCGTTTCTAATATGCAAAAAGACAAAAAAATGCGGAGAGATGGTGTATTTTCGATCTTTCCGATCCAGACTAGATCTCTCTCCCCCGTGTGCGAGGGGGGCGGGGCAGTTTACACACACACGCAGCTGCTCCATGCAGCAACACACGGCGGGGATGGCGGAGAGAAGCGCTCCAAGGTGTGGTTAAATGTTACCCGTCTTGAGGCGGACAATGCTCGTTGTCAAGAGTGTTTATCATGTAAGGGCGGTCACACGAGCAATTTATCTAAACATTTAGCAAAAGTGCACCACATTCAGACGGAGGAATGCACCGGGTTCGACTGTCTTTCTAGTAGCTCTGTAGCCCCATCCACGAGTAACTTTTCCACGTCAGGTGTTATGTATGCTAGCAGCAACACACGGAGTTAACTCAATTATACAAACATGGGTTAATGATTAGAGGTAACCGAGTTACTCTTTATTTTGTTAAAGTTTCAGCTATTCTGTTTACAGTTCTGTCATCAGATTATTTAATATGATTTGTTAAAACATTGTTGTTTCGTTTGATGTGAAATATTATTTATTCAATTTAAATAAAAAGCAATGTCAATGTTGTAAACAATTTGTTAAGTTAATTTAATAATATATGTATTTTTGAATCAAGTATTCATCTTTATTGCCTTCATTGTTAGTTTCCACATGCCTAAAACAACCTCAAGTTAAATCTAAAAGTTGATGGCTAAATAAGAGCGTTTGAGAAATTGTGCAAGGCATACAGTAATAGTCCGAATAGTCGATTAATCGATAGATTATCAAATGAGTCGTTTGTTGCAGCCCTATTATGTATAAATGTATGTATATCATGTATAAATAAAACGTGTTATTCAGCAACCCTTGCAATTTGGGATTTTATTTTTGGTTGGTAGACCTCGGTCAGCTGGTCATTTCAAAAGTAGCTCACCAGCCAAAAAAGTGTGGGCACCCCTGGTCTACATCATCACATGCAACACCTGTAAAAAAACACTACATAGGAGAAACCAAACATACCATACTCATCCGTCTTAAACAACATCTATACAACATTGGGGAAGGTCGACTCCCAACCTCCCTGGTCACCCACTTCCAACTACACTCGCCAGATCAACTCATCATCTCAGGCCTGGAAACCAACGACCGGTGGACCATCGGGCAGAGGAAGAGGGCAGAAACATCTTGGATCCAGAAACTCGGGACAACCACACACAGCAAATACCAAAGTGTTAAAATCCCAGAGTACTGATGATCAGAGTAGAAATGTTTACACTTTGGAGTAGAATGGACATAAAGTACACTTCTCAGAGTGCACCAGAGCCTCTATTGGGTGTTGTTGCTTGGTGTGGTGTTGGTGTTGAGTTGTGTAGTGTTTATTCTGGGATGATAGACTCCCCGAGAGTATATATTTGCATTGAGTCGTCCGGTCCGCATCTGATTTAAGGTTTCGATTCGTCATCGCCATCTCATTGGTTTAATGCAGCCTCGTGACCGTCTTCATTTTTTGGAATATTCCCTCAAAAGAGAAGCGCGACCGTGAACCTCTCAGGTCGATGCACGAGATCAGAGACGTCGACATTTATCCGCAGGACGGTAACGTTTGGTAAGTAGTGCACCAAGTGAATAATTCTGAATACTCATAGGCCTATTTGTCTTCTTGTTTGAATGTGTATATCTAAACAACTAAAAACGCTAACGTTAGCATGTAATCTTGACGATACTGTAGTGTCAACGTTAGCCGTAGTCAATCAGATTAGCTTATTCGTCAACGGAAGTTTTTTTGTTTGCTAATGTAGCTGCCGCTCCCGTTACTTGGGCTAATGTTAATTGTTAGGCTTAATTCACACTGACCCAGGCATTGCAGGAAAACCGCTACTCTTTCAAATAATTCGAAAGGGGGTAACGTTACGGGGGTGTTGCACGGGATGCACAGAAAACACGTGCTGCTAACTGCTACCGCCAATTTACGTTACTCATGATATTATGCTGTTAATGGTGAAGTCTGACTTTGCACTACATTGGTAAGCTACTGTACATGTGCAATAAACCAATTGCAATGGTGGATGAAGTTTTCATATGATTTAAGTTTAGTAAAAGTACAAATACCACCCTGTGAAAAGACTCCACTAGAAGTAAAAGGGCCGCATTTAAAACTTTACTTAAGTAAAAGTATGAGTATTATCAGCAAAATGTAAGTAAAATCACTCATTAGGCGCTTTCACACCGGAGCACTTTTCCCAAGAACTAGGCTGATAAGGGAGGGGGGGGGGGGGGGGGGGGGGGGGGGGGGGATTTGGTTTTACACCAAAAAGATAGTGGTGAAGCCACCATTTTATTTGCTCGCATTAGCATTAGTCCAGCGCACCAAAGTAAACATGGGAGCGGTGGAGTGATGAGGAGGTGTCTGTGCTTCTGGCGTTTACTCGCGACCCAGCAGCTTCTACTGAAGCCAGTCCCCAACTCCGGGACTTCGGGTGGCAGTATACACCGTGAAGTTGTTAGTGGCCTGCCAGTAAACCCAAAGCAGAAGAAGAAGTGGCTAATTTGCGTAATCCTCCCTCAGGGAGAGAACGCGATCTACCAGGACAGTTACAGGGACTAAAGAGTTTGGGGGGGACTAAGTACCGCGGACTAAGTACCACAAAGTACTGCACAAGAAGGCGGCTATTGTGCAGTAAAATTGTCCCTGTCAGTGTTTTACAATATTTTACAGGATGCTTTTTGGATTTATATTACTGCTGCATTAATGTGTGTTGCATTTGACTTCTGTACATGATAATGGCCGTGCTGATTTTTAACTATCTAGCTTACTTTATTTATTGTTGGGTAGTTTAAACTCACCATAGCTGTTCAGACATAACATGTTCCAGCTCATACAACAGGGTTTTAAAATAATTTAGCTTAAGATCAAGGATCATTATCACAACCTACAAGTAATCCTTCAGTTTATCACACATTCAAAATCAAGACATTTGAAAATTCATCAACACAACCACATTTAAATATGAAAAGTAACTAAAGTTGTCAGACAAATGTAATGGAGAAAATAGTACAATATTTCTCTCTGAAATGTAGTGGACTGGAAGTTTAAAGTTGCATCAAATGTAAATACTCAGGGAAAGTACAAACACGTAATGTATACTTCAGAACACTACTTGAGTAAATGTACTTAGCTACTGTCCATCACTGACCAATTGTACTTTTATGTTGTAGTAACGTTGGAGGAGGAATACAGCAATGCTGTTCAAAGTGCAGTACCAAGGAAAGTACATCAAACAAAATGGAGCTTCATATCCAGAATTTCTCAATGAAGGTAATGTTAATGTTTCTGCCTCATGTAACTACACGTATCGCATACTTATCACACTAAACTTTAAGGCATTCTTCCATTCAGTGTCTTATCACATTAGCCATTGCAACAATTTGAGTCCATTTAACAAATATTAATCTGCATAATGCTTTAGGTAACGTAGTATAAGTAAAGTAAAAAGTAGTAGCGGTGTCAGTGTTTCTGTTGGGTGTTCATGTAAATTTCACCTGTATCAGCAGTAAATCATAAATGTAGGCATATGATATAATATCATCCCAAACGTGTTTGCTCAAATCCTCAGAAACTGCTCTGAATAGTTACTGCACAGGGGCCACTGGCTAGCAACCTGAAAGGGCTTGGCCATAAGGCTATATTTGTGAATGGCACTGTTGCCATGGAATTATGTAATGATGTTATCTACAGGTATAGTAGCTATTTTACAACAATTAATCATCTAAGAGCGTTAAAGCTGAATGTTAATGTACAAGGCCTTTATTAACCTCAACAAAAGAGAGCACTAAGCCTCATGGTGCAGGCTATTCTTTTCAGGAAGGTACAGTATGCCGCAAGGTAATTTATCCTAATTAGTGCCAACAAATATTAATGGTAGCCTATACCTTAGGTAGATAGTGTCAGTAAGATAATAACAATATCTAAGTTACCTGATATCTGTCTGTGAATGTTGGTGGGAGCAATCTCATCCACGAACTTGAGGTACAGCCAATGCGTAACTGAAAGAGCGATGAACACTGCAGCCCAATAGCAGCTGCCGACAATGAGGAAGATGAAAATAGATTTTGCTTTCATTTTTATAAATAAGTTAATCAACGCAAGAACGTGCAGTCTTTCTGCCCTGCAGTCGGGCTGCGGTCAGCATCTCTCTCTTGGTTGCATGCATGTGGCTGTCCATCTTGCAATTTTAGAATATATTTTCTCCTTGGCTCCATGCTAGTCTACAGTAACTCTGTCCATAAAGATAGAATGGTGCTAGAAGTTTATTGATTTGCCACTTTGTTGCATTTCTTTAAGCACAATGTCTGTATCTGTAGCAGTGAAATGAACAATATAGTGCATTCCAGGCTTAATTTTGTATTAATTTAAAATGTAATTTTGTGTTCAAAGCTAAAGCGAAGTTCAGCATACCCACTGAGAAAAACGTATATGTGGTCGATGACACTGGAACAGAGGTTGACGAAGAGGTCTTCAGTGACATCCTGGAGGGAAAATCAGACATCCTGTGGACCATTATTGCTGTTCCTTCAGTGACTGGTAAATAGTTGTATGATTACAGTGTAAATTGCCGATTTACAGTACCAACATGTGACCATTGTAATTAATTTTGCACATTAAAACGCACCAAAAACCCAGAGGTTCTCGCCAATGTCCTGATTGAGTTTTGCCGGTTAAGCATTATTTCCCCCCCATTTTTAAATCACACAAACAATTTCTTGCCAACTAGAAGGCTACGTATCATGGCCAAAACTGCTTAAAATATGGCCAAATCAACTACCAAAGAAAACAGTTTCCTGGGGATATTCTGCTCATGCTCTCTTGGATCGTTAAATTACAGGTATAAAATGTTTTTGAAAATTATTTTGTGTTCTCCATCTTCAGACTCTCCTGCCCCATCCACGTGCACAGACACCTTGTCACTATCATCACAGTCAGAAGAGTGTGATTTGTCTCTGATGTCGCCAAAAAGAACACACGTTGATGACGCCTTTCTGATGTCGCCAAAAAGACAACACATTGACGACAGTTCTTCACAGGCCAAAGAGGTAATATGTATTGTAGAAAATGCCTCCTTATGTTGTAAATATTGTATATTATTGGCATACAATTTGTTTGTTTTTTGGTCTTACATTTTTCTTTTTTATTAAAGCTTGTCAAAACAGTTCTGGAACAAAAGCCTGGAGGGGAGAAGATAATGAGAATATGCTATGAGAGGAGAGATGAAGGACCGAACACGCCGTAATCTAGTCAATATTCTTGTTGCTGATATGGTGGAAAAGTATGGGTAAGTAAAATGCTCTATGGTGCATGATTTAGTGAAGAGTATATTCATAGTATTCAATTGCAAAGTAAAGTCAATAGAGAAAACTATTATGCCCGAACTTGGTAAAGCAATATAGCAATAATACACCGTTTTTTTTTTTTACATCTGCAGGCGGGCTCCATCTATGGACAAAAGAACACGGTATGCATTGGGGATAGTAACACTGTTCCCCTCTCTAAAAGATCCCTACTCCAAAAAAGGCTATGTGAGTATATATTTTAAAGTCAGATAAATATTTTCAAACACACAGCAATCAAAGCTTTAGTTGTGAGTCATATGGACGTTCTTCTGTTGTACGAACATCGCTAGTTGTGCAGGCAGCCAGAGGGCAATTAACAGTTTTGATAGTAGCAGCAATATTGCGAAGTTTGAGCAATATTTTCTTTGTAAATCTTAACAAATTAATAATGTTCAGGTGCATTTTGGAAGTCTTACACTTCTTTTCTGTACTTCTCTTTGTTCATGCTGAAACCATTTATTTTTTAATGTTTTCCAACATTGTTGATATTGTCTTTAGGAACACTTCTTTGACGCAGACAGCAATGAGGGCTACATTGCCTGGAAGCTTAAAAACACACAGCGAGAACTCAGCGGTGCCGGTACCAGTGGGGTTAGGAAAAACAGCTCTCGAACCTCAAATGGCAGCGGACCAGAGTTGGAGAGAGAAGTGACTGAAGAGCAGCAGTTGGAGGGAGACCAGTGTTGCGAGGCCATATCTCTACTGAAACACAGCACAGACATTGAACAGATCTGCATGAAAATGAGAGCAACCTTCAAGCACAGACAACAGTTGATCCACGATCCTGAGCAAAGCAGCACAGTACTTACAGTGTTCCCGAGGTTCCTTGACACAAAAGGCCTGGTAAGTTTACATTAATTGTTTACAGTGTATTCTCTGTCAAGAACAGCTGTGCAAAGATGAAAATGGTCAACTCCTCCCACTACCACCATCATCAAATACACCTACACTTGTTTCCTCCCTTTAGGTATTGCAAGACTTTGACCTGTTGTTTGGGGCTGAGACTTCATCAAAACTCCTTGAGAAATGGGGAACCCTCCTAAAGGCCAAAGTGATGGAGCAAGCCAAAAACCTCAGCAAGACTCCCCATCTTGACTACCTCATCCAGTGTGCAGAGGAGAACCCTGATGAGGATGAAGAAGTCCCAGGTAAATGATTGAAAAATGGCCAGGTTAATTTAATACATTTCAATTATCGTTGACTTGTTTAATTTATTAACCATGAAAAATGGTTGTTTAGTCAAATAGCCTTTATATTGAAAATAACTTTTCATATTGATGTATCAAGGACCTTCGTTGGTTGTATTTCATGCTAAAAGCAGGTGCCCTCCTCCTTCTTCTCAGGTTGGGACAGCGACATGGCCTCACTACTACTGCTGGTCTACCTTCTGCCACCGCCACCAAGTCGAAATAAGGGAACTGTGAAGATCAGTGTCCGGGATGCTGTGGACCGTGTAGTAAAGTTTCATAAGGTTAGTGTGTCCTGATTTCCATTTTTAACCATCCAATAGGAAATAGAGTAACCCGCACTCCAAAAAAAAACATTGGCCAAATATCATGCCTTCCACTCCAAACAAAGGAACTATACAGGTGGAATATCTCATAGCTAATCACATGACTGTTCAACATACATACTGAATAGAGCAAAAGTAAGGGAGGAAATGCCTGAAATTATGCATATAGGTAAAGTCCCCCTCCACTCAAAAACATAGTAGTCTTCTTGTTCCTTCAGTTGGATGTTTGAGCATCACTGTACAGAATGACATAAAGGCAGAGTTTGTTTTCACATTCCCCAACTAAAGGGGAAAGTTTCCATGTGCTCATTGAAAATCACATTTTAAGAGGTGGGCCTGCAATTATGATTTGTGACACCTCAAATAGTGTAGAAACCAATCCTGGTCCAATATTCAACCTATACAAGTGTGATGTGGAAAATTGAAGCCTCCAATTCAAAAACAGTGAGAATGGACTTTACAGTGAAGTAGGAGAGATATTGTGTCAGCAGTAGGGCTGCACGATATATTGTGTCGTGACGATAACTGCGATATGCGCATGCGTGATATTAGCATCGCAGGATGTAACGATTTAAAAAAAAAATCTTAATATTTATTTTTTTGCGATATTAAGTAGGCAAATTAACTCAAACACGTCATGTTCCAATTATTTTGCTGCTTGCTACAAAAGGAAAACTTGCACAGCTCTCATGTCAGGGGTACTTGAGTGAGTGACATGCCTGCTCTGCATGCACTGCAAACCACCAATCACAATCAAATCTCCAAAGCAAACAGACCCGGTGATTAAAAGTAAAAATACTGAATAAAGTAGTTTCATGTGTTTCTCAAGGGCAGTTTGGCGCTGCTAACCGAGCTAGCTCAGCTTGTTGCTCTGATAACTTAAGATCCAGACGTCCGTGACTAAAATCCTTCATCCGGTTAAATATAGTTACAAAAATACCAATTGTATAGCATTAAAGTTCAAGAAAGGATGGTTTGCGGACAAAAATAAGAGGTATTTTCTTCAATTCCTGTATGTTTCTATAACGCAATATATATCGCAGGGGAAAAAAAAAATCGCAATGTCAGTTTTTTCCAATATCATGCAGCCCTAGTCAGCAGTGAATTTATTGAGATGAAAAATATATGAACATGTATAGAATGAGGAATTTATAATCAGGGAAAGGGAACTAATGTAATTTAAAGGATATAACAAGTTAATTTGACTATTTTGTATGGGAAAAACTATATCATACAAATTATTATTCAGAGTTGAGTATTTTATGTACATCCTTAAAATATGTCCGGTTTATCCTTTTAAATTGTGTGTTTGCAGGGACATGTGATAAGGTAGATAACGCAGATTATCTCTTTGATGTTTTATTCTCGTTGTGTGACCGTGCTACAAAAACATTAATTGTACATCACAGGCTGAAAAGATACTGCAGAGAAAAAAGCCAACTGTGCTATCAAAGGTTTTTGTCAGTCTGACCTTTACATCAAAATATGATGTACAGTGTAGTTATATTTTTGTTTATTGTTATTTTACAGTCATGTCGCAGCCTTCATGAGCACTCTGGTCCAGACCAGCGGAGGCAGCCCTACATCATCGCAGTTGGGACCACAAGGGACAGCATCCATGACTACTATATTGCATTCGATGGTGAGCTGCAAGGCCAAGTCTTCGCTGTCTGCTTTTGATGAACTCTTCAAAACACATTATGTGTTCGGAATCAAGTATGACCAGGCCTTAAATGGCCTTTACACATTTGTGCAGACCACGATCTTCAACATCGATCTAGGTCTGTGTCACGAAACTCCCAGAGTCAAAGACCTTAGGGCTAAGCTCCTCAACTGATGTTAAGATGCTTTGTTTGCAAGTCCACCTTTGTCACCATTCAACAGTTGGTCCGTCATCTCAAGTTCTCACATGCATTTTATCCTGGGAAGAAGTTTAAATTGATGTGTGACCAAAAAGGATGCCACCAGAGATTTTGCACCTTTTCAGGCCTCAGGAAACATCTCCATAACAAACATAGCGCTGATCATCATAGTCTAGATGAAATCGACAACGAACCCGCAACTACTTCAGTTGATGTATCTGATCAGCAAACAGTATCAGCTTTAATCCCAGAGCAACCAGATGATTCTCAAAGCTGTAATGAGACCAGGCAACATACCCAAGAAATGTGTGCATCTCTTATTGCAAAACGCCAAGGCTCTGGTGTGGCTACTAATGTCATAAAGACTGTTGTTGAAAATATGGAGGAGCTTGTACAGGAATTGCATTCAAATGTCAAAGAAGATGTTCTAAAATTACTCCCCAATGATGAGGACATGAGAACAAAATTAGACGGTTATTTTGACAGCCTTGAAAATCCGTTCAGCAAACTAAACACTGAGACAAAATAGAAAAAACATTTAACCAGTTAAGCCCGAAGGTCCCCCCCCAGTGGACCCCTCCCACAGTTTTTTTTTTCTCACATGTCTCAGGGCTTCTTAACATTTATGAAACTATTAATGTTTCATACCCTTTTAAAAGGTAAGAAACTCCGCTAACTGACAATAAGAACAATTGTTAGCTAAAAAAAACACAAGAGTAATACCAAGCCTTTGAATTAGCATTGAGCGAAAAAATGCTAACTAATACTAACGCTTTTTTACACACAACACACGGTAGAAATGCCCTTATTACTATCTTAACTGCACAAACAAGATATACGATTTAAAGCTGAGACTCCACAGATTCCACACATGTAATGTCATCACTGTCCGACCTCGAATTCCTGGAGCTATCAGCCAGAAAAGAGAAAGTAAACAACATCCGGTTCCAAAAATATTACAATAATTACGTCTTACCTTTTTTGATTTGTGATCAAAAGTTGTGTTCAACGGAATAAAAACGCATCTCAAGGTTAATCCAATGTCTTTGTGTCACGTATAATTTTTTACTGATAATCAATCATCCTATTTATGGCAATATACTCAGTATAAAGTATTGCCGTCCAGGCTTGCACTTTCAGATATGCTTCGTTTGCTTCTCTATTACGTCCGCTATGGTAATGTTTACGTAGATTTGGGAACTGCCCATCGATTCTATTGGTTCTGATGGTGTAAAAGGTGTAAATCACAGGAATCGACCAATGGGTTCCAGAGATATGGTCCTGCGCAAATTATAAAGAATGCCAGCCAGAGTGCCAACATTACGCAGCCCACTTCATTTATTGTTTACAGCGTAAAGAAGCAGGAATTGCAGGACCCAGAGCGGACAGCAGATAACGGAATTGCAGTTTTATTGCTTATAGATTATCAGAACATTTCAAAGGGGACACAGCCCCATTGGATATTAATCTATGGATTAACTACATCATCGTTTTTATCGTTTTAATGCCATTGAAGACCAGTTTAGACCAGACAACGAGGAAGGTAAGTCATTGTTAGCCTAGCGCATTAGCGCTAGCGCCATTTGTTTTGATGTACGTTTTTGTTGATAACGTCGCGAGTTTGTATCTTTCAGTGTTGGGCTGTTCAGGTGGGCACCGTTAGATTCTGTGTCTCCTTGCGATCATAAACGATGTGTTGGATGTGCAGCTAGGATAAGTAATAAGGGAGCGAGGAGTGATTTTCGGTGCTGTAATAGGTTAGCATTTTTCGCTCGGGGCTAATTCAGAGGCTCACTGTAAGAGTAAGCCTATGTTTTATTTTATTTTATTTTATTTTTTTCACAACAGTTGTATTTGGATGGAATGAATACCTATAGTGATAATTCAAAGTAATACAATGATTTTTACAGTGAAAAAGTTCAAATGGAACCGATGGTTCCCAAATTACCCAGAGGTGAGTCTGCTTAGACTTTATTTTTCTAAATCTCTCTAAAAAGGTCAAATTTCACTTGTTTTGCATCAATCTTGATACAGGGTACTTATTATATGTTATAGTTTGGATTCCTAAAGCTTTTAGTCTACTAACCCATCATGCAAGGGTGGTTTTCACGATAAGTAAAGGTTTTTTTTTAGGTGGACATTAGAATTGACATGTTTTTACTATGTTCCATCTGAATTTACTTTAAAATAAAAACATCTATATTGATTCTGACACTTCTACATCCAACTCACAGATGTAACCTTGCTTTGAGAAAAATAATTATTAATTTACCCCTTTTAGAAGTGAAGATATATCATTTGTTGTGTTAGTGGCATTTTCGAGCCTGAAACCTGAAAAACAGGCTCAGGGCTTAACTGGTTAAGTGAAAAATTGAGTATTGTAGAACCTGTTGAGGTTGCCCTAGGAGTGAGGTATGACACCAGAAGGAATCGAACCACTGGCACTGATCAAGTTCCCATAACTGACACATTTGTGTACATTCCTCTATTGGAAACTTTAAAATTCATATTTGCCAACCAAGAGATCTGCAATCATATTGTGAAGCCTTGTAAGGAAACAGGGGTTTATAAAGATTTCTGTGATGGGAACTATTTTAGGGAACACCCACTATTCTCTGTAAAACCAAACGCTCTCCAAATACAGATATTCTACGATGATTTTGAAATGGAAAATCCACTAGGATCGAAGCACGGTATCCACAAGGTTGGAAGTGTATACTTTATTTTACGAAACCTATATCCAAAAGTAAACTCAGCTCTTATGAATATTCATCTTTTGGCACTTTTTCATACTGAGGATTTGAAGAAGTATGGATTTGATGCTATCTTGGAGCCCATTGTACATGATCATGGCTCAACCCCTCAATCCCCAATGCTCTCTCTCCTCCTTCGCCCCAGTGGATGTTCCACTGGTCTCGAAGCTGGTGACCAATGCTAAGGCCTCCACCTGCTCCCTTGACCCCATGCCCACGGTGCTGGTCAAGGCCTGCCTTCCCACCCTCTGCCCCATCATAACAGACATCATCAACTCCTCTCTGTCATCTGGTATAGTTCCCTCCTGCTTCAAAACCGCCTCCATCACTCCCATCCTCAAGAAGCCTGGTTTGGACCCTGAGGAGCTGAACAACTACCGACCGATCTCCAACCTTCCTTTCCTTAGCAAAACTTTGGAAAGAGCAGTCGCCGCCCACCTTCATCAACATCTGTCCAACCATGAGCTCTACGAACCCCTACAGTCAGCCTACAGAGCACATCACAGCACAGAGACCGCCCTCCTCAAGATCACTAATGACCTCCTTCTCGCTGCTGACTCCGGACAAATCAGTATTCTCATCCTCCTCGACCTCTCTGCTGCTTTTGACACTGTTTCTCATACAGTCCTCCTGAAATGCCTCTCTAACAACCTTGGCATCACTGGCACAGCTCTGTCATGGTTTCAGTCCTATCTATCAACCAGGTCTCAGTTTGTTAGCATCAGCGGCTCATCCTCCCCCTCGGCCCCAGTCAACCATGGTGTCCCCCAAGGCTCCGTGCTTGGTCCCCTACTTTTCACCATTTACATGCTCCCCCTTGGCCAGATCATACGTCAATTCGGTCTCAATTTCCACTGCTACGCTGACGACACTCAGCTCTATCTCAGCACCTCACCATCCGCCCAGCTCCCTCCACAGTCTTTGGTCAACTGTCTCCAAGCCATAAAAACCTGGATGACAGCAAATCTACTCAAACTCAACAGTAAGAAGACTGAGCTCATGGTTGTGGCCCCCAAAGCACTGCTCCGGAAGGTTGGGGATCTCCTCCTCCACATTGACGGCTGTTCCATCTCCCCGTCTCCCGAAGTCCGTAACCTGGGTGTCATCCTTGACTCCACTCTCTCATTTCAGTCACACATCAAATCCGTCACTAAGTCTGCCTTCTATCACCTCAGGAACATCTACCGTCTACGACCATCACTCTCTGATTCCGTGGCCGAGACCCTCATTCATGCATTCGTCTCCTCCCGGTTGGATTACTGCAACGGAGTCCTGTTCGGGGTTCCCAGTAAAGCCCTGGACAGGCTCCAGTATGTGCAGAACTCGGCTGCCAGGGCTTGGTGTGAGTGAGCACCCCACCCTGATCCACCTACACTGGCTCCCAGTCAAGCACTGTATCACCTATAAACTCCTTCTTCTGACTTACAAATCCCTCCATGCCCTCGCCCCCCAATACCTGTCTGACCTTCTCCGCTACCACACTCCATCCCGGAAGCTAAGATCATCTGGACAGGATCTCCTCTCCACCCCCCGCACCAGGTTGCGGACTTTTGGTGACAGAGCCTTCAGTGTGGCATCCCCCACCCTCTGGAACTCTCTCCCCCCCGAAATCCGCAGCGCCCCAACCCTGGACATTTTCAAAAAAGCCCTCAAAACGCACCTTTTTACCAAGGCTTTCGCCACTGTATAGTTAGTTTTAATAGGTTTATTTTTCCGCTACTGAGCAGAGCATTTCCATTCCTTTCATGTTGTACTGGGAAATGATGCAAATGTTTCCATGCTGAAGGTCGAGGAGTTGCGCTTCTTTAAGCCATTTGATCTGCAGACAAGTTATGGTTTTGACAGAGATGACCAGTATGTGGTTCCTGTTCATGTGTTTGTATAACTTGTCACTTAACTGTACATAAATGTAAGTCCAGTCTTACTTTGTTTGACATTTTACGAACCTACACCAGGTTAATACTTAAGTTTATGTAGGCACTGTAATTTTCTGTGGTGTTAGTACTGTATTCCACGTTTAAGATGGTATCTAATCAGACAACTTTTCTGATTAGATACCATCTTAAACGTGGAATACAGTATTTACACCACAGAAAAATACAGTTGAACTTCAGTATTAACCTGGTGTAGGTTCGTAAAATGTCAAACAAAGTAAGACTGTACTTTTATGTGGTTCATGTGTTGTGCTTCTTTGAGCCATTTGATCTGCAGACAAGTTATGGTTTTTACAGAGATGACCAGTATGTAGTTCATGTGTTTGTATAACTTGTCACTTAACTTTACGTAAATGTAAGTCTTACTTTGTTTGCCATTTTACGAAACCTACACCAGGTTAATACTTGAGTTTATGTAGGCACTGTAATTTTCTGTGGTGTTTGTACTGTATTCCACAGAAAAATACAGTTGAACTTCAGTATTAACCTGGTGTAGGTTTGTAAAATGTCAAACAAAGTAAAGTTTAACATGGTATCTAATCAGATTTTGATATAAAAAAAATGTCAAAATAAAGTAATGTTTTCATGAATGAAATGTGTACTTCTATTCCTGAAGTGTTAATGATTAACCCCAACAATGTTTGTTTGGTGTACAACAGCTAAACAACACTGAAACACTGTTACAAATGACCATGGAGTACATTTTCTCTTTCATAGTATTGAATATTCAGCTCTGCAAACTGACACTAAAACACTGAATAACAGTATCTTTTTTACTCCCTGAGGGTTCTTTGTCTACACTGCAAGCACTCAAACAGTGTCAAAAAGTACCAGTTTTAGAGTATATTTTGACACCCAAAGTGTTCAGATGTAACTATTTATGTGGTGTATATATTTTACACTTTTGACAGTGTTCAGAGAACACCAAACTCTTGGACCTATATACACCCCGAGACTGGTGTTAAATGTACTCTTATAGAGTACAATGTACACTGTTGTTTTTGCTGTGCACCCAGGGGACTCAACGACGCCTAAGACGTATCTCCTCTGGATCCTCCCTCTCCTCTGCCCACCAGTCCCAGGGATGATCTGACCTACTCATCCTCCTTGGTCCATGGACCCCAACACCCATCCACAGACCCCTAGGCCAGTGCAACCTAATCCCACACCGGAATACATAACCCTACCTCTAACCCAAACCTACCCCTCACACCAGATACTGACTGGTTTTCGGACCCCCCCAATAAAGCAAAACTGCACGTTTCAGAGTGGCCTTTTATTGTGGCCAGCCTAAGGCATACCTTTGCAATAATCATGCTGTCTAATCAGCATCTTGATATGCCACACCTGTGAAGTGGGATGGATTATCTCAGCAAAGGAGAAGTGCTCACTATCACAGATTATTTTGCCAATATCATATAGTGATAGTGATTTATTTACCCTAATTACCCTGTGTTTAGTATTGGATGTAATGTTACATGGTTCAACTAACCCTGGCCGGTAATGTTATACAACATTGTGTTATATATTTTTTAGGGCTGTTAGTCGATTAAAATATGTAATCGCGATTAATCGCATGATTGTCCATATAGTTAATCGCAAATAATTTTTTTATCTGTTCTAAATGTACCTTAGAGGGATGTTTTTAATACTCTTATGAACATATGAGTGGACAAATATGCGTTATGCAAATGTTTGTTTATTATCATTTGATCAATGACAAATACTCATGAATATTAAACATAACAACCTCTGAACATTAAAAATATTCGCCTCAATTCAACCTGGAACCTCTCTCATACAATACAATAATACAAAGTGTGTGTGTGTGTGTATATTTGTGGGTGAGTGAAAGAGAGAGTGACAAGGGGCCCTAATGTAGAGTGACGTTGGGGAGGAAGATAAATCCTACCATGATACAGAGTCCCTTAGGCTTCATTGAATGAAGGGGCGCACACACACACACACACACACACACACACACACACACACACACACACACACACACACACACACACACACACACACACACACACACACACACACACACACACACACACACACACACACACACACACACACACACAGAGAGAGAGAGACTGAGTCACAAACATACTCTAAAATACACTGATGCAGGGACACACAAAAATGACAGGGACACGTTCAAGTATACACACATGCACTTCAAATCAATTCTCGTCTGACAAACACATACACAGTCACGCCATGCTGCAGATTATTATTTATCCAGTTTGAATTCCAGTGAGCCTGTCAGAAGTGTCAGACTGATTACATGCTGACAGGCAGACAGAGTTGTGTGTGTGAGTTTTAGGTTGTGTATAAATGGTCACATTCCAAACGCTTTGGTGGTCAGTAGATCGCTCTTTAACGTTACACTATTTCATTTTTATTTCATTTTATTTGTTTATTTAGCAGGGACTGTGAATATTGAAAAATATTTCTGTGAATGCACTGGAGTTAGCCTAGAGGTTTTTGTTCATCTGTAGTCCATGGATAGATGTTGTTAAGTGACCCTTAAGCAATTTATATACTTTTTTTTTTTAAAGAGGGTAACAAAAAAGAAAAATCTATTAAAATAAGTTAATATAATCAGTAAACACATGATAAATTGATTGAAATTCAACTTTTAAGTTGTGTGACTGGCCAAGCCACACACAGTATAGTATTCGACATACAAGACAAGGCAAGTTCATTTATATAGCACTTTTCAACACAAGGCAATTCAGAGTGCTTTACAAAAAATGAAAGACATTAAGAAAATGGCATTTAAAATCAGTCATTAAAAAGAAAAGCTAATAAAATAAACATTAAAAGAAAAAATACATGGATAAAAGTTACAGTGCAGTCTAAGATATGAATAGTTCTATTAAACATTAAAAGAAAAAATACATGGATAAAAGTTACAGTGCAGTCTAAGATGTGAATAGTTCAATTAAAAGCAGCGACAAAAAGAAAAGTCTTCAGCCTGGATTTAAAAGTAGTAAGAGTTGCAGCGGACCTGCAGGTTTCTGGGAGTTTGTTCCAGATATTTGGAGCATAATAACTGAACGCTGCTTTACCATGTTTAGTTCTGACTCTGGGGACAGAAAGCTGACCAGTCCCTGAAGACCTGAGATATCTGGATGGTTCATAATTTAGCAGGAGGTCAGAAATGTATTTTGGGCCTAAACCATTCAGTGCTTTATAAACCAGCAGCAGTATTTTTGAAATATATTCTTTGACACACAGGAAGCCAGTGTAAAGACTTCAGAACAGGAGTGATGTGATCCACTTTCTTAGTGTTAGTGAGGACTCGAGTAGCGGTGTTCTGAATCAGCTGCAGCTTCCTAATAGATTTTTTAGTGAGACCTGTGAAGACACCATTGCAGTAGTCAAGTTTACTGAAGATAAAAGCATGGACACGTTTTTCCAAATCCTGCTGTGACATTAGTCTTTTAATCCTAGATATATTCTTTAGGTGATAGTAGGCTGATTTAGTAACTGTTTTAATGTGACTGTTGAAACTCAGGTCAGAGTCCATGACTACAACTAGATTTCTGGCTTTATCTGTTGTTTTGAACATTGCACACGGCAGCTCAGCGCTAACTTTTATACGTTCTGACTTGGCTCCAAAAACCATTACCTCAGTTTTATCTTTGTTTAATTGGAGAAAGTTCTGACACATCCAGTCATTGATTTGTTCAATGCACTTACTCAGTGTTTGAATTGGAGCATAGTCTCCTGGTGAAATTGTTATGTAAAGCTATGGTAACTTATGTTGTTGTTTTTCATTATCTGAGCCAGTGGTAGCATGTAGATGTTAAAGAGAAGAGGCCCCAAGATGGAGCCTTGAGGAACCCCACATGTCATAGAAACAAAGTTGTTTCTGTCCTTTAAGAAGGATTCAAACCAATTTAGAACTGTTTCCGAAAGTCCCACCCAGTTTTCCAGTCGGTCTAGTAATATGCTGTGGTCAACAGTGTCAAAACGCAGCACTGAGATCTAATAATACTAACACTGAAGTTCTGCCACTGTCTGTGTTTAAGTGGATGTCATTAAAGACCTTTACAAGAGCAGTCTCAGTGCTGTGGTTTGGACGAAAGCCTGACTGGAACACATCGAAACAGTTATTTAAATGCAAGAAATTACTCAACTGTTGAAAAACAACTTTTTCAATGATTTTACCTAGAAATGGGAGGTTTGATATGGGCCTGTAATTGTTCATTACTGAAGCATCTAGATTATTCTTTTTTAAGAGCGGTTTAATGACTGCAGTTTTCAGGGCCTGTGGAAAAATACCTGAGTGAAGAGATTTGTTTACTATATGAAGTAGATCTGAGGCCATGCAAGGCAAAACATCTTTAAAAAATCCTGTTGGAATAATATCAAGGCAGCAGGAGGAGGACTTCAGAAGTTGTATAATGTCCTCTAGGTTTTTATCATTAATCTGATGGAATTGTTTCATGGTGTTTGAATTGATGTTAAGTGGACACAGAGACAACACATTTGCTGTTCCTGATGCAGAGGCACTGACTGCTTGTCTGATTTTCTGAATTTTGTCAGTGAAAAAGGAGGCAAAATCATTGCACGCCCTGGTGGATAGAAATTCAGAGGCTACTGACACTGGGGGGGTTAGTTAGTCTGTTGACGGTAGCAAACAAGGCACGTGCGTTGTTTTTGGTAATGATGTCAGAGAAGAACGATTGTCGTGCGTTTTTCAATTCCAAATTATAAAGGCCAAGTCTCTCTTTATAGATTTCAAAGTGAACCTGGAGATTTGTTTTTCGCCACCTGCGTTCAGCTTTTTGACATTCTCTTTTTTCTGTTTTCACGCTCATGGCCTTTCTCCATGGAGATATTTTCTTGCCAGACACTTCCTTTACCTTAGTTGGAGCAATGGCATCTATAACATTTTTAATTTTTTAATTAAAATGATCTACTAGCTCATTTACTGAGATGTTAGCAGGGGCAAGTGTGGAAGAAAAATTCTGAGTAAACATTTCCCTAGTATTTTCAGTTAAATATCGCTTTGTGGTTACCTCGTTTTGAAATTTTTTGTGAAGAGAAATAGAGCTCTCAAAGAAAACACAGGAATGGTCACAGAGTGCAACATCAGTCACCACAACCTTAGAGATATTCAGACCCTTTGAGATAATTAAGTCCAGAGTGTGCCCCTTATTGTGCGTGGGCTCAGTCACATGCTGAGTCAGTCCATAGCTATCAAGAACACAAAACAGTTATTTTGCCCCTCTGTCCTGGGGGTTGTCAACATGGATGTTAAAATCACCAACAATGACAAGACGGTCAAAGTCAATACACACTATAGACAGCAGTTCAGTAAAGTCATCAAAAAAGCTTGCACAGTATTTGGGTGGTCTATAGATATTTAGGAACAGAGCTCGAGAGGAGCATTTCAGCTGAAGGGCCACATATTCAAAAGAATCAAAGTTCCCATAAGATGTCTTCCTGCATTGAAGGGAATCATTGAACAGAATAGCAACTCCACCCCCTTTCTTATGCATTCTGACGGGCAGTGGAGACTCCTCCATGTCTCCATAGGTCTCCCATAATCAGAACATTCCTCAGGCGGGTGCAGTGATAATTCTTCAGGGTTTTCTGCGCGATGTGTTGTGTCTTTCTCCTGTTTTGATTCCTCTTGCCGCTTGTCCTTGGCAGAGGGAACAGATTGATAACGCAGGCAGTTGAATATGTTAGAGATAAACAATTTCACTCCTGACTTGTTCAGGCAAACTCCATTTCCCTTGAAAAGATGTCTGCGATCCCAGAAAAAGTTAAAATTGTCAATAAAATGGACAGAATGGTCAGTACAGATAGTTGAAAGCCAGGTATTCAGTGCAAACAATCTGCTGAATCTCTCCACTCCTCTTCTGACTGGCGGTAGAGGGCCACTGATGAACACCTCTGCATTTAGAGAGCTGGCAGTTTCCAACAAATATTTAAAGTCTTCTTTCAGCACTTCTGACTGTTGTTTCACAACATCATTTGTTCCAATGTGTAGTACCACATTCTTCACAGTCGGATGTTCAGCCCCAATATGCAGGATCTTCTCAGCCAAGTCAGAGACCACATCCTTGGGAAAACAGAGTAATTTGGTGTTGTTCTTATTACACAGACCTTTTACATCTCTTACAGCAGAGTCACCCACAATCAGAGTTTCAGGCCCAGTCGTTAGCTTTCCCTCTAGCCTTTTACTTTTGGAGTAGCTATTGGTCCTTATCCTGCTGTGTGAAGAGGACAGGTTATCCAGGTCATCAGATCTCCGGTTCTCGGTCAGCGGAGCGTATCTGTTCTGGATTGGCACACTTGGTGGTTTAGGAGGATTGTTTGTAATTCTCCCTTTAGCAGCTGTCCACTGCTGTTTCCTAGTATGAATAGGGGTTGAAGAGGCGCTCTTCCTGGGTGATAACAATGCAGGCCAGCCGGTCGCATCACAGATTTCAGAGCGCTGGGCTCTGCCTGTTATCCGTCCTCCCAAATCCCATGGAAATGATTTACTCTTAGGCTTTGCACCCAGAGAGTTCCAGGGAGGACTACCACTTGTAGATTTATTACCCGGTACACAGCCCTCCTGTTCCTTGCAATCCTTGTAGCTGCTAACTAGCTGTGAGTTAGCATACCCTTCTCCATTATTTTGCAACACTGGTAAAGTGGTGTCATTCCCATGACATAGTCCATTCACTTCCACGTTAACTTCCAACCGTTGCATTTTCAACACAGCTATCTTCTGTATAAGTTTGTGGAAGTCATCTGTAGAGAACGGAGGCATTTTGCTACCAACTAGCTTAAGCTAAATAGCATGCAGTAGCCTACCAGGCTTTAGCTGTTGCTAGGCCACGCTACTGTAAGACTGAGGTCGTCGTAAAAATGTTGAAATATGGCTGAAACCCTCCGTCTATTTACGAAGATGAACTGCCCCAGTGATAAGTTAATGTCCAGGAGCCGCTGCTCGAAGTTTTCAGAGAATAAGAATAGGAAAATCAGCATAAAAAGTAAGCAGAGGCAGGAGCAAGCAGAAAAGCGTCTGCACTGTAGGGTGGAGGGTTACGATTATTAATGTGAATGCTGTGCATAATTCCCAAACCCTACATTCCTGAGACATAATTTCTCATGAAAAACGTAGGAAAACCTCAAAAAAAATCAAGAACAAATATTAACCTGTTCACAGGTTAACCTAAAAAAAAATTCACTGCAGATGCTGGATGTTTCTGAGGCTCCTGTATCCAAACATTTACACCTTTCCTCCATTGTTTCCCCACAATATTCCATTTAAGGACCTAGCATTTATAGTTGTGAGAAGAGAGTGAACATAGTGTGGATGTGTGTATCTCTGCTCCGCTGGCTGGTTCACACTGTCAGTTTGGATATAATTAATTGAGCTCATGGGGCTTTCCCGAACCTGTGTCGAGAGCTGGAGTTAAAGGATTTCTCAGATTTGCCTTCTTAATAGTTTGTTTGGGTCCCTCACTTCCGTTTCGCTTCTCATGCACTGATTCGCTAGCTGAACTGCCAATCAGAGTGATTTATTTTGCAGACGGCCTCCTGATTCAACATGTCGAATCGGGGGCGGAAGGTGTCGGCCGAAAAGACACAACGGTGCAGTACACACCAATCTGAGTAGGGCGACACAACGCTCATCGACGGCCAGACATCTATCGACGCCGAAAATCGGCTTTGTGTGTAAGGAGCTTTAGTTGTGTTCTAGGTCAGTGGTTCCCAAACTTTTTGTGCCCAAGGCACACCAAAGGACAAGTAAAAATCTCAAGGAACACCTATTGTGCAAAATCGCCCTTATAACACGTGTTATCACTCATATCATGTAAAATATCTGTAAATGTGCATAATTATTTACTAATGCCAAATAAAATGTGACAAAGACAACTATATTACTCATGAAATATTTATTAACGAAATATTTCAGAAATTAATTTGAAACTTTATCAAATTAGGCTTCATCAAAGCAGCAACACACTCATTTAAACCAGACGGGTCACAAAATTAAAAATGAGGCAAAGGAAACTCAGCAGAAATTCAGCACAGAGAACTGTCAATGCAAGGAAGCTGCACTGTGGTCCTGAACTACAAATTATAAATGTAACTTTTCAGCAATCAGCATTGAAACATGTGCTATTGTAAATATTTTGCCGACTTACAAATGAGTGAGATACATGTGCATGTCGGGGCGCGCAGAATTTTTTAATCCTTGGTGGCACTGAGGAGAGGGCCACTCGCAAGTCCTGTTCAACAGAGAGCTGTGACCTCCTGTTGTTCTTCATGTAAATCAGAGTAGAGAACGCTAACTCCAGAGATGGGGTCGTTACTAAAAAAATGTAATATATTACATATTACTTTTTTAAAAAAAAGTAATATATTACACTACTTCGTTACTATCTACATAAAGTAACTCGTTACTTTACTCGCCGAGCACGTACGAACTGCGCATGCGTGAGTGGCAATAACTTTCCTTACCAGCAGGCGTTGGTAGTGTGTATTTGTTATTCAAAACAGGCAACAACCGGAAGACAGAGAAGAAGAACAGACTACGTGATATAAACAAACAACAAATAGCGTGTGCGGTAGCTTCACCTTAGCATGTGTTCTTTACAGGTGTTTGACGTGGTGTTTACAGCAGTGGATAACAGCTTCTGGCCTGGACACAGTTTGCACCTCACCATCACATTCCTGTCTATTCTTTGGACGAACTCAAAATAATGGCCATACCTCCACCCCTCGAAAGTTATCGCTGACTCAGCCATGTTTATGCAGCACTGCACGTGGAGATGTGGACGTGCAAGTCGCGCAGATTACGTACATATAAACCTACAAAGTACTATAACTATATTTATCAATCAAGCCTGATGAAATTAATCATCTAAATAAAATTCAAGACTGCCTTAAGGACTTAAAAACGTGGATGACCTTAAACTTTTTGATGTTAAACACGACCAAAACTGAAGTTATTGTACTTGGCCCGAAGAATCTACGAAACAAATTATCTAAGGATATATTAACTATGGATGGCATTAATTTGGCCTCCAGTGAGACTGTAAGGAATCTTGGTGTTATATTTGATCAGGATTTATCCTTTAACGCCCACATAAAATCAATTTCAAGGACCGCCTACTTCCATCTACGTAACATTGCAAAAATCAGGCATATCTTGCCTCAAAACGATGCAGAGAAACTAGTCCATGCATTTGTTACTTCAAGGCTGGATTATTGTAACTCTTTATTATCAGGGTGTACCAAGAAGTCAGTCAAGTCGCTTCAGCTGATTCAAAATGCTGCAGCTCGTGTACTAACCAGAGTTAGGAAAAGGGACCACATTACTCCTGTTCTGGCTGCCTTACACTGGCTCCCTATAGAACACAGGATAGAATTTAAAATTCTTCTTCTCGCCTACAATGCCCTTAATGGGCAGGCGCCATCTTACCTTAAAGAACTCATTATACCCTACTGTCCTACTAGGGCATTGCGTTCCAAGAATGCAGGGTTGTTGGTTGTTCCTAGAGTCTCTAAAAGTACAATGGGAGCCAGAGCCTTTTCTTATCAAGCTCCACATTTGTGGAATCAGCTTCCAGTTTGTGTTCGGGCAGCAGACACCCTATCCGTTTTTAAGAGTGCGCTTAAGACCTTCCTTTTTGATAAAGCTTATAGTTAGGGCTGATTAGATTCAGCCCCTAGTTTTGCTGATATAGGCTTAGTTTGTCGGGGGACATCTTACTTCTTCCTTCTCTCTGTCTATACTTGTGTACTCTCATGTTCCGATTAACCCAGCTTCCCCAAATGTCTTTCTTTTTGGTGTCTGTATACGCCGGGATCCGGAGTCATGGATGATCCTGCGCTCCTCTGTCCTGGATCTTGAGTCGTGGCTGTGGTCCTGGATCATAGGTCCTGGATGGATATCCTCGTGGATTCATCTTCCTATTATACACACATGCATTTCCAAACATTTGGACTACCTATGTTGCAAATGTATTATCTTTTCAATATACACACGGCATCTATTGCACGTCTGTCCGTCCTGGGAGAGGGATCCCTCCTCTGTTGCTCTCCCTGAGGTTTCTCCCATTTTTCCCTTTAAACTGTGGGTTTTCTTCGGAAGTTTTTCCTTGTACGATGTGAGGGTCTAAGGACAGAGGGTGTCGTATTGTCATACTGATATTTTGTACAAACTGTAAAGTCCACTGAGACAAATGTAACATTTGTGATATTGGGCTATATAAATAAACATTGATTGATTGATTGATTGATATAGTAAATGAAAAAATAATGATTTTTGTGTAGTTGTATATTGCAATAATAACGTATGGTTGTCACAAAATCCCACGGCACACCCGGACTTGCCTTACGGCACACCAGTGTGCCGCGGCACACCGTTTGGGAACTACTGTTCTAGGTTATATGTAATGGGACTGGTCATTGTGTGGATGATTTGCCATGGAGCTGTGATTGTGTAGTTTTCATTAGAGTAGCACTTTAGCACCTTTCATGAGGTGCACCAATTTGGTAAGAGACGTCTTTAAATCAGCGATCATCAGCTACCCAGTACGAAAACTGTTATAGCCCTTGTTAAAATCATCAGTGTCTTAAAGTTGTAAAAATGCGCTTCAATCTTCTTGTATAAACATTTTGAATAATCAATGCAAAGTTTCAAGTTCCAAATGAATGTCTTAAATGAACGAGTACAACCAATAAAATGCATTCATATCAGGTTTTTCTCTTATTGGCTTTTGGCATATTCAACTGATCTAAGTATTCATTAGCCCTAAAAGCTTGCAGGCCGCCCACATAGAACACACAATCCTCACACACTGTCCCTTGTGTGGCCTTTTGTTGTGTTGATTTGATTCTGGATGCTTACCCTCATCCCAACCTGCATTTTAAAGCACGCCAGCTTTCTGCTCTCCTCCTCTCTCTGTTTTTCACAATGAGCTGAATGTAACATTGCATGGTTGAGCTGGCGGGAATCAAATCTTCTTTTTAGAGTAAGCCTAATATACTGCCGGCTATGACAAGTGAATCAAGTGAAAAGTTGCCAGATCCACTAATGTATTCTGACAATGAGTGTGTGTTTGTGGTCACATTGTGTGTGTGTGTGTGTGTACAGTCACAGATTTTGGCCAACAGGGTCAAATCCTCAGTGTGGTCCAATCGAGTTTAGTAAAAAAGCAATTGGTTGCATGGTTAAGCCCCCTAAAGAAATGTTTTTAGTTCAGTATAACCCCACAATATGGGCCTTTGTCTCTGAACAGGAAAAGTGTGTTGCTTGAAGCAGTGTAAGCAATCTGTTCAATTGTCAAGAACCATCTGCAGCGCACACAAACAGGTCAAACATATATAAAGAAACTTCTGCATTCACACTTTGACATGATTTTCTATTATTTTATAATAAAGAAAACATTAGCTTGTCATGCGAACGTGCTATGCGTTCTCATCTGTACGTGTCTGACAATAAATATTTAAGGCCATGTTCGAGTGTTAAATGAAATAAACATGAGTGTTTAAAGGTCTGCGGATATCCAGAGTTGTTAGCTAAATGTTTCCTGGCAGCTCTTCTGAGTGTGCGTGATGTATTTCCCTGGCGTGATTTAGATCAACCCAGAAGGGAACACAAATGCCAAAGAAATACACAAAAACCACAGCGAGGGATCGCGTTCGTACCTGTGGTGAAGCATTGTAGCACGATGGGAGGGGAATCTTAGAAGACGAAACGCCTCCGTCCACTTGGCACGGTTGCTACCTGAATAATCTGAGGAGTATGAAAATGATCTGGACTTTCTAACGTGTACAGTTCTCAGTGCTGGGGTACGATCATGTACAAGGAAGTGCATTTATGCATTACTGCAGTGTCCCAGTCCCTACATTTATTTATAGTTATGTGTGTCAGACTGTGTATATGTTCCAAAAAGGACCAGAGCAGGAACAACTACAGTCTGTCCCTCTCACTGTGTTTCTAAATATTAACTGTAAACTCTGTCTTTTGAGAGTTGTTTTAACTTATTAATATACTGTAGGCTCTGCAGCAGTAATGTGACTGTATACCCTGGGAGTTGAAGTGTCAGTATGGAGAACTGAAATACAAAAATAGACTGAAACAAGAAGATACGAGTTGAAATAGTTTGTGGGCAGTGTATGTCCGTTTTGCAGAGCATGTATACAGATAATAAGCATGTAAAACAGGAGAAATAATGAAGCAGATGATGGTTCCTGCTTAACACTAAAACCGCCAGAGGTCGATGTATACCTAAAACCGCCAACGGGTACAATTGACCCGCTATTAGAATGCATTGATTTTCAAGGTACAATGTTCTTTTATTTATCATACAACAGTGAGTTTTGATCGCACAGGGATGAAACTTATACCAATAGAATATGTGGACTCTCAGCTTTTCATATATAGCTTGTGCAGATAGCATGAAATATAAAATATCGCTACCAGTGCTGATTTAAACGCTTGGTGTTAGACTTGTGTTTCGTAAAAATGGTTCATATCGTCTGATAGCCTTCTACTCGTAAAAAAACGACAACATGACAATAATATAATATAATAATGTATTTTTTATATAATTGAACAGAAGATAACAAAGAACATATAAAAATACCGCAAAACATCAGAGAAGAAGAAAAATAACCAATTAGAATACATCGATCATACAACGCTTCACAAACACTCAAACACAATTGATGCAACTTGGCTGTGCATTTGCCACAAACAGCATCCCCACACTCCCCAACAGAATGTTTTATTTTACATGCAGTGCGCCTTCACCATGCAGGTCATTCTCCTGTGCTCTTCTGCACCGCTGCAGGGCACGTCTGCAAGTGGTGGCGCTTTTGATGCCATCCACTCAGCGCGCGACTCATGTGCCAGTTGAAGCATGAAGTCCCTTCTCGGGATGTTCTGGCTCATGCAGCTCCGGTACAGCACTGTTATGACTGGCCCGTTGGCCACAACAGAAAAACCAGGAGAGACGCTCAAAGGTTCCAACAATCTCAGCACTTTATTCGGCAACACCAAAAACAGCAGCGGGTGGCCGAGGGGAAAGGATCACGGTCAGTTCCTCCGCAGCAGGCCTGGAGAGAGTCATGACGGACAGGGCTGGTGACTCCGGGCAGCTGGGCTTAAGTAGCACCTCCGGCCAGGTGTCCCCAATCACGCTGATTGGCCTCTTCAGCTCCACCCCATCGCAGGACCTGCAACATTCACACACACTCACAGGCCCCAGGCTCTGGGGCCGTCACAAGCACCCAGGCATTTATGGCAGCGAGGTCCAGCACATTATAGAACACAGCAACGGACCATCTACGCGTGCCACCTGAGAGAAACAGAGGATTTAGTAAAAAGGATTGACCAAAGCAGTGTTTTCTAGGCCTACATAATAATAATACCTTTCACCGAATATTGGCGAGCCATTTGGTCGAGCACGTCAACCCCCACTTTTGAGTGGTTGTAGTATTCCACCGTCTCTGGCTTTTTTTTCGTTTCTGTGGAGATGGCCACATGCTGGTGTTGCGTACTGAGTATGGTGACGTTTCTCCTAGGCTTACACTGATAAACAGAGAGCACCACTTTATATCGCTTTTCAGCACCTTGGTGCAGAGGGTGGGAGCAGTGTTGCCAACTCCATATTAAGGAAAGTAGCTATTGGCTGTCCGAAAAGTCGCCATAAGTCCCTAAATGACGTCATCGCCTAATTTGCATATCATGTAATGACGGTAAAATAACGTTCCACCCCCTTCAAGGATCAAAACTTGAAACCACCAGAGTAAATCCAGACGACAGTAGATCAGAAATGTCTCTATTAGAAAAAGTAGAAAGTAGAAATAGTTTTAGTAGTTTTTAGTATAAATCTCCCTTACAATAAAGGCAGTATAGTATGCCCGTGTGTCATCTCCAATAAATGTTTTCAACCATCCTTTAAACTCAGGGTTTGAGTCCCACTCCTTTCTGTACTTTTGTGAATACAGTTTAGACTGACATGATGACCTACGTGGATGTTTAGCTTGTCACAGAGAGGCACACACACAGTGGACGAGGTGATTAAGTGAATGAAGCTGTTGAGACGCGGGAGAGTGTGGCTGTCTCCTCTCTGCTCTGACTGCAGCTGAGCTGCTGCGGGAGGCAACTATGAGTCTGCGCGCCTGTGAGTACTATGGGAGGGCTGAGGGGCTCACGGCAGCTCGTTAACTGCAGAACAATACGTGAGTCTCCAAACACCAGAAAAGTCCCTAATAACACCATTACAAGTCGTTAGATTAGTCGTTAGTCGCTTTTGACAAAAATAAGTAGCCGGAGGGTTTGGAAAGCCGCCGAATTTAACGACAATGTCGCCAAGTTGGCAACACTGGGTGTCGGGGAGGATACAAAATAATTTTGGGACGAGAGTTAAAATAAAAATACCCTGCTAACTCTACTACAAACGGCGATGAAAATGAAACCGACTGCACGTTTTGTGTAGCACACCGTTATTAAACCTCCTTGTCAACATAAACACACACGCACAAAACATTTAGCAACCCACACACACACACACACACACACACACACACACACACACACACACACACACACACACACACACACACACACACACACACACACACACACACACACACACACACAGTACGTAGCTACAGCTGTGCCCGCAAGGGTCTAGCCATGTACTGAGTGTGTGCAGCGCCATATATCTAGCCTGAAGTGTGTGTATTTCGCGGGTTGAGTGATGTACAATGGCATCCCGTGGAGGAATTCTGAAATGTTTTACCGTTAATCACAAAAACGCACAGCAGAACCAGACCCTGGAGCGCCGGCCTCTTTATTTACTTACTCCCCTTCATCCCCTATGGGTAATAAGGCTGAGAAGAGAACCCTCCATCGTATTTAGTCCTTAGCAATATGCTGCGCCTCCCCATGTAGGGATGGGTACCAAGCCCCGGTATTAAACGGGCCCCGGGCCGGAATTATTAAAGACAGTGGTAACGTTAAGCTCCGACGTTATCTGACTTTTTTATCGGTACTGGAGACATTTAAAAAATATATGTCATATGTATTATTGCTACATACACATTATATCGCAGTTTTAGTTTCGCCAACTCTGTTTCTAATATGCAATATTAAGATTACAACATGCGTCTATGATGTATTTTCAAGCTTTCCAATCCAGACGAGATCTCTCTCTCCCGTCTGTGTGCGAGGGGGCGGGGCAGTTTGTAAAGGTCTCCTGACTGTGTTACAGACTGTTATCCTGGTTAGTGGTTACTCTGGGTTCTGTCTTCAGGATAGAGTGTTGGATTTTTTTGTTAATTGGATGGGACTTGATTGGATTCAATATTAGGGTAATTTTCTCATTTGTGTGTTTGTTTAAATATATTTGGCCTTTGTTTATGTGATTGACTGATTTACTCAAATAAAAAGTTTGATGAATTATCATCTAATGATTTGTATGATGTTTTATTTATGTTAAAGGTCACTTTGAATGATTTTAACTAATGATAATTTAGAAAAACTAACATTTTAAATTCGGGACGGTCCACATTAATTTCGGGACGGCTTAGATTGTATTTCGGGACGGTTCCAGAGACGGTGGAATACTACAACCACTCGTGTTTACATTTCTTCCCTTACCAACAAAGGGCTCCACCAGCCTCAGCACCACATTCTCTCCTAGGCGTTGTGTTGCTGGCCTGCTGGCATCTCTTCCCAGGTAAGGGCAGCATGTACTTGCTGTCAACATCAGCTGCCAGCCAAAACGTTATCCCAAATTTGTCCGGCTTGTTGGGCATATATTTTGTGAATGGACATCTAGCTTTTGTCGGGAATAGTTGCTCATCCACATTGATGTCGGACCCTGGCCTGTAGGACGCGATTGAATTCTGGACAAAACGATCCCACACCTTCCTCACGTGAGTGAACTTGTAGAACCCAGGACACATCACTCAGTCCTGACACCTCCCCACCATCAGACTCTTCTTCGCTCAGACGTTTTAGCAACGCTAATGCCTCCTGTACATTAGTGAGTCTCTTTCTTTTGTGACCGGCTCTCTATCTATCTCTCTCTCTATCCATCTATAACTATCTATCTCTCTCTCTCTCTATCCATCTATAACTATCTATCTCTCTCTCTATCCATCTATAACTATCTATCGATCTGTTTATCTATCTCTATATATAAGGAACGGCAGTAGACAAAAGTCGTTGCTATAGCAACAAGTCATGTTTATGTTTTCGCGCGAAAATTGCTGAGGTAAATATTACCCGCTTACGCTAACAGGTATAAATGGCCATTTTTTGGGCGATTTTTTCAATCCGACTTCATATTGACCATTTTTAACAACAGAGGGTGCTACATAACACACTTTCAGGAAAAGTCACAGACTGGGAGACTTTAATATTTTATTGAAAAAAAGTTACATACAATCAAAAAACAGCTGCGGGTAAAATGTACCTGTTGGCGGTTCTAGTGTTAATTCAAACACATTAAAGGTCCCATGCCATGACAAAACAAGTCATTGAGACTCTAGTCCTTTCACAACTGGACTACTGCTCAATGATCAGGTCAGGGGCAAACAAGAGGGACCTGGGAAAGCTGCAACTGGTTCAAAACAGAGCAGCTCGGCTTGCCCTTAGATGTACACCAGGGATCACCAACTACATTTGTCCAAGGGCCGAAATGTAACCAATAGACACTATCACAGACCAGCGATTTTTATATAGCCCAGAATTTTATAAATAGTATTCAGATTACTTTTGGAATACTTTCTTTTTCCATAACAGATGGGTACGTTTTGGTGAACAGGAGACACTTATTTTACTGTTTTCATGGCTTATCAAGAACTCAAACACAACATTGGTGTCATTCTGGACAGCTCTCTCATCTGCACCCCACATAAAAAACATCACCCGGACTGCATTCTTTGTACTGTCTTAAAACCTTTCCTTGGAATATGTTGTGAATTGTAAGGTGCTTTGAAAGGCGCCCCTAAATAGAAATAATTATCATTATTATTTATTATCTGAAACGATGTAATAACTTTTAAAACTTTTTCCAGTCACTTGCCCCATGCATTCAGCAGCAGCAGGCCATTCACTTTGATTTCATCCCGTTATGAAATGTCATCATTTCGACAATAAAGAAATGCTACATAAACGTTATCTTGCACATTTTATCTAACCATCTCCGTTTATAACTTTTGTTAGAAATTAAAATCAATGTTTTGATAAGCATAATGTACCTTAAACATACCTTCAGTTTAAATGCTGTTTTATACTGAAAAACCAGTTCTTGTGCACAACCAGTTGTTAAGCTTTTATTCTGAAAGTCCTTCATCTCCGGTTAGCATTTAGCATGTGGCAAATTCATCATTTCCTATAGAGGTGAATTTAGCAGCGATATGATGTTGCACACCGAAACCTACTGATTTCAACACTACAACTATAGAAGTCGAGATATTATTATTGTTGAATATTAAATGAAGGTAGTTTATTTGAGTACGTTATTGTTTACAGATGTGGGTAGCATGCGACAACATTCGGAACGACCGGAAACCAAACTGCTGTGACGACCTGTATTTTTGAAGTATTGATTACAGCGTTTAGAATGTGTTAAATAAAAAGTCATGAAAGAGTTAAGGAGGAGAAAAGGCGTGTTTAGATATAAATTGAATGTACAATGTCTGTATCCTCTGATATGCGTAACAACGAACATTAAATACGTGGAGAGCCGGCCCGCAGGGAGGAGCCAGGAGAGGATATATAAACAACGAGACCTGAGGGTTTCGGCCTCTTTTCTCTGCTAGCGAGAGCCAGAGACAGCTGCTTTTCTGTCGGACCGATCCTGTTTGTGACTTTACCACGCTTTTTATTAATTAAAGTACCAATTTTGAAACAATCTCAGAGACTCCATTTAGTCTCCTTTTTAAGCTTCTCTTTCCTGGACGCGAGAATAAGAACACAGTTAACACTTTCAATATATTTTAAAAGAGATCCCTCTCTCTCATCTGCGTGCGGGGCGGGGCCTCACAGACACGCTGCATCTCTCTCTCGCTCACAGACACGCTGCAGCGCAGTGCAGTGTGCACACAGTTCTGCCGGTAATGAATATTACATTTTGTGAGGAAACTTTTCCACCAATAATTCCAATAAGTATTCCAAAATGTATTCACTTCAGGTTTACGAAAGTAACTGTATTCAGATTACTCGTTTTTCAAATGTAACGCCAGCTGAATACAGTTAGCCTACTTGATTTTTGTATTCTGATTACGTAATGCCGTTACATGTATTCCGTTACAACCCAACCCTGCTTCTAGGCTACTGTCCCGCAGCTCCAGCCTCTCTGTTGGACTCTGTCGCAGCGGGGCTACTGCTGTGGTGCGGAGCGCGTTAACCAGACTCTTCACAACGAAGGATCACTTCTTCTTCAGGGGAGGGAAGGTTTCGCAGTACGCAGTCTACTGTCCCGCAGCTGCTGCCTCTCTGTTGGACTCCGGTACTGCACCTTACTCACGAGACGTTGTAAACAAAGAAATGGGTGGGGGGCGAACGCAGTAACCACTCCGCCAACGCCACAGTCACCCCCGTCGTGCGGGCCGGATGAGAATGTCTGGCGGGCCGGATGTGGCCCGCGGGCCGCCAGTTGGTGGTCACTGGTGTACACCAAGACATAATGTAAACAAAATGTATGTCAAGCTCTCCTGGACATTAGTCACGGAGAGGCTGATGGTATCACTCCTTGTCTTTTTGAGAAACATAAATGAGCTGAAACATCCAACCTGTCTATATAAGCAACTTACACCTAGCTCTAAAATCCATACATATAAAACGAGACATGCCACAAGAGGTTGCTATCAAATCCCTAAAGCCAAAACAGAGTCTATGAAGAGCACAGTGCTGTATAGAGCCATGGAACACACTGCCAGATCAGATTTCTGAAGAAACAACTAAAGCAAGCTTCAAAAAACGATTGAAGAGGCATCTAGAAGCCCAAAGACTGTAAATTACACAAGCGGCAGACAGGTTATGGTAAACAGCACACCGATTCATATAGGTTTTTTAAACACATGCAGGAATATGGTACTTTCGCTAACATAGACACACACACAGCCTTTCACAGTTATGATGAGGATTGTATTTGTTTAGTTTGTTTTACTCTAAAAGAAGCGAAGGGAGACATTTGGAAAATAACTATTATTATTATTATTTTTTTGAATTTTTCTTTCCAAGGAAATGGGGAATCAGAAAATAAGCTGTATGTGATGGTTGATATGAAAGTCACTGTTTGAAGGAAAATTGACGCCGTACACGATTTGTATCATTGTCTTGTAATGTACTGTCGAATGTCATGTTTTATGTTATTTGTGGACCCCAGGAAGATTAGCTGTTGTTATGCACCAGCTAATGGGGATCCTAATAAAATAAAATAAAAAAATAAACAAAAAAAATGTCA
Organism: Gymnodraco acuticeps; assembly: GCF_902827175.1. NCBI lineage: Eukaryota > Metazoa > Chordata > Actinopteri > Perciformes > Bathydraconidae > Gymnodraco > Gymnodraco acuticeps. The sequence continues at coordinate 1,553,937 of NW_022990313.1, forward strand.
TGGCCATTTCTACTGATCATAATTCCATTGTTGACCCCGGTGAGATGATAGTGAACTGTTCATGAACTTGTCATGAAAAGTTCATGGAATATTAGTGAACCATATTCATGAACAGCTCATAAACAGCTCATAACAAAGTTGATGAACTGTTCATGAAAGTTCCATGAACATTAAATGGTACTAGGGCAGTTCATGAACTACTCATGAAACTCCTGCTCTGGAATGGTTCATGAACAATTCATGGAATATGGTTTTAGGCAGGTTCATGAACAATTCATGAAATGGAGTTTTCAGTGAGTGTAGGGATATTCAGTATTCAACCAAGAACATTTCAAGAATTGTTCATGAATTAACCATGGTTCATGAACATATCAAGAACTGTTCATAACAACTTCATGAACAGTTCATACCCAGTCACTGAATATAATTCAATGGCTGGCTATGAACTGTTCATGAACTGTTCATGTACATGAACCATTGACTGTGGGTCAATTGGCAACCATAGAAAACAACAATTATGTCAATCACAATGGAACTTTATTCAAATTAACAAACATACATGTATACAGGTGGAGCACTACAATTAATCCTATCACCATTTGAAGCACAGTTCTTGACACTCAGCTGCACACATTTTTTTGTTACGGGTCCCAAAAGCTTGGGTACCACAGCAACAATAAATGATTTCTGTAGAAAACAGAAAAGTGCAGCAGCAATAATTATACACAGGATCCGGTTGATCGTCTGGATTGCTTCTTATTCAAAATTCAAAGTACACAGTTACATTCAAATAGCTGTACTTTACAAACATCACATTTCTCCATTTAAGTTATCCGTCTGTCACAGTCCATTACTGTATCTCAAGGAGAAATTCAACATAGTCAATATAAACACATAACGCTATCAAATAATACTTTCTATCAATATATCTATCTTTACCAAATATAACATATTATGGAGATCACAAAAATACACTGTCAATGTTAATAAACAAAAAACAAGGCAATGTGCCTGCAAGACCTCACTCAGGTAAACAAAACATATTACCCGTGCGCAGCAGCTAACCTGCCTGCGAGCCTTCGCTCAGGTCACATTTACCCAGGCGCGGCTGAAGCCCGCGAAAATGGCATCTATTGTTGCCGACAGTTTAGTATTTTTAAAATACCGTTACTATGTCAAACATGCTCAAAACTTTCTGACACACTCTCCTAAACATCTCCAACATCATATCTAATTCACACAAGTTAACATCGATCATTTTCATCATGTACTGACCTGTAGAAAACAGAAAAGTGCAGCAGCAATAATTATACACAGGATCCGGTTGATCGTCTGGATTGCTTCTGACTGAGGAGGGGGCGGAAGTGTCCCCCCTAAAATAACCCAGATGTCACCGCTCACCTGCCAAAGGTTCCACCTTGGCGCTACTTACTCGTACTGCTTCTCAAACAGTACAGATAAACCATAAAATGATATGAATGTCACCAAAATAAATACAGATAATGTTCAGTTTCAAATGCACTATTGTTTTGTTTTAAGATTAAAAGTTTTAAAAAATAAAGAAATGTTCAAATAGTAGATGAATATTCAAGAGGTCTTTTAAAATCATCACACTGATCATCAAAAGTTCATAAAATGCTCATGAATATTCAAAAATATTCTGAACTTGCCACAATCATCCAAAATTCATGAAATGCTCATGTAATGCTCATGCAAACTTTTTGGGGTTTTAATTATAATTTTGTGATTGGCTGGATCATGAAAAGTTCATAAATTGCTCATAAAAGTCTGTCATGAGCAAAACAGGAACTTTATATGAATGAACAATGTTCATAAAAATGTCATGAACTGCTCTTTAAAATGGTTCATGAGCATTTTAAGAATGTTGGTTCATGAACATGACAAGTGAACATATAATGAGTTGTTCATGAATGTTTCATGAGTGCTCATGAACAGCTCATAAAGTCATGAACTCCATCTCGCAGGGGGAGGTCTACTAGAATATATTTACATTGTTCAATGTTCCAAACTCACAGTAATGATAAACAGATGAGAATGCTGCGTGGGGTCTGGGTGCCGTGTTGGCGGGACGTTGCGCAGCTCGATGCTGCGAGGAGCAGACAGTGTGAGCAGGGTTCATTTCCTGACTGCTGCGCGGGGTTTGCGAGACATCGCGAATGGACGCGGGAAGGAAGGGGTGCTGAGGGGGCTGCAGCACCCCATCTGCGTGACTCTGCAGACCGTTTACATGCATAAAAACCTTCATAACACACAAGGGGACGGGTAATAACCGGAAAAGCATGACATGGGACCTTTAATTTATAATGATCAAAGCAAAAAATGGAAATAATTCCAAATGCCTTATGACTATTATGAAGGACCATAACGCTTTCTTCATGTACAGTATATAAGTGCAGGGATAACACACAATCCTGTTAGCTACACTCACTTTAAACTGGCTCTGTTGTACACGGACAGGCATAATATTAACATAGCATTAGCGCTATTAGCATTGAAAGAATATTAACAAGTATGACCTCTGACCAGCATTTCACATATTTAACAGAATGCACTTGAAATATAAGGCAAACTAGTGCACAGGAGTCATAAACAACTGGATCTCTGAGAGTGAGGTTCAACGTGAACACAAACCACCAAAACTAACATGCAAAAATATCCCTTTCCCTTTGTCGAGACCAAATGAACCGAACATCAGCTTTAAAAGCATTGTGAATGGTGGATTAAGGGGTTGACATGCTTCAACTTAGATTTGTATAGTAAGTTTACTGGTTATATTTAAAACACAGAAGCCTTTAAGCGTTTTGAAAAGCTTTCTTTCAGCATTCATAAATGATTTACACTGGTAACAACAACAACCCAAAGCATATTGTTGCGCCCAAATTAATTCTCTTTGTATGCGTTCCTTCAGATATGTTGCCAGACAGAACATGTGTAACATGCTGCTTACACAAAGAACACACTTCTTTCTTCCCTGGCAAAGAACAAAAAGTTTATACTGCAGCCTTGTCATTAAAGAACCTCACGTAGGCTGTGCTGCAAAAAAGGGAAGTACATTCTCGACAACCGACCCTAGAAAACCATTGCAAGATAATGTGATTGTAATTTGCAAAGTAATTCATATTTCCTTGCATATTCAGCATGCACCACAGAGTTTTATCCTTCAAGTTTTAATTAATTGGAAACAAGAAAATTAGATTCAATCAGAGGGAAGGGAAGATAAAACATCCCTACTTGTTTCTTTCTCACCTGCTGCATTTCTGCTTCTCTTACATCCCCTGCCTCCCACAGTGCGCCTGTGACAAAGCAAAGAGATTCTGTCATCTAAACTCATTACAAAAAGATAATCTATCTATATTATTTGTACTTTAGCTTGTTGTAATTCACCTCATGGAGTTGCTAGCTTTGGGGAGGTAGTGAGTGAGACTTGGAGTAGTCGGAGAAGGTAATGACGTGTGGAAGGACGTGCAGATCCCTGGACCCTCTACAGTTTGCCTACCAGGAAAACATTGGTGTAGACCAGTGGTTCTCAACTGGTCAGACCTCAGGACCCACTTTGTCCTTAGTCAATAGATCGTGACCCGACATTTTGAACCACTCAAATCTATTAAACAAAAAAATCGTGCGGTAATATATACGCTTTTAAGCAGACATTATTAATTTAAGTGAAGTACAGTGCATATATCCCTTCACAGAACTAAAGTATGCTTTAAAAAAAGATTTAATGAGATGATGGAATCAAAGCTGAACTACAAATGAAGCACTCCAGATCAGACTCAGGTGGGTGTATCCCAGTCAAAAGCCCAGCGGATGCCAGCAGCTGGGGGTGTTGCCAAATTGCTAGAGGGCGTTGCCCAATTTCCCCATTTGTTCAATTACAGGATTTAACCATGAGATGGCGCTTCATTCACAAAATACACAAAGACAACTGTTTGCAATGTTTGCAGCTCTGCAGTTGTGTTTGCTGAATGCTGTAGCATTTAATCACTTATTTGTTACTGTATGGTTTTCACAAGATACTATAATGAAAAAACATCAATATTTTAGATCAAATAAAGTATATAGTTTGCTTTATGCAGTATATTTCTTGTAATATTGTTGGGGTGTTTTTACACAGTACAGTAGATTGAAGTAAATCAATTTATACATTAAGATAAGATAAGATGGACCTTTATTAATCCCGTGGGGAAATTCAGTAGTTCAAACAGCAACAGGGTGAGAGTGAAAAACAGGACAGCACAGATTCACACAGATTAATACAATCAAAAATAAGATGAGCTATACAAATAATAATAATGAGAAACTATGAAATAAGAAATGAATAAAACTAAAATATAATTATCATATCATGTATTATAATGTATTGTATTATTAAGTAATATCTTACATTAACCTCATTATAGCAGATGCCACATTGAATGGATGAACACATTTATGCATCAATAATTACAACAGAGTATTTCTAAATACAAGTTGTAAAAATACTTATATGTATTTAATATTAACCCTTTGGAGTCAACCGTCACGCCGGCGTGATCAGATCACATGACCTGTGCCGCATAATAACAACAGTCCGGACAACATTGCCGTGTGTTTCTGTCGAAAGTACTGGCTTGAAACTATATCCCAGTCTTTGTTTCATGCAAAAAGACCCAGTAAACACGGAGAGACGATGATATAAAGTTAATACATTTCAAAAGTATGAAAAATGGAAGCACATATTTGAATATATTCGCCGCATTTGATCATTTTACGAATCGGAAAATACTGGAAACTGTAGATCCTGCTCAACAGGATGTATATGTGTATTTCTGTCGAAAGTACTGGCTTGAAACTATATGCCAGTCTTTGTTTCATGCAAAAAGACCCAATAAACAGACAAACATAAACACGGACATACGATGATATAAAGTTAATACAGATATATTTCAGAAGTATGAATAATGGAAGCACATATTTTAATATCTTCGCCGTATTTGATAATTTTACGAAACGGAAAATACTGGAAACTAGATTCTGCTCAACAGGATGTATTTACTAGGGAGGGGGTGAGGTAATCAGGTAAACGGAGTGATATGAAACGAGACGAAGAGGGACGGCGGGAACCGAAGAGAGACGGCGGGAACCGAAGAGAGACGGCGGGAAATGGAGAGAGACGAAGATATACGAAGACAAGCGGCGGGAGACGAAGAGAGACGGCGGGAGACTGGATTGAAGCAAAGTGACAGACAAAAATTGAGAATTTAGATAGATTTAGAGTTTTGAAGATTCAACTATGATGAAGAGAACTCTGAACGTGAGTCAAGCTTTAAGCTTGTTTTTTTGACATGGAGGAGGAGGAACCTGTGATGTTGCCCTCTGTGTCGTATTGACAGAAACTGCTTTGAAGCGTGGCACAGATAAAGACAGAATAAACTGATTTTTGTACATAATGTGTATATATATATATATTTGTATTATATTTATAATAACACTTTTGCCTTATCAGAATGAAATCCCATGCTACCTCAATCAAACTTTCACATTATCATAGTGACATCCCATGTATATATTTCCAGCTTTTAAATGGTTTCGTTGTGTATGTTTGTGTTACCTATGAAAAATAATATCATTTTCAAAATCTGTTTTTACGTTTTTTTTTGTGATTTTGGGTCCAAAATGTTCATATAGTAGAAGATCACTGCTCTAAACAAAGTCAAAAATCCTACATCCAAACGAAATAAATATAATTAATTATGATGAATACGTTAAGTCTTGTTCATTGTTTTTCACTTTTATTAAATGTTTGATATTTCCGGTGGAAATGGTGGACTATCGGACATTCAAAATGCAGCATATTTTCACTCTTACACACATATATTCTCCTTTTACATACATACATTTTCACTCTCACACACGTATATTCTCCTTTTACATACATACATCTTCACTCTACACACATATATTCTCCTTTTACATACATACATTTTCACTCTCACACATATATTCTCCTTTTACATACATACATTTTCACTCTCACACACATATATTCTCCTTTTACATACATACATCTTCACTCTCACACACTACTCACACATTCATACATTTTGCTCTCATTATCATATTTCAATGCACACATTCATATATTGTCACTCACACATTCATGCATGTTGTTCTCATATTCATATAATGTAATGCTCATATTTATACATTTTGCTCTCATGCGAAATGTACTAAAACAAAGTATGTCATGGTAGTGGTCAGCTGTTAAACACAAAAGTGTATCTTAAGGGCTGTAAATATAATAAGCCTGTTGTCAATTTTAGACACAGGCTTATTATATTTACAGCCCTTAATAACATTCATTTTCTGGACTCAATGTGTGTCTTGGCCGTTTTCTTTGTTCCAAGCCAACGAGTGCTTTTTGTTTTGAAATCACTTCCGCGAGTTTCGCGGGCCTCCCCCCTCGCTCCACTGCATTAGACCATTTAGTAAGGTAACAAGCAAAAGGGCAAAAACGCCTCTCAGACGCTCTTCCGTTTACTTTTTTAATAAAGAAAAACAAATGGTCCGTAGATACACGGACTCATATAGCCTATGTATGTATACTGTAAGGAGAATGTATGTGCGTGAGAGGACCAGTAGGAATTACGGGATAGAAATATGCAAACACAAACCTACAGACTGGGGGATGGGAGATCACAGGAGTGGGGGGGGGAGAGAGCTGTGGAATGTGACCCTTGGGAGAATTCCTCCACACATTCCGATGGCCAATTCGTTTTAAACAAAGAGTTCAAAACACAGGACAGCATGGGCAACATGGGGGGTGGGGGCTGGTGAACGGTCTGGTCAATGTTTGTAAACACAATCCCCAGGATGTGTCCTAATCAGGAGCCGGGTAAATGAGAGACTGAGGAGCCCCAGAAAAACAGATCCCGAAATAGCTCGTCCTGGTTTCCGCAGCAGATAGGCCTACAGTATGGTGTCTGTTATGTCAGTCATTTTAAATAAAACGTTGAAAACTGAACTTGAAAATGGTTTCCTCTTTTTATTTTATTTATCATTTTCGGGACGGGGAGACGTGTGTGATTAATAATTAATTTGCAGAAATGTAAAGTGATCTAACTAAGTTCTATTCATATTCTTGACGGGAAGAGCAGTGTAAATGGGTGGCCATATGCATTTGAAAAACAATATAAATCACACAGTTATTATACAATAGGCTATAAAAGCACCATCGATAATCATTACCTTTATCCAATTCAAACTTTGGATGGGAAAAAAGGAAGGTGTACATGGTTGGGCTATACTGTAGGCCCATGGGCGGCGGGTGCTGGAGGCTAGGGAAGGCTAAGCCTTCCCAAATATTTGTGTAACTGCATCCTGGTAAAATAAAAATATAATGTATTTGACATTAGCGCTGCTATGCAGCCACCTGTGCCCTGTACCACGAAGCCAGTTCAACAGACCCTGGATATGCTTGAGTTATCTTAACTAACCCTAACAAACGCGATCTCACTAAACGGTCCTACGGCGCTGGTTATCAACTCGGTAAATCAAGCCAGGGTTTCTCTCTCCAGCTGAGAACGCGTTCACGTGAAAGGGGCGGGGTTAGCTACATTTGACCAATCACAAACAGGGACAAGTGTACTGACAGCGCAACATCATACTTCATTAATGAAAAGTAAACTAATATTAGACAAATATGAACTTTAAACATCCATGATGACTTAAACATATAATCCAGGATACAAGCCACATAGTTGCACCTGCAAGGAGAATACAGAACAACTCGTTAAAAAATAAACTACCGAGTGTTTGAAAGCGTACAACAGTTTTATGATACTGCCCCATCTAAAACACGAGGGGATCTGACTTTATTACATTTGAGTTTGAGTGTTTCGTCAACTTAATTTGTTGCTTAAAATAATACGTCTGCATACAGTATATGTGACAATGTAACTAAGTGTTGCACGGCCAGATACGGCTCGAGAAGCTGACTCAGATAAGGAAATATTGTGATATCGATGTGAGATCGATGATCTGATTGATGATGTGATGTCAGTGTGATATGAATGATAAGTGCGACACGTCGGCGTCTTCTCTGCATACGGCAGTTTAAACTGCATTTCCTTTTTCCTGTAATATGACTTGATAGATTTAAACTCCGCACACTGAGCTCTGATCGGTCAGCAGGCGGTGCTTTCACTGAGTTGATCTCTTTTCTATAGATGCCGGAGGCGGGCAGCGTAAGATGAAAAAAAAAGTTATTTAGCCTTCCCAAACCTGAGCCTCACGCGCCGCCTATGTGTAAGGCAAGGCAAGGCAAGGCAAGTTTATTTATATAGCACTTTTCAACACAAGGCAATTCAAAGTGCTTTACAAAAAATGAAAGAGATTAAGAAAATGGCATTTAAAATCAGTCATTAAAAAGAAAAGCTAATAAAATAAACATTAAAAGAAAAAATACATGGATAAAAGTTACAGTGCTGTCAATTAAACATTAAAAGAAAAAAGTACATAGGCCTACTGTATACATACAAAGGCCATTCAAGCTAGAGTTCTTCTGGAAATGTTCACATCAGGCACCTTCAAGTTAAACAATACTAAACAATTAACACAGTAGGCCTAAATTATGTGGATTAAACCACATTTATTTCGTTAAAAATAAACAAAATATGATTTAGTTTGAATGATTAAATGTCATCAGGCACCTTCAAGTTAAACAATCAGGTGCACACTTTAATGTGCCGCCACCTCCGGACTCGGCTTGAGTCGGTTTAAAGAATGCACAAATGTGTTTAATCGTTTATGTCAGATATGTACTAAGTAGCCTAAATACATTTGTTCCTGCTCAAGATTAGATTACACTTTATTGTTATTGCACATATTGCAGGTACTGAGACAACGAAATGCAGTTTAGCTTCTAACCAGGGATGCAACAAGCAGCGAAAAGTAATGTGCACAATACTACAGAAAACAATTAACACAGTAAATTATGTGGATTAAACCACATTTATTTAGTTAAAAAGAAACGAAATATGATTTTGTATGAATGATTAAATGTAGCGTGAATTGCCCTAATGTGGGACATTTTTGCATTTCAGACTTCGGGAATATATTGCGATATGAAGCCGATACAATAAATCAAAATCCAGTAGGCCACCATTCCGAAATCCCCAGTAATATTAGACACTAATAATACAGTAAACTATTAACACTGTACATATTATTGTTTGCCCGTGGGATTAGGATGATCGGTAGTGAGACCCGTGCTGCATTTTCCTCCGGTCGGATGTGATATAAAAACAAAGCGATTATTTTTGTTGTTGTAAACTCACGTGGATTACATTTAGTGCGTTAATTTCAACTCGCGAACATATGATACATTAAATGATCGTGAGGATGATGATTGAAAATCGTTTGTTTGAGCCTGGATGCATTTCCTGATCTAAAAACATAGCGATGGTTTTGTCCTTACGCCAACGTGAATTAAACATTATTTTGTTAAATAAAAACATGGTGATGTTTAGTAAATGATTACATGTCTCTTATTTAGCACAGAATATGATCCTATCCGTGACATATGGATCTTAACAAATATCCGCTATATCAGATACCTGTAGATCAGCTGTTTATTTCACATGAGTTCCAGTGTGGCAGCTTTTTAATCACCCACTCACAGCCTGGATTTAAAAGTAGTCAGAGTTGCAGCGGATCTGCAGGTTTCTGGGAGTTTGTTCCAGATATTTGGAGCATAGTAACTGAACGCTGCTTTACCGTGTTTAGTTATGACTCTGGGGACAGAAAGCTGACCAGTCCCTGAAGACCTGAGAGATCTGGATGGTTCATAATTTAGCAGGAGGTCAGTAATGTATTTTGGGCCTAAACCATTCAGTGCTTTATAAACCAGTAGCAATATTTTGAAATCTATTCTTTGATACACAGGAAGCCAGTGTAAAGACTTCAGAATCAATCAATCAATCAATGTTTATTTATATAGCCCAATATCACAAATGTTACATTTGTCTCAGTGGACTTTACAGTTTGTACAAAATATCAGTATGACAATACGACACCCTCTGTCCTTCACCCTCACATCGTACAAGGAAAAACTTCCGAAGAAAACCCACAGTTTAAAGGGAAAAATGGGAGAAACCTCAGGGAGAGCAACAGAGGAGGGATCCCTCTCCCAGGACGGACAGACGTGCAATAGATGCCGTGTGTAAATTGAAAAGATAATACATTTGCAACATAGGTAGTCCAAATGTTTGGAAATGCATGTGTGTATAATAGGAAGATGAATCCACGAGGATATCCATCCAGGACCTATGATCCAGGACCACAGCCACAGGAGTGATGTCATCCACTTTCTTAGTGTTAGTGAGGACTCGAGCAGCGGCGTTCTGAATCAGCTGCAGCTTTCTAATAGATTTTTTTAGTGAGACCTATGAAGACACCATTGCAGTAGTCGAGTCTACTGAATATAAAAGCATGGACAAGTTTTTCCAAATACTGCTGTGACATTAGTCTTTTAATCCTAGATATATTCTTTAGGTGATAGTAGGCTGATTTAGTAACTGTTTTAATGTGACTGTTGAAACTCAGGTCAGAGTCCATGACTACACCTAGATTTCTGGCTTTATCTGTTGTTTTGAACATTGCAGGCTGAAGCTCAGCGCTAACTTGTATACGTTCTGACTTGGCTCCAAAAACCATTACCTCAGTTTTATCTTTGTTTAATTGGAGAAAGTTCTGACACATCCAGTCATTGATTTGTTCAATGCACTTACTCAGTGTTTGAATTGGAGCATAGTCTCCTGGTGAAATTGTTACGTAAATGTGTGTGTCATCTGCATAGCTATGGTAACTTATTTTGTTGTTTTTCATTATCTGAGCCAGTGGTGTAGATGTTAAAGAGAAGAGGCCCCAAGATGGAGCCTTGAGGAACCCCACATGTCATATTTGTCAACTCAGATGTGTATTTACCTATAGAAACAAAGTTGTTTCTGTCCTTTAAGTAGGATTCAAACCAATTTAGAACTGTTTCCGAAAGTCCCACCCAGTTTTCCAGTCGGTCTAGTACAGTGTTTATCAAACTTTTTCATACCAAGGACCACTTAACCAATAATAAAACACTCGCGGACCACCTAACTCCACAAATATCCCAAAACACATCGTTTTTCTAGAACAGATTCTAAATCGCCTGAAAATGGTACAAACAAGTGGCAACATGTGTGACGAAGGTGTTGCCCTGGGCTTTATCATGCAATAGAAAGTTAAACTTAAGCTCCTTCCATTGCGGATATATTCCCGCGAGAGTGCGGAAAACTTAAATGTATTTATTTATTTCAAATGTGAAATGTTACCAATATACTCACGGACCACTAGGGGGCGCTCACGGACCACCAGTGGTCCGCGGACCACACTTTGAGAAGCACTGGTCTAGTAATATGCTGTGGTCAATAGTGTCAAACGCAGCACTGAGATCTAATAATACTAACACTGAAGTTCTGCCACTGTCTGTGTTTAAGTGGATGTCATTAACCTGTTAAGCCCGAAGGTCCCCGCCAGCGGGGACCCTGGGTCTTTTTTTCACGATACTGTGTCTCAGGGGATCTTAATATTTAAGAACCTATTAATGTGTTATACCAGATTAACGGAAATAATCTCAGCTAACTGCCGATACAAACCATGTTTACCAAAACAAAACACTAGTCTCACAAGAAGCATCTAAATTACCCCTGAGCGAAAAATGCTAACGGACATTGGCACAGAACTCAAGATAAAAGTACCCTTATTACTTATCATAGCTGCACATACAGTATATCCGATTAAAGCTGAGACTCCATAGATTATGTAGGCATATAGTATCATCACTGAGTGATCCAGACTCGCGACAGGGGAAGCAAATACAGTCATCACAACACGTACCTTTACGAAGCTTCTAGGGAGATCGTCTCACAAGTAGCTGTCAATCTGATCAAAGTACGTGTTCAATGGCATTACAATTAGAAAAAACGCGGCTGAATCGGTTAATCCATAGGTTCTTAACGTCCATGTATAAAAAACTGATTGAATTTATAATCCATAATTCCATTTTTATGTAAAAATCGGAGTAAATGCTAGCTGCTAATGGTAGCCACCACAGCTAGCTGCTGCTTCCGGTCTCGGCAATGCAGCAGTCTCACACATACACATGACCAAATAAGGACTATGTGGGAGTTCCCCTCGATTCCATTGGCTCTGACTGTCAGAAAGAGATGTCACATGTCAAAATCGAGCAAGGGGGGCCAGAGATATGGAAAATCCACCCAAATGGCCCCAGAAGAGGTTTTTTTTTGCTAAATCTGTCTTAAAAAGGTCAAAAATCACTTGTTTTGCATCAATCTTGATACAGGGTACTTATTATATGTTGTACTTTGGATTCCTAAAGCTTTTAGTCTACTAACCCATCATCCAAGGTTAGTTTTCACTATAAGTACAAAATATTTTTTGGACGGACACTATAATTTACAGTTTTTTACCATGTTCAATCTGATTTTCTTTAAAATAAAAAACATCTATATTGAATCTGACTTTTCTACATCCAACTCACAGGTTTATCAATCAATCAATCAATGTTTATTTATATAGCCCAATATCACAAATGTTACATTTGTCTCAGTGGACTTTACAGTTTGTACAAAATATCAGTATGACAATACGACACCCTCTGTCCTTAGACCCTCACATCGTACAAGGAAAAACTTCCGGAGAAAACCCACAGTTTAAAGGGGAAAATGGGAGAAACCTCAGGGAGAGCAACAGAGGAGGGATCCCTCTCCCAGGACGGACAGACGTGCAATAGATGCCGTGTGTAAATTGAAAAGATAATACATTTGCAACATAGGTAGTCCAAATGTTTGGAAATGCATGTGTGTATAATAGGAAGATGAATCCACGAGGATATCCATCCAGGACCTATGATCCAGGACCACAGCCACGACTCAAGATCCAGGGCTCGCGATCCAGGACAGAGGAGCGCAGGATCATCCATGACTCCGGATCCCGGCGTATATAGACACCAAAAAGAAAGACATTTGGGGAAGCTGGGTTAATCGGAACATGAGAGTACACAGGTATAGACAGAGAGAAGGAAGAAGTAAGATGTCCCCCGACAAACTAAGCCTATATCAGCAAAACTAGGGGCTGGATCTAATCAGCCCTAACTATAAGCTTTATCAAAAAGGAAGGTCTTAAGCGCACTCTTAAAAACGGATAGGGTGTCTGCCGCCCGAACACAAACTGGAAGCTGATTCCACAAATGTGGAGCTTGATAAGAAAAGGCTCTGGCTCCCATTGTACTTTTAGAGACTCTAGGAACAACCAACAACCCTGCATTCTTGGAACGCAATGCCCTAGTAGGACAGTAGGGTATAATGAGTTCTTTAAGGTAAGATGGCGCCTGCCCATTAAGGGCTTTGTAGGCGAGAAGAAGAATTTTAAATTCTATCCTGTGTTCTATAGGGAGCCAGTGTAAGGCAGCCAGAACAGGAGTAATGTGGTCCCTTTTCCTAACTCTGGTTAGTACACGAGCCGCAGCATTTTGAATCAGCTGAAGCGACTTGACTGACTTCTTGGTACACCCTGATAATAAAGAGTTACAATAATCCAGCCTTGAAGTAACAAATGCATGGACTAGTTTCTCTGCATCGTTTTGAGGCAAGATATGCCTGATTTTTGCAATGTTACGTAGATGGAAGTAGGCGGTCCTTGAAATTGATTTTATGTGGGCGTTAAAGGATAAATCCTGATCAAATATAACACCAAGATTCCTTACAGTCTCACTGGAGGCCAAATTAATGCCATCCATAGTTAGTATATCCTTAGATAATTTGTTTCGTAGATTCTTCGGGCCAAGTACAATAACTTCAGTTTTGGTCGTGTTTAACATCAAAAAGTTTAAGGTCATCCACGTTTTTAAGTCCTTAAGGCAGTCTTGAATTGTATTTAGATGATTAATTTCATCAGGCTTGATTGATAAATATAGTTGAGTATCATCTGCATAACAATGAAAGTTTACAGAATGATTCCTTATAATATTGCCTAACGGAAGCATATATAATGTGAACAAAATAGGTCCGAGCACTGAGCCCTGTGGCACTCCATGGCTAACTTTGGTTTGCGTGGAAGATTCATCATTGACACGTACAAACTGAGAGCGTTCAGATAGATAGGACCTAAACCAGTCTAAAGCAGTTCCCTGTATGCCAACTAAGTGCTCTAGTCTTTGCAATAAGATATCATGGTCGATAGTATCAAATGCAGCACTGAGATCGAGCAAAACAAGAATAGAGACACGTCCCTTGTCAGAGGCTATTAGAATGTCATTTGTGACTTTAACCAGAGCTGTCTCTGTGCTATGATGTGTTCTAAAGCCAGACTGAAAAGCTTCAAATAAATCATTGTTTTTTAAGTAATCACACAACTGTTTTGCGACCGCTTTCTCAAGAATTTGAGAGGAACGGAAGATTAGAAATAGGTCTATAGTTGGCTAAAACCTCTGGATCGAGGTTGTGCTTTTTAAGAAGCGGTTTTATCACTGCTACTTTGAATGATTGTGGAACATAGCCTGATAATAAAGACATATTCATAATATTTAATAAATAAGTGCTAATTAATGGAAAAACTTCCTTCAACAGCTTAGTTGGAATTGGGTCTAACATGCACGTTGATGGTTTAGAAGAGAGAATCATTTATCAAGTTTATCATTACTTTGAGAAAAAAGATTATTAATTTAACCCTTTTAGAAGGGAAGATATGGTCATTTGTTCTGGGAATGTCATTTTCGAGCCTGAAACCTGAAAAACAGGCTCGGGGTTTAACAGGTTAAAGACCTTTACAAGAGCAGTCTCAGTGCTGTGGTTTGGACGAAAGCCTGACTGGAACACATCGAAACAGTTATTTAAATGCAAGAAATTACTCAACTGTTGAAACAGCTTTGTTTCTACACGGACCACTATTGCGGTAAGCATGTTGTAACTTCCGGTTGTTGTTGTCATTGTCATCTCCGGGTATCCCGTGTGCCTGTTCTGTTGCTGATAGCTTATTATCTTAACTTAATCGATCGTTTTAAAACTCTTGATCACGGCAACTGCCTGACGTTGTAATCACACGTTACTACAGCTTAAGCACTCACAACTCTCCTTCTCTTACGGGCCGGCCACACTACAAGCGTAAAATTCGCTTCCAACGCCCCAAGATTTACGCTTGGGGCGTTTCTTCGAGCCCCGCGACCAACAGCCAATCAGAATCTCCATGTGAATCTCCCGCCCCGGACATACAAAGTGAAAAACCCCGGTTCTTCTCCACTATTGCTAAAATGGATGCCGGTGTTGTAGCAAGGGTAAGCAGGGTAACTCGTGTGTGTGCAAGGTTGCATTTAGTGTATACATTGTCTCGCATGAGGCCGTGTAGTGTGCGTCGCTTCTGGGTACACCCGATACTCCGAAAGCGTCTACAAAGGGGGGAATACCACCTTCTCCTCCAGGAGCTCCGTCTCGATGACCGCCTTTTTCAGAGGTACTTCAGGATGAGCAAGGAGGTGTTCGACGAGTTGCTCGGAAAGGTGGGCCCACTGATTACAAAGGTGGACACCCATCTGCGTATGTCAATCGGCCCCGTCGAGCGACTCGCCATCTGCCTACGGTACGTTTTGTGTATTTCTACTTCTTTAATCTGACTCTGTATAGAAGGAGAGAGAATGCACGAATGATGACTGAAGTCTGTGATTTAGTTCAGATGGGTAACATTAATTAAGATATCTAGGTAAACACAGTATTGCTCCCCTGTGTACATGGCGTGTGTGTCTGTGTCTGTGATCAATGTGTGTGTGGGGATCTGTGTGTCTGTCTGTGTTCAATGTGTGTGTCTGTTCAATGTGTGTGTCTGTGTGTCTGTGTTCAATGTGTGTGTGTCTGTGTTCAATGTGTGTGTGTATGTGTTCAATGTGTGTGTCTGTTCAATGTGTGTGTGTCTGTGTTCAATGTGTGTTCAATCTGTGTCTGTGTTCAATGTGTGTGTCTGTGTTCAATGTGTGGAGGGGGGGATCTGTGGTCTGTGTGTGTGTGGGGCCTGAATAAATATATTTTGTAATCATGTATATATCTTTTTTTCTCAGGTACCTGGCAACTGGTGACTCGTACGCGACGATAGCCTTCAGCTATCGGGTCGGGCGTTCTACAGTGGCAGTCATTGTCAAGGAGGTTGCGGGGGCCATCTGGACCGCCCTGGTCGAGGAGTGCATGCCGGTACCACAGGTGGAGGATTGGAGAGCCATCGCTGCTGGGTTCCAGGAGCGCTGGGAGTTTCCCAACTGTGTTGGTGCCATAGATGGGAAGTACGTCGTTATCCAGGCTCCAGCAAATGCAGGTTCCCTCTACTTTAATTATAAGTCCACCCACTCCTTGGTACTGCTGGCTGTGGTGGATGCTGAGTACCTGTTCAGGGTAGTGGATGTTGGAGGCTTTGGGAGGAGCAGCGACAGTGGGAGCCTGCGGAATTCTGCATTTGGAGAGAGCCTCCGAGACGGCAGTCTGCAGCTACCACCTGACACCGTCATCGCAGGATCAGAGCGGCGGGGCCCTCTCCCCCATGTCTTCGTTGGAGATGAGGCATTTCCGCTGCTGGACAACCTTCTGCGTCCATTCCCTGGACGTCACCTCACCCGTGAAAGGAGGTTATTTAACTACCGCCTCAGCCGTGCCAGGTTGGTGGTTGAATGTGCGTTTGGCATCCTCTCAACCCAGTGGAGAATGCTCAGGCGTGTCATCACCACCAGCCCCGAGGTGACGGAGTTGTGTGTGAAGGCTGCCTGTGTGTTGCATAACTTCCTCCGCAGGAAGACCATTGATATGCCATCACGCACACCTATCGCAAGGTCCACGGATGAAGTTACTCCAACCCTGTGTGATGCACCGAGGATGGGCTCCAACAATGCCACACGGCAATCCATCCAACAGCGGGAGACCTTCTGCTCCTACTTCAACGAGGAGGGGGCAGTGCGATGGCAGGCAAATGTGGTGTAGGCCCATATTTGTCTCCAAACCAAAAAGCTCTTTTAAGAGCTACCCATTTACTTTAAAAAGCAAATATTCCAAATGAGCCATTTTAAAATCAACCATTCCTAATAAACATATTTCTTGAATTGATATCATGATATAACTAACAACCTTTTTCCTTCAGCCCTGTTTTTAGTGATAAACCACTCATAATTTTCATCAGGGTTTCACCTGAATAATTACAGAAGACAGCACATTATATATCGACATACAAGAAGCTCCTGGTATGTTGTAACTGACAACCACATGAACAAGTCAAGACACAGTATAGCCATAACATACTTTTAAATAACTTTTATTTATGTGATGTTGTGTGTGATGAGTGATGAGTGTAAAAATATGTAATGTGGATCAGTATCAGTATCAGTATCTAATTAATTAATTAATTATTAATGTCCATTTCTGTGGCCTCCAGGACCGCCTCTTGTAGCTTCATTTTGAGTCTCATGCTGCTCGTCCTGCTCAGCTTTTGCATTGCAGGCCAGAGACTCCTTAAAAAAAGGAGGTCCTCGTCTTCCACCTCCACCACTGGTGGTGGAGGTGGTGGTGCCCCGGTGAGATGATAGTGAACTGTTCATGAACTTGTCATGAAAAGTTCATGGAATATTAGTGAACCATATTCATGAACAGCTCATAAACAGCTCATAACAAAGTTGATGAACTGTTCATGAAAGTTCCATGAACATTAAATGGCACTAGGGCAGTTCATGAACTACTCATGAAACTCCTGTTCTGGAATGGTTCACGAACAATTCATGGAATATAGTTTTAGGCAGGTTCATGAACAATTCATGAAATGGAGTTTTCAGTGAGTGTGTAGGGATATTCAGTATTCAACCAAGAACATTTCAAGAATTGTTCATGAATTAACCATGGTTCATGAACATATCAAGAACTGTTCATAACAACTTCATGAACAGTTCATACCCAGTCACTGAATATAATTCAATGGCTGGCTATGAACTGTTCATGAACTGTTCATGTACATGAACCATTGACTGTGGGTCAATTGGCAACCATAGAAAACAACAATTATGTCAATCACAATGGAACTTTATTCAAATTAACAAACATACATGTATACAGGTGGAGCACTACAATTAATCCTATCGTTCATGAATGTTTCATGAGTGCTTACGAACAGCTCATAAAGTCATGAACTCCATCTCGCAGGGGCGGTGGTGGCATGGCCAGCATCGGGCCTACGGCCGACAGCAGGTTCTCCTCAAAAGGGGACATCTCCCTTCCCCTGCTCTTCTTCCCCCGGAATGCTGGCACACCGTCTGGCACACTGGCCGGCTGACTGGCTGGCTGACTGCTACCTGGCTCTGGCTGGCTTTCCAGACTGTCATCCAGGCTGTCACCCATAGAGTCTTCCTCTTCTTCTGCTCCGGTGGGTGGAGGCAGGGGTTGCCGGGGGAAATTGCTGGACGTCTCACGGTCCAGCATGAAGGGCTTTAAAAAGCTCATTACTGCCGCGAGACGCCAGGGCTTAGATCCCCCGGAAGCCCCTGCCCCGCTACTTTTCCCTTCCTTCTCCAGGATCCTCTCCCTGCAGTATCGGTCCCTGAGGGACTTCCAACGCTTTTTGCACACTTTCTCTAATAAAATGAAAATGAAAATGAAAGAATACAGTTAATTTCTTGAATTTCAGAAAATGATTGCTCCATTAATGAAAACCAAATCCCTTTCAATTGCATACAAGGTTTTACATGTCACACTTTATCAGAATCAAAAACAGGTTTATTGCCAGGTAGCTTTGCACATACTAGGAATTTGACTTGATGTCATGGTGCATATATACAAAACAAGAAATCTAATATAAAACACAACATGTATTGTACAGTTAAATTGCAAAAAGATAAAAATTAAATAAAGCAGTAATTTACATGGAAATAGAATGCTAGGAATGAATTTTTGCATATATATATATATATATATAACTAAGAAATGTGAAAGGAGTATGACATTGTGTGCATTAATGTAATGCAATATAGTCTATGATGTGGCAGCGGATGATTAACATGTATGTGATTAATGTCTATGGCGCTATTTTATGCTAAATATACCGGCTATGTTTCATTAGCTATGTTAACATGAAGTAAACTGGATATAAAATCCCCAAACAGGCGAAAACCTACCAGTTTCCCCCACTGTCTCTGCCACCTCCTTCCATGCCTGGTTCCTCTGGTTTCTATCCCGGTAGGTGAACAGGGTCACATCAAATAATACAGGGTGATTCGCTACCGCTACGATTATAACCTCGTCCATTTTATTTCAAATATAGACATGAACGGCGGGATATCTCAGGATATCTCTCCCAGCGTATGCGCGGTTTTTGATTGGCTACGGCTTGAGCTGTCAGATTTTCTGAAACGGGATTTGATTGGCTTACGCTCACTTGTCAGGAACCGAGAGAGCATTTCGTGCGTAAAAAGTTCAACATTGTTCAACTTTTTACGCGCGAGACGCTCTCAAAGTTACGCTTGCCTTCCCGTGATGCAGTTCGGCGAAAACGTGAGCGGACGTGACGTCACCCCATTCAAAGTGAATGGGCAGACGCGCTAGAGGCGTAATTTTACGCCTGAAACGCTTGTAGTGTGGAGGGCCCGTTAGCGACTGTAACTCCACAGTTGCCTACACTCTTTTCGGATTTGCTAACGGTAGCTACTTTAGCTTGATAGCTAGCCATGGCTCTTTCCCCACCCTCGGGTGTTATTTCCTGCTCTTCCTGTCTCATGTTTGGTTACTTCCCTACCTCCTTTACTGGTACCGATACATGTGTTAAATGTAGTATAGTTGTTAGGTTGGAGGCGGGAATCATAGCCATAGAAGCCCGGCTCCGCATCTTAGAAAGTAACTCAGCTACAGTAAAGCCTATGTTAGCCGGTGCGGACCGGCAAAAGGTAGCTCCTATTAGCCGTCCCCCGGCAACTCCCGAGCAGCAGGGAGACTGGGTGACTGTTCAGAAGGGGCATAACGCGAAACCCGCAGGTCCCCACCAACCCGTTCACGTATCTAACAGATATTCCCCACTCAGCGAGACACCCGCTGAGAAGCCAACTCTGGTTATTGCTAGCTCTATTATGAGACACGTGAATTTAGAGACCGAAGCCTCCACATGCATTCCGGGGGCCAGAGCGGGCGACGTTGAGGCGCATCTTAAACTGCTGGCTAAAAATAAACGTAAATACAGTAGGATTGTTATTCACGTCGGTGGTAATGATGTTCGTGTACGCCAATCAGAATGCACCAAACTTAATGTGGAGTCGGTGTGTAGTTATGCTAAAACAATGTCGGACACCGTAATCTTCTCTGGTCCCCTCCCCAATCTGATCAATGATGACATGTATAGCCGCATGTCATCATTTCAGCGCTGGTTGTCTTGGTGGTGCCCAGCAAACAATGTGGGCTTCGTAAATAATTGGACAGCCTTCTGGGGAAAACCTGGTCTGATTAAGAGAGACGGCATTCATCCTACTTTGGAAGGTGCAAATGTCATTTCGGCAAACATTTCAGGGCTTTGTGGACTTAATCCATGACAAACTGGAGTTGAGACCAGGAGGCGGAGTCGCAGTCTTACACGCTTCTCTGCGCTCTCTCCTAGGCAGTCATCCATAGGAATCCCGAACCCAATAAAATACCCAATATTAGCGGTGTGTGTGTCTGCCCAAGGACAATTTAAGGTAAAACCTAATAGAGGTGTCATACATAATAACCTAATAAAAGTAAATGTAACAACTACTACAGTGCAACAAAACAGGGATATTAAATGTGGTCTCTTAAACATAAGATCGCTAGCATCTAAAGCAATATTGGTAAATGATTTATTATCAGATTATAATATTGATATATGCTGCCTCACTGAAACTTGGTTGAGACATGAAGAATATGTCAGCATAAATGAGGCCACTCCACCCAGCCATACCAATACTCATATTGCCCGAGGCACGGGCCGAGGAGGTGGAGTTGCAGCAATCTTTGACTCAAGTTTACTTATCAATACTAAACCAAAATTAAATTATACCTCCTTTGAAAGTCTCGTTTTTAGTCTTACGCATCCGACCTGGAAAACTTTGCAGCCAATCTTATTTGTTACAGTGTACCGTGCACCAGGTCCTTATTCAGAATTCTTATCTGAATTCTCTGAGTTTTTAGATTCTGTTGGTTTTTGTCAGAGTGTAAATAAACCAACCCACTGCTATAATCACACTCTCGACCTTGTTCTGACTTATGGTAATGAAATTGAGCAACTATTAGTCGAACCGCATAATCCTGCTTTATCTGACCATTTCTTAGTAACTTTTGAAGTACTGTTACTAGACTACAAAGCATTAGTCAAAAGCTCCTGCAGCAGAAACCTATCTGTTAGTGCTATAGCCAAATTTAAGGAAGAGATTCCACCAATACTTAACTCGATAGCATGTCTGCATGTAAGGGAGGAAACTTATACAAAATGTACACCACCCCAAATTGATCATGTTGTTGATAGTGCTACAGATGCGTTGCGAATAAAATTAGACTCTGTTGCTCCTTTGAAAAAGAAGAAAATAAAACAACATAGATTAGCTCCATGGCATAATGCCGAAACCCGCAAAATAAAGCAAAAGTCGAGACAACTTGAAAGGATATGGCGTTCCACTAAACTTGAAGAATCTCGTTTAATTTGGCATATTACTCTCAATGAATATAAGAAAGCACTGCGTAAAGCGAGAGCAGCCTACTACTCTTCATTAATAGATGAGAATAAGAATAATGCAAGATTTCTTTTCAGCACTGTAGCCAGGCTGACAGAGAGCCATAGCTCGATTGAGCCTTCTATTCCCATAGCACTCAGTAATAATGATTTTATGTGCTTTTTTAACGATAAAATTGTTACTCTTAGAAACAAAATTAATGACCTCTTGCCTTTGACCAGTATAGTGTTATCAACAGCTCCCGGAAACGTAAGTTCTAATATTACACTAGATAGTAAACTAGAATGCTTTTCAGCCATAAACCTTGAACAATTAAATTAAATGATTCTCTCTTCTAAACCATCAACGTGCATGTTAGACCCAATTCCAACTAAGCTGTTGAAGGAAGTTTTTCCATTAATTAGCACTTATTTATTAAATATTATGAATATGTCTTTATTATCAGGCTATGTTCCACAATCATTCAAAGTAGCAGTGATAAAACCGCTTCTTAAAAAGCACAACCTCGATCCAGAGGTTTTAGCCAATTATAGACCTATTTCGAATCTTCCGTTCCTCTCAAAAATTCTTGAGAAAGCGGTCGCAAAACAGCTGTGTGATTACTTAAAAAACAATGATTTATTTGAAGATTTTCAGTCTGGCTTTAGAACACATCATAGCACAGAGACAGCTCTGGTTAAAGTCACAAATGACATTCTAATAGCCTCTGACAAGGGACGTGTCTCTATTCTTGTTTTGCTCGATCTCAGTGCTGCATTTGATACTATCGATCATGATATCTTATTGCAAAGACTAGAGCACTTAGTTGGCATACAGGGAACTGCTTTAGGCTGGTTTAGGTCCTATCTATCTGAACGCTCTCAGTTTGTACGTGTCAATGATGAATCTTCCACGCAAACCAAAGTTAGCCATGGAGTGCCACAGGGCTCAGTGCTCGGACCTATTTTGTTCACATTATATATGCTTCCGTTAGGCAATATTATAAGGAATTATTCTGTAAACTTTCATTGTTATGCGGATTGTTATGGAAATAATTGTCATAGACGCCAAGATGTGACATACAGGACAAACCTTGATGTCTGTTTACCTTCTTTAAGGACACAGGCTGCTTAGCCAATAATGTTATTGTTCCCATTCTGTGACCGGTCAATACTGGGTCACAGATGGTCTGTGTTGTGGGTACACTGGGACACTTCCTTCTCTGTATTTGTGGACTCCAAGGTGAAATCTTCGAGGTCATAAGTGTCCGACGCAAGTAGCTCAGTGTTCCCACACTGTTTAGGCTATCTTCTCAAATATGTTGTTTACTCTCTGCGAAACCAGTTAGATGGGCTGGCAAGAGAGAGGCTCTCCAGAATTGACGTGGCAACTCTACCGTGAAGTCAGAACCTCTGACTCTTGGACTTGTGATGTGAATCCTCCGGCCGTAACTCCAAATAAACCATCAGTGTTTGACATCAAAGCTACTGCTCCTACCGTGTCTCCTTCCTGAGTCGGTGACTCCCACTGCATAGCTACACAGAAGTTTCCTCTACACGGATGATACTCAACTATATTTATCAATCAGGCCTGATGAAATTAATCATCTAAATAAAATTCAAGACTGCCTCAAGGACTTAAAAACGTGGATGACCTTAAACTTTTTGATGTTAAACACGACCAAAACTGAAGTTATTGTATTTGGCCCGAAGAATCTACGAAACAAATTATCTAAGGATATACTAACTATGGATGGTATTAATTTGGCCTCCAGTGAGACTGTAAGGAATCTTGGTGTTATATTTGATCAGGATTTATCCTTTAACGCCCACATAAAATCAATTTCAAGGACCGCCTACTTCCATCTACGTAACATTGCAAAAATCAGGCATATCTTGCCTCAAAACGATGCAGAGAAACTAGTCCATGCATTTGTTACTTCAAGGCTGGATTATTGTAACTCTTTATTATCAGGGTGTACCAAGAAGTCAGTCAAGTCGCTTCAGCTGATTCAAAATGCTGCAGCTTGTGTACTAACCAGATTTAGGAAAAGGGACCACATTACTCCTGTTCTGGCTGCCTTACACTGGCTCCCTATAGAACACAGGATAGAATTTAAAATTCTTCTTCTCGCCTACAAAGCCCTTAATGGGCAGGCGCCATCTTACCTTAAAGAACTCATTATACCCTACTGTCCTACTAGGGCATTGCGTTCCAAGAATGCAGGGTTGTTGGTTGTTCCTAGAGTCTCTAAAAGTACAATGGGAGCCAGAGCCTTTTCTTATCAAGCTCCACATTTGTGGAATCAGCTTCCAGTTTGTGTTCGGGCGGCAGACACCCTATCCGTTTTTAAGAGTGCGCTTAAGACCTTCCTTTTTGATAAAGCTTATAGTTAGGGCTGATTCGATTCAGCCCCTAGTTTTGCTGATATAGGCTTAGTTTGTCGGGCGACATCTTACTTCTTTCTTCTCTCTGTCTATACCTGTGTACTCTCATGTTCCGATTAACCCAGCTTCCCCAAATTTCTTTCTTTTTGGTGTCTATATACGCCGGGATCCGGAGTCATGGATGATCCTGCGGTCCTGTGTCCTGCATCGCGAGCCCTGGATCTTGAATCGTGGCTGTGGTCCTGGATCATAGGTCCTGGATGGATATCCTCGTGGATTCATCTCCCTATTATACACACATGCATTTCCAAACATTTGGACTACCTATGTTGCAAATGTATTATCTTTTCAATTTACACACGGCATCTATTGCACGTCTGTCCGTCCTGGGAGAGGGATCCCTCCTCTGTTGCTCTCCCTGAGGTTTCTCCCATTTTTCCCTTTAAAACTGTGGGTTTTCTTCGGAAGTTTTTCCTTGTACGATGTGAGGGTCTAAGGACAGAGGGTGTCGTATTGTCATACTGATATTCTGTACAAACTGTGAAGTCCACTGAGACAAATGTAACATTTGTGATATTGGGCTATATAAATAAACATTGATTGATTGATTGATTGATTGAAAAACAACTTTTTCAATGATTTTACCTAGAAATGGGAGGTTTGATATGGGCCTGTAATTGTTCATTACTGAAGCATCTAGATTATTCTTTTTTAAGAGCGGTTTAATGACTGCAGTTTTCAGGGCCTGTGGAAAAATACCTGAGTGAAGAGATTTGTTTACTATATGAAGTAGATCTGAGGCCATGCAAGGCAAAACATCTTTGAAAAATCCTGTTGGAATAATATCAAGGCAGCAGGAGGAGGATTTCAGAAGTTGAATAATGTCCTCTAGGTTTTTATCATTAATCTGATGGAATTGTGTCATGGTGTTTGAATTGATGTTAGGTGGACATAGGGACAACACATTTGCTGTTCCTGATGCAGAGGCACTGACTGCTTGTCTGATTTTCTGAATTTTGTCAGTGAAAAAGGAGGCAAAATCATTGCACACCCTGGTGGATAGAAATTCAGAGGCTACTGACACTGGGGGGTTAGTTAGTCTGTCGACGGTAGCAAACAAGGCACGTGCGTTGTTTTTGTTTTTGGTAATGATGTCAGAGAAGAACGATTGTCGTGCGTTTTTCAATTCCAAATTATAAAGGCCAAGTCTCTCTTTATAAATGTCAAAGTGAACCTGGAGATTTGTTTTTCGCCACCGGCATTCAGCTTTTCGACATTCTCTTTTTTCTTTTTTCACGGTCATGGCCTTTCTCCATGGAGATATTTTCTTGCCAGACACTTCCTTTACCTTAATTTTTTAATTAAAATGATCTACTAGCTCATTTACTGAGATGTTAGCAGGGGCAAGTTTGGTAGAAAAATTCTGAGTAAACATTTCCCTAGTATTTTCAGTTAAATATCGCTTTGTGGTTACCTCTTTTTGAATATTTTTGTGAACAGAAATAGAGCTCTCAAAGAAAACACAGGAATGGTCAGACAGTGCAACATCAGTCACCACAACCTTAGTACGGTGGCCCTGAAGTGCAAGACACCACAGCATTTCACAAAACGCCACAGCATTTCACAAAACGCCACAGCATTTCACAAAACACAACAGGATTTCACAAAACACAACAGCATTTCACAAAATGCCACAGCATTTCAGAAAACACCACAGCATTTCACAAAACACCACAGCATTTCACATTGGACGGAAAGGGTATTCCTTTAGGGAGAACACTTCTTGTTTGTGATTGGACAGAGCCAGCCATAGGAGCACTGCTGTGATTGGTTGTTTTTGCTGCCAGTCAAGAAATGACGCTTCGTGATTGGCCCAACACATCAGCCGTTAGCTGTTAGCACTCACTCAGAGCTCACAGCTCCTCATATCTGTTCAGAAACTGGACAAAAGTTCAACATATACAAAACACAGACTGTCTATGTCATGGTGAATACAGTCGCTGCTTTATTTATGTCTGTATGACGTTGTGAGTGTGGACGGAGCAGCTACAGGTTAGTTTAGCCTGATCGATCCGATTCCGATAGGATTTACATGGGAGATACCAACTACAACAAAATGAACATATTTGACCATGATTTCATTGTATTAAACGTTTCAAAGTGATGCCGAAGTAACTACATACTGATAACGGTTAGTAAAAACCATGAATTAACGCTTTGACAAGTCTGCAGATAAGACGGCAGGCGAAAAGCTTTTAAAATGCGTGGTTTCTGAATGGAATCGGATCCATCAGGCTAAACTAACCTGTAGCTGCTCCGTCCACACTCACAACAACGTCATACAGACATAAATAAAGCAGCGACTGTATTCGCCATGACACAGACAGTCTGTGGTTTGTACTTGTTTCACTTTTGTCCAGTTTCTGAACAGATATGAGGAGCTGTGAGCTCTGAGTGTGTGCTAACGGCTGATGTGTTGGGACATATTTCGCTGTCGGGTGTTGACCAATCACGAAGCGTCATTTCTTGACTGGCAGCAAAAACAACCAATCACAGCAGTGCTTCTCTGGCTGGCTCTGTCCAATCACAAACAAGAAGTGTTCTCCCTAAAGGAATACCCTTTCCGTCCAATGTGAAATGCTGTGGCGTTTTCTGAAATGCTGTGGTGTTTTGTGAAATGCTGGGGAATTTTCTGAAATGCTGGGGAGTTTTCTGAAATGCTATGGCGTTTTGTGAAATGCTGTGGTGTTTTGTGAAATGCTGGGGAATTTTCTGAAATGCTGGGGAGTTTTCTGAAATGCTATGGCGTTTTGTGAAATGCTGTGGTGTTTTGTGAAATGCTGTGGTGTTTTGTGAAATGCTGGGGAGTTTTCTGAAATGCTGTTGTGTTTTCTGAAATGCTGTGGTGTTTTGTGAAATGCTGTAGTGTTTTGTGAAATGCTGTTGTGTTTTGTGAAATGCTGTGGTGTTTTCTGAAATGCTGTAGTGTCTTGCACTTTAGGGCCACCGTACCTTAGAGATATTCAGACCCTTTGAGATAATTAAGTCCAGAGTGTGCCCCTTATTGTGCGTGGGCTCTGTCACATGCTGAGTCAGTCCATAGCTATCGAGAACACAAAACAGTTATTTAGCCCCTCTGTCCTGGGGGTTGTCAACATGGATGTTAAAATCACCAACAATGACTAGACGGTCAAAGTCAATACACACTATAGACAGCAGTTCAGTAAAGTCATCAAAAAAGCTTGCACAGTATTTGGGTGGTCTATAGATATTTAGGAACAGAGTTCGAGAGGAGCATTTCAGCTGAAGGGCCACATATTCAAAAGAATCAAAGTTCCCATAAGATGTCTTCCTGCATTGAAGGGAATCATTGAACAGAATAGCAACTCCACCCCCTTTCTTATGCATTATTTCCTGACTCATGAAACTAAAGTTGGGAGGGGTTGATTCGATAAGAACAGCTGCACTGTTATTCTGTTCAATCCAAGTTTCTGTTAAAAACATAAAATCGAGATTGTGCTCAGTGATAAAATCATTGATTAAAAATGTTTTTCCTGCCAAAGACCTGACATTTAATAAAGCTAGTTTAAGTTTGTTAAACACACTATCAGTCATGTTTTTTGTAACAAGCTGTGGCTGACATGGAATCACTGCTAAATTAGATAAACTCACACAAACGTTTGAGCGCTTCCTGTTTCTAAGATGATTCACCGCTCTTAATCTATTACCTATCAACACAGATATCGGCAAAGCTACAGGCAGGCAGGGCCCCGACATGTCCTGGAAAGAGTTGAGAGTGCCATACGCCCTTGAGCCTGGACCCCACACATATCAGTAAGAGTTTGTTGTGTTTTGTACACACACATTCTTATCAGGCTTCGGAGACTGCAGATGCTTTCTTGAAGGGAGGGGAGGTGGTTGACGTAGGCACGGTGATGGAGACGGGGGAGATGGTGTGGGGGTAGAGGACATGCTGCCAGGGGGGGAGGTGGTTGACGTAGGCGCGGTGATGAAGACAGGGGAGATGGTGCGCGTCTCTGCAGTGATTTTGGTGGGCGTCGTTGAGGAGCGGGGGTAAAGGACATGGTGCCAGCCCTGCGTATCGCCTTAGTTTGGTCCAGCGAATTTTTACTTCTTCTCTTTGCTGAAAGGCATGACATGAAATGGACAGAATTATTAATGAGAGATACTTTCCAAAGTTAGGTGATACAACTTTACAGAACATTATTTGTACCATTTATAGACCATCAATAAGGTTAGATTTCTACACAAACAATACTAACAGACAACAGCATCTGAAACCAGAGATACAGAAGAATCCACTGTCGTACCAGTGTGGAGCAGCTTCTTTAAGACTGGGAGTTTCCTACAACACAAGGTTATAAGGTGATGCAAAACGTAGTCCTGTAATGCTTACAATGACAACAAAAGGTGCAGTGTCGAGGATGGACTGAGGAACCTCACCGCTCCATACTGGTACGATAGTGGATACTTGTGTATCTCTGGATTCAGAGGCGGTTATATGTTAGTATCGTTTGGGCTCTGTGCAGATATCTCACTGATGGAGGCGTGTGGTGCAGTGGGTTGTGCGTTGGTGTTGGGGTCAGAGGGTCACAGGTTCAAACCCCACTGCAGTCAGCATGTCGTTGTGCTCTGAGACACTTCACCCCAAATTGCTCCTGTGGGGATTGTCCACTGTATTGAGTATGTGAGTCGCTTTGGATAAAAGTGTCTAACAAGTAACATGTAATGTAATGTAATAGTCTGTAGACGGTACCAATAATGTTCTGTTAAGTTTTTATGTTATTTAACAAGAAAAACTAAAAGGAAGAAATTAGAACATACTTACATGTAAAATTATTCTGTCCACAATGCTCTGATACAGGAACACCTTCTGGGTCCTGTGTTTCCTGCATTCTAAAAATAAAAAACACCATTTTTAATAATTAGGTAATAAGTCTTCCAAACAATCATTTAAAAATATGTATTTAGTATAGTGCAAATCGAACCTCTTCGACTCTTTTTGGATGGGGGAGGCTGGGACGAGAGGGAGGATGTAGGAGGTGTATGAGAAGAGAAGGGGGAGGGAGGAGGCTGGGAGGAGAGGGAAGAAGACGCTGAGACGGGAAAGATGGTGAAGCAAGAGGAAAAAGTTGAAGAATAAATTCCGGCTCTGGAAGGGGGCCGGAGGGCTCTGGCTCTGGTTCTTTCTCTGGTTCTGGCTCTGCTGGTTCTGGCTCTGGTTCTTGCTCTGGTTCTGGCTCTGCTGGTTCTGGCTCTGCTGGTCCTTGCTCTGGTTCTGGCTCTGCTGGTTCTGGCTCTGGTTCTTGCTCTGGTTCTGGCTCTGCTGGTTCTGGCTCTGCTGGTTCTGGCTCTGGTTCTTGCTCTGGTTCTGGCTCTGCTGGTTCTGGCTCTGGTTCTGGTCCAGGGGGGGCTGGTGGAATGTTTTCCACCAGGGTTACAGGACCAGGTGGTGATCCAGGACCAGCAGAAGTTGTCCAAGCTTGTTGTTCATCAAACCACACTGCAAATGTTGAAAATAATACAAGGGAAAATTAACAGAACACATTTTAAGGAAGACTTATTTTTGGCCTTACTTGCAAGAAATTAATAAAATGCATTGAATTTCCTTCTTATTATAAATCAACCAGATAGTTCTTAAGTGAATGAAATGCAGGTAGTGTGAACATATTGTTTGTAGACATTTCAAAATAACGTATGTTGTCCAAAGTGCTGTACAGGCTTATAACATAATACAAATAATTCATTATAAATAAAAACAAAACAAAAAGGTAACTGCACTACCATTAGTGTGGTATCCTCATATTAGTATCTTAGTCAAATCATCATACTATGCCGTTCTCATCAGCTCTGGCGAAGGGAACACAAGGGTCCTGTTCTCTACAGTGAAGAACATTCTACGACCACCACTCTTGCACCTCATCAGTATTCAACTCCCTCATGTCATTTTGTAATGACAAAATAGAAAACATTCACCAGCAACTAACTCCTCAATCAATCAATCAATCAATGTTTATTTATATAGCCCAATATCACAAATGTTACATTTGTCTCAGTGGACTTTACAGTTTGTACAAAATATCAGTATGACAATACGACACCCTCTGTCCTTAGACCCTCACATCGTACAAGGAAAAACTTCCGGAGAAAACCCACAGTTTAAAGGGAAAAATGGGAGAAACCTCAGGGAGAGCAACAGAGGAGGGATCCCTCTCCCAGGACGGACAGACGTGCAATAGATGCCGTGTGTAAATTGAAAAGATAATACATTTGCAACATAGGTAGTCCAAATGTTTGGAAATGCATGTGTGTATAATAGGAAGATGAATCCACGAGGATATCCATCCAGGACCTATGATCCAGGACCACAGCCACGACTCAAGATCCAGGGCTCGCGATCCAGGACAGAGGAGCGCAGGATCATCCATGACTCCGGATCCCGGCGTATATAGACACCAAAAAGAAAGACATTTGGGGAAGCTGGGTTAATCGGAACATGAGAGTACACAGGTATAGACAGAGAGAAGGAAGAAGTAAGATGTCCCCCGACAAACTAAGCCTATATCAGCAAAACTAGGGGCTGGATCTAATCAGCCCTAACTATAAGCTTTATCAAAAAGGAAGGTCTTAAGCGCACTCTTAAAAACGGATAGGGTGTCTGCCGCCCGAACACAAACTGGAAGCTGATTCCACAAATGTGGAGCTTGATAAGAAAAGGCTCTGGCTCCCATTGTACTTTTAGAGACTCTAGGAACAACCAACAACCCTGCATTCTTGGAACGCAATGCCCTAGTAGGACAGTAGGGTATAATGAGTTCTTTAAGGTAAGATGGCGCCTGCCCATTAAGGGCTTTGTAGGCGAGAAGAAGAATTTTAAATTCTATCCTGTGTTCTATAGGGAGCCAGTGTAAGGCAGCCAGAACAGGAGTAATGTGGTCCCTTTTCCTAACTCTGGTTAGTACACGAGCCGCAGCATTTTGAATCAGCTGAAGCGACTTGACTGACTTCTTGGTACACCCTGATAATAAAGAGTTACAATAATCCAGCCTTGAAGTAACAAATGCATGGACTAGTTTCTCTGCATCGTTTTGAGGCAAGATATGCCTGATTTTTGCAATGTTACGTAGATGGAAGTAGGCGGTCCTTGAAATTGATTTTATGTGGGCGTTAAAGGATAAATCCTGATCAAATATAACACCAAGATTCCTTACAGTCTCACTGGAGGCCAAATTAATGCCATCCATAGTTAATATATCCTTAGATAATTTGTTTCGTAGATTCTTCGGGCCAAGTACAATAACTTCAGTTTTGGTCGTGTTTAACATCAAAAAGTTTAAGGTCATCCACGTTTTTAAGTCCTTAAGGCAGTCTTGAATTTTATTTAGATGATTAATTTCATCAGGCTTGATTGATAAATATAGTTGAGTATCATCCGCATAACAATGAAAGTTTACAGAATGATTCCTTATAATATTGCCTAACGGAAGCATATATAATGTGAACAAAATAGGTCCGAGCACTGAGCCCTGTGGCACTCCATGGCTAACTTTGGTTTGCGTGGAAGATTCATCATTGACACGTACAAACTGAGAGCGTTCAGATAGATAGGACCTAAACCAGTCTAAAGCAGTTCCCTGTATGCCAACTAAGTGCTCTAGTCTTTGCAATAAGATATCATGGTCGATAGTATCAAATGCAGCACTGAGATCGAGCAAAACAAGAATAGAGACACGTCCCTTGTCAGAGGCTATTAGAATGTCATTTGTGACTTTAACCAGAGCTGTCTCTGTGCTATGATGTGTTCTAAAGCCAGACTGAAAAGCTTCAAATAAATCATTGTTTTTTAAGTAATCACACAACTGTTTTGCGACCGCTTTCTCAAGAATTTTTGAGAGGAACGGAAGATTAGAAATAGGTCTATAGTTGGCTAAAACCTCTGGATCGAGGTTGTGCTTTTTAAGAAGCGGTTTTATCACTGCTACTTTGAATGATTGTGGAACATAGCCTGATAATAAAGACATATTCATAATATTTAATAAATAAGTGCTAATTAATGGAAAAAAACTCCTAACACCACCTGCAGTATATCTCTCCCTGTTTTCACCGACCATTTCTCTCATTCTCTTTCAAGTTTCACACTTCCCTCTGCTGTTGTAATATCTGACCTCATCAGTAAATCCAAGCCATCTACCTTTCAGTTAGACCCTCTTCCTACCCCCCTGGTAAAAGCCTGTCTACCTTCATTGTCCTCCCTTATAACTGTCATCATACACTCCTCCCTCACCTCTGGTCTTGTACCCTCAATTTTCAAATCAGCCGCCATCACGCCCATACTGAAGAAACCTGGTGCAGACCCCAACGATTTTAATAACTACCGTCCCATATCTAACTACAATTTCTCTCAAAAATCCTGGAAAGAACTGTTGCATCCCAAATCCATACCCACTTGTCTGACAATAACCTGTACGAACAATTTCAATCTGGTTTCCGCCCCCATCACAGCACAGAAACAGCACTGGTGAAAATCACTAACGACCTCCTCATGGCAGCTGACTCCGGACTATTAACTATCCTCATCCTCCTTGATCTTAGTGCAGCTTTTGACACCATTTCCCACAGCATCCTCATTGACAGACTGACCTCCATCGGGATCACTGACACACCCCTCCTCTGGTTTAAATCATATCTCTCTGGCCGCACTCAGTTCATCCAACTCAAAACCTTCAAATCACAGCCACTTCCAGTCACGACAGGTGCTCCACAGGGCTCTGTCCTAGGGCCTCTTATTTTTATCATCTACACTGAACAAAAATATAAACGCAACACTTTTGTTTTTGCTCCCATTTTTCATGAGATGAACTCAAAGATCTAAAACATTTTCTATATACACAAAATAACCATTTCTCTCAAATATTGTTCACAAATCTGAAAAGATCTGTGATAGTGAGCACTTTTCCTTTGCCGAGATAATCCATCCCACCTCACAGGTGTGGCATATCAAGATGCTGATTAGACAGCATGATTATTGCACAGGTGTGCCTTAGGCTGGCCACAATAAAAGGCCACTCTGAAATGTGCAGTTTTGCTTTATTGGGGGGGTCTGGGGGGGTCCGAAAACCAGTCAGTATCTCGTGTGAGGGGTAGGATTAGGGTTAGGGGTAGGGTTAGGGTTAGGGTAATGTTGTGAATCGAGTGGCCTGTGTTCGTCGTCCATAACATACGCCTGCCCATACCATAACCCCACCACCACCATGGGCCACTTGATTCACAACATTACCCTAACCCTAATCCTACCCCTCACACCAGATACTGACTGGTTTTCGGACCCCCCCAGACCCCTCCCCAATAAAGCAAAACTACACGTTTCAGAGTGGCCTTTTATTGTGGCCAGCCTAAGGCACACCTGTGCAATAATCATGCTGTCTAATCAGCATCTTGATATGCCACACCTGTGAGGTGGGATGGATTATCTCGGCAAAGGAGAAGTGCTCACTATCACAGATTTTTTCAGATTTGTGAACAATATTTGAGAGAAATGGTTATTTTGTGTATATAGAAAATGTTTTAGATCTTTGAGTTCATCTCATGAAAAATGGGAGCAAAAACAATAGTGTTGCGTTTATATTTTTGTTCAGTGTATTTACTTCCTCTTGGCAATATCTTCCGTAAACACAACATCCACTTTCATTGCTACGCGGATGACACCCAGCTCTACTTGTCCTCCAAACCAACCACCATCCTCTCTCCATCCTCCCTGTCTGACTGCTTACAGGACATCAAATCCTGGTTTTCCTCTAACTTTCTCAAACTTAACGACAGTAAAACCGAGGTTCTCCTCATTGGCACAAAATCCACCCTAACCAAACCTGACAGTTTCTCCATTACTATAGACAACTCTTCAGTCTCCCCCTCCCCTCAGGTTAAGAGTCTGGGTGTCATCCTCGATGGCACACTTTCATTCAAATCTCACATCAGTAATATCACTCGGTCTGCCTATTTCCATCTACGCAACATCAACCGCCTCCGCCCGTCCCTTAACCCTAAGATCACCGCCATTCTTGTTCACACCCTGGTCACTTCCCGCATCGACTACTGCAACTACCTTCTCTTTGGTCTCCCTCTCAAATCCATCCACAGACTTCAACTGGTTCAGAACTCTGCCGCACGCATCATCACCAGAACCCCCTCCATTAACCACATCACTCCTGTTCTTCAGCAGCTTCACTGGCTCCCCGTCAAATCCTGTATCGTTTTTAAGATTCTGCTCCTCGCCTTTAAGGCCATCCATAACCTCACTCCTCTGTACCTCTCCGACCTCCTGCACATCAACACACCCATCCGCACACTCAGATCTTCTGCTTCCCTCAGCCTCACTGCACCCCCCTTCCGTTTAACCACCATGGGGTCTAGAGCCTTCAGACGCTCTGCACCCCGCCTCTGGAACTCCCTCCCACCTGACATCCGCAACACTGACTCTCTCCCCATTTTCAAATCACGCCTCAAAACATATCTCTTCACACTCGCATATCCACCCTGATCATTATCCATCACACATCCTCCGTTTTATTTATTTGATTGATTTATATACTGCATTGTCTTGTTTATGTTTCTTATGCTGGTGTTAGGTATTGTGTATCTTGTTTTTTATGTGTTTGTACGGCGACCTTGAGAGCCTTGAAAGGCGCCTATATAAAATAAATGAATTATTATTATTATTATTAGTGTTCACATTGATAACATGCTGGCCCTGACAAGCACATGTTGACAGCCTTTGTTCTATAATACAGTATAAGTTGTATTATATAAAAAAGGATCAGGGGGGATGACATTTTAATGATATAACGGGAAAGATGTAACAGAAGTGTGAATTTGATGAATGCAATGACACAAAGCCCATGGACGACTACACAATGAGATAATAAATGTAAAGGATGATCTTACTTTTCAGGAGGTACTCATAGAGTTTCCTCATTTTGAGTAGTACCTCCCTAACGACCTCATCAGCATTTCCAAAATGGTGGACCAGATCCCCACGGATCTCCCCACTGGCTAGGAAAAGGACCGGGCAGGAGCCAAGGGCGTTTAGTTTGAGAACCTGCAAGAATTGGAGTGAAAAAGATTGCATACAGTTTAGGTATGTGAAGCAAGACCAGTTCAAAAGCTTCAACTTCACTGGCTTTGCAAGTATTTTTTTGCTCAGCTCTTCGCAGCTATGGTGCTATGTGTATCCTTCACAATATTTGTATTATATTTTATGCATTACCTATTACATAAGTGTAAGTGAGTAAGTGATCAATGATACAAATCTTTTGGTTTGTTAAAGCCCTAAAAATGGTTTCACATTCACTGAGGGCAAGGCTGTTTGACAAATA
The DNA here is from genome assembly GCF_902827175.1 of Gymnodraco acuticeps. Taxonomy (NCBI): domain Eukaryota; kingdom Metazoa; phylum Chordata; class Actinopteri; order Perciformes; family Bathydraconidae; genus Gymnodraco; species Gymnodraco acuticeps. The sequence goes on from NW_022990313.1 coordinate 1,589,492, forward strand.
AGATATGTAATTGTCTGGGAGGCCAAACATCTTAAATAATAAGTCATTTAAACTCACCAATAGCTCGGCCGACTTAATGGTCCTGCTGGCGTTTCGATTGCTCTTCACTGAAGCCCCCCAGCTAGAGTCCTTTAGCTGTGCTTCTTTTTTTTTTTAAATGTTTCATTTCTTAGAAGGGGGCAGACACACATGACACACGTTTTCCGCCCAAAGGAATTTGGGGCCTGGCAGGAGGGGCACAGTTTTTGCTTGGGCTTTGTCATTCTGCAAATGAAAGTTAAACAGAGAGATTATCTCAAAAATGTTTGCTGTCAGTTGATCAATTTCTCTGCAAATACACAAATATGTTATTAAGTTCATGCTCAATATTAAATGCAATTGGAGAGATAGAAGATAGTCTAATATGCTGTGAATACTTGAGATAGTGCGCAAATTCCCAATGGTTTGAATCTAATTAATATATTCATATGTATGTGAATATTCAATATATTCAAACACAAATGACAAGTGGGGTTTTTGTATAATAGAATGTAACACTTAAACGCCAATGCTAAGTGAACAATTTTGAACAACATTGAACAACATTCTGTTAATAATTAGGCTAATGTGTACTGAGTTGTAATATACTGTTTGTTCACATATAAACATCATGACATTACATGATGGCATTCCTTCTTGATGACAGCTTATGGTAAAAATAACAAATGACCAGCGACATAAAATATCTACTAATATGAATATTATTATCCAAGTGTCGAATAAATTATAATAATTACAAATACTTTCGCTCCAGAGAGTCCTCTTTGTTTTGATGAGCGATACAACTAAAAGTGCTATAGCTCCTTTGATGACTACTACTACATTGTACTAACATTGGTCAGCTAGCTAGCCAAACATGTGGCTAATGCCAGCTTCTAAATGAGCCCTTATTCCAAAAAAGAAAAAAACTGTTACAAACTACATTTTCTTTAAGTTTCTCTTAATGTCTTACGAATTCTGCTGCCTCGAGATATTTTATTTGTGTTATGCTTGAATGTTCTTGAAAATTAAGTGAGCAGTCGAGTTTATTACAACTTACCTTGGTCTGGTGTTTCAAGGTTCCCGGCTGAGCGATGTATCACGTGAACTACGTGGTCGCGACAAACGCTGGGGATTCTGGGTAGTGTAGTGTCTTTGGCCATCCAAAACTCATTTTTTTGTATGAATAGATGTTTCATCCAATCACAGAGCTTGTTGACTTATCACGAGGTCTGTCGCAAAGCGGACAGGTGTCGTCACAACAATAGCTGGGGATTGTGGGTAGTGTAGTCTCTTTGGCGCTCCACATTTCAGAGAAAACAAGTTGTTTCTCAGAATTGAAGGGGAAAAATACAAAAGCATTGCACACAATTTAAACCAATCAATGTTGTGTAATTAACAAGGATAATCTGGTGTTTTTTAGTCGATGAGTAGTGCAGATATCACTGTAAAATCAATCGACAGTAAGGGGAGTACTTACTTCCGGGTGTACAATTCTCCGTTATCCAATGGGAATGGACACTCACATTGCCTTTAAGGGCAGCCGACACAAACGAATGCCGTGCTTCCATGAGCGTCAAATCCCGCCGCAGATGGGAATACATTGCAATCAGCTATTTGCGTCCCTTTATGACGCTGAAGGAGCCTAGGAGCGTCACAACTGCACGCCACGGACACTGACCAAACGTCGCTCCTGGACGATTATGGAGTGAGAGTGTGTTGTGCACATCGGCTACAGTTTGGGTTGAATTCGCGATGCATCGATTGTAGCGTCTTTGCATCGGTTAAAAAACGACTCATTCATGTCACCCTGTCAGCACTCAGCAGAGACGATCTCTGATCTTTGTTTCGCACTACGGAGGCCGAGAGTCTCAGAGATCAACACGCATGGAAGTCGAGGAGAAAGAGAAACACAGCGTACCGAAAAATACCTACAAATGGGGCGAAGCCTGCGAGCTAGTTGAGGCAGTCAACTCGAGCACTGATGCTGCATTCATACATAACGCCCCCTTGCCACTCTACAACCAACCAAACAGAGTCTCCTTAATATGCCGCTCTATTTAACCTGCCAGATCTCTCTCCATGCATTGCTTGCTGCTACTATTGCTGCAGCTACCTCTACGTCGCTGCTGCTTGCCTGCTGCCACTGCTTGCTATTGCTGCGTTCATGTTCCTGCTGTGTTTCATGTTGCTGCTGCTTGCCTGCCGGTGCTGTCCTTGCAAATGTCTATTGCAATCTCCGACTCTGGAACCGAATTATCATACGCAAGAAGCCGTAAGAAATGCCTCATTCCCGAAACACAGGCTAGCTCAGAGCATGGTTCAGACGCCGCTGGAATGAGCCATAGCTCCCGCACGACACACATTCAGGTGTCCCTTCCGTCCTCATCTGGAGTAGCTTTTAATATCCTTTGGGCCAGAGGAAGTCCCGAGTTCTACGCCAGCTCCGGTAACAACCCCTCTCTTGTGTGTCAGCTAAGAGTCGTACTGTCTCTCGGTCGGCGGGTATTTAAACAACAAAAGGCAGGAGCAAGCTGACTCCGGCATTCCCTGCCATCCTGTCCTACCTTGTCGAAGTAAAATCAGCGCTTGAAGCCTTTAATTCCACGATATTCCCGTGAACAAACTCGATTTCCTCTGCCTGCAATGTAAACAAATGTTTCTACTTCCGCGTTCAACCACGTTGTGCCGCTGACGTCACACCCCCGAGGATTCTGGGAATTGGAGTCCCAGATCCAGCCACAAGTTCTAGCTTCCTGCCCTTGCAGCAGCAATTCCTTGTGCGAACGCAGCATTAGGAATCGCATCTTGGGAGGTATATAATACTATTCTGCATAAGCAATGTTTTATTATGGAAATATGTGGCCTGCAGTAAGTCATATTTGAGGCAATTATACAGAATTTGTAACCAAACAAATGAGAGCACCACAGACCGTGGAGGCTTTTAAAAAAGGCCTCAAAACCCATCTCTTCAAAAGAGCCTTTGCCTAGACCTTTTTATCACCCTTTTATTTTTATTTTTGTATTGCTTTTTATTAATTCTACCGTGTTGTGTAATGTTTATTTATATTGTTTATGCTCACTACTTGTAGCACTTCGGGATTTGAAATGAAATATGAAGTGCTTTATAAATGGAACCCGTTATTATTATTATTAAATGTACATGCTACTATAAATTAATCATTTCCGTTACGTGAATATGAAGGGAAGCGCGATACATTTTTGACCATCATTTTAGACTTCAATCAGCTGTGACTTCAGGTGTTCATGCTGCCGACATACCCGTTTCAGATCCTCGTAGCAGATATCAAGCAAGAGCGAGAGGAGAAGACCTCCATCCGCGGAAACACGGGTACGTCCGGCCGTCTCGGCATAAGCGAACAAGCCGATCCGGCATCAGAACCGAGTCGAGGCCCCTCGATCAGCTGATCCGTGAACACGGAAGTCGCATTACGCACAAGCCGACCGTGTGCAGGCCCTCCCAGGAAATTCAACAAGCAGATAAATGACGTTTATCCGTGTTCACAGCACGTTTAGGCATGATCGCCTCCGTGTCTCATCAAATTCGTATCTCGGCACCCCTTTGGATTGGGGGAGTCCGGATAAAATAATTATATATTTAAAAATGAATAATATAAAAGAAAGAGAGAATGCACAGGTGCTCCTTCATACTTTCATATAACTGGTGGTGGTGCAAACCGCGCTTGCTTTAATGATCATACGATCCCCTCTATCTGGTACCTCAATAGCATACCTCAGCTAATGTCTCAGTGCACACTTTTCCGTCAAGCATAAGGAATGGATGCAATATAAACAACTCATGCTCAATGTAGTCTTGCAGCGTATGTCTCTCACAGCAATGAGTCACTCACTCGGCTCACGTTTTAATCATCTGCAGAATACCTTCATTGCATTACATTATTCATTAATCAGCACTTCTCCAGAACGATTTCATCTAATTGCATCCCTGTCCTGTCATTCTCTGTTTTATAATGATTGCTTATTCTGCCCTTGTGCGTGTAACCACACGTATGCCCTATCCGACCTGATATCCGCACCGTACTGGCTAATCAAAAACTGTTAAACTCCTACGGTAAGCTATGCATATAACTGGTGGTGGTGGTGTATCACATCCTTCTAAGATAATGTTTTACCACATGCTATGCCTCTCTCCCTTATTCCAGCAGACTGCCTGAGCGATAAGAAGTCTTGCAATAGCCAGCAGACTGCCTGAGCATCAGAAGTCTTGCAATAGCCAGCAGACTGCCTGAGCATCAGAAGTCTCACAATAGCAGCAGACTGCCTGAGCATCAGAAGTCTCGCAATAGCCAGCAGACTGCCTGAGCATCAGAAGTCTTGCAATAGCCAGCAGACTGCCTGAGCCTCAGAAGTCTCGCAATAGCCAGCAGACTGCCTGAGCATCAGAAGTCTCACAATAGCCAGCAGACTGCCTGAGAGGTCAGAAGTCTCACAATAGCAGCAGACTGCCTGAGCATCAGAAGTCTCACAATAGCCAGCAGACTGCCTGAGAGGTCAGAAGTCTCACAATAGCAGCAGACTGCCTGAGCATCAGAAGTCTCACAATAGCCAGCAGACTGCCTGAGAGGTCAGAAGTCTCACAATAGCAGCAGACTGCCTGAGCATCAGAAGTCTCACAATAGCCAGCAGACTGCCTGAGCATCAGAAGTCTTGCTCCATGCAATAGTCAGTATCACAGGGAGCGCAGCTCACCCCATCCTATTTTCCTTCTCTCTCCATGAATGTTATGTTCATTATTTTATAAATGACCTTGCGGTGTCTTCAGATCCTCTCTAGTTACTTACAGATGCTGCGCCTTCTGCTGGTTCGGGGGATTTCACAATGAGTGGTTTGCCCCACCAGCTTGCCATGCCCTTCGTTCAACCAAATGACTCTGGATCTACACGTCAAGCACTCAAGGATTTCCCATATTCTGCCTCCAACCAAGAGCGTGATTCAAAGCATACAATTCAGCTTGGTACTTTATCTTCTTCTGTCCCAACCTCCTCTGTGTACTTATGCAATATATATAATAGTTGTTCATGCATTAATTGTATTTTCATTCAATCCTATTAAGTATTAAGTATTAAGCCACGCTAGAGTTCATTCATTTGCTCCTCAAGGGCCTTAAGCAGGCACGTCCTCCATGCAATGATAAAGACTGCCCCTTAACTTTGCACCCGTGCAAAGTTTAATGTATAAATTCAGTCAAAGGGGTTTCACTATACATTGATAAACGTCAGATGCAGTTGTTACAGCTTTCTATTGGTTTCTCAGGTGGCGAATATACACAGACCTCTCACCTTTTAATCCTCAGCATAATCTCTCCCTTACTGAATTAACTTTGGAGATCAAATATACACACTGTTTTGAAACATTCAATGTCTGATATTTCTGTTTGGGGAGTCAAGGAACCCTGAATAATCATTGCTAAAACTAACACTGTTTTCTTTGTCCTTTATCTTCCATGCTGAACTTCTCGCATCATTGCCCTCTGACACATGGGTCGGCACCCATGTTTATTCAATGGCTGCAAACCCAACGACGAGGGTTCTCCTCCAAGCTGCGTGATCTCTGCCTAAGCTGCGATCTGCCCCCAGATCGCTATTCCCACTGTTTAAGAATCTGCACAGCCACAACTGCAGCTCTATATCCGCCTACCTCAACCCTGAGTATCCTGGGCCGTCGGTCATCTTCTGCCCAACAGCGCTACATCATGCCTCACTTGAATGAGATCCTTTCAGCACAAACAACCATGAGCTCTTGCACTACTCGATGATGAGCAACGTTCAAAGATGTATATCTGTAGAATTCTGTTATTGCATACCAGGTGGTTGCTGGGTTAGATTATATTTATTTCATTATAGTATATTCCCCTCATAGCTGCATGCTTGGGGGGGGGAAGCTCATTGTCGCTGCCTCAAAGACCTAGACACAGCAGTCTCTCTAGGTAGTAGATTCCCCTCAAAGCCGCGGTGCTTAAGGGGGATGGCTTTTCGGGCTGTTCCCGGGCCTTCACATAGCAGTTTCATTAGGTAGCATATATAGGTAGTATATTCCCCTCAAAGCCGCTGTGCTGGGGTAGGATGGCTTTCGGGGTGTTCCCGGGCCTTCACATAGCAGTCACCAGGTAGTATATTCCCCTTAAAGTCGCGGTGCTTAAGGGGGATGGCTTTTCAGGCTGTTCTCGGGCCTTCACATAGCAGTCACTAGGTAGTGTATATAGGTAGTATATTCCTCTCAAAGCCGCTGTGCTTGGGGAAGAATCGGCTCTGGGCTATTCCTCAGGCCTACACATAGCAGTCTCACTTAGTAGTATATTCCCCTTAAAGCCGCTGTGCTTAGGGGGAATGGCCACATGGCAGCTCGCCAGGCCCTCTACTTATCAGTCTTACATCACCAGCGTCAGGCTCGGGCTACGCCGTTTTGGGGGATAGTATCTAATCTCCACGCAGTTTTGGGGGTTAGTTATTTAATCATCACTCATCGTGCTATGTATATCTATGGAGTGATGATGCCCGAGCCTAGTCGCCAAACTCAACTATATGCTGCTTCTAATAAACATGTTAAAGAAACACGTGAGTTGTCTGACTGAAATGAGGCGAAGCCTGCGAGCTAGTTCAGGCAGTCAACTCGAGCACTTATGCTGCATTCATACATAACGCCCCCTTGCCACTCTACAACCAACCAAACAGAGTCTCCTTAATATGCCGCTCTATTTAACCTGCCAGATCTCTCTCCATGCATTGCTTGCTGCTGCTATTGCTGCAGCTACCTCTACGTCGCTGCTGCTTGCCTGCCCCACCACCACCCCAGCTTCCACCTGTAGGCTCGGGGTTAGTTATTTAATCATCACTCATCGTGCTATGTATATCTATGGAGTGATGATGCCGAGCCTAGTCTCCAAACTCAACTATATGCTGCTTCTAATAAACATGTTAAAGAAACACGTGAGTTGTCTGACTGAAATCAAACGTTTGGCAACACTTCGGATTTTTCAAGAAAGACGGTCAACTTGAAAAATCGCTCTCAAATTGTAAACGATGCCGAGCCGCTTTAAAGTACACAAATAGTACGAGGAAGTTAGCGACGCACATAAAGAGGCGACATGGGGTCTGCGGCTGAAAAGAGAAACCTGAAAGTTAGACATATGAGTTCAATCACTCAGTGAGGTGTTCTGTCAGAGAGAGTGGTGTTTAGTTTACAGCAGCCTGTAACGGCCAATAACAGTTTAAATGTCTTCCTTACTGTAAGCAGTTATGAAATACCTGTTTGTGAAAGTTCTTTGTTTTCTTTATTGTTCATATATAAACCACTGCTTTCTGCTCACTGGTGAGTTAGCCTATGAATGAGTGTTAAGCACATCAGGCTGCAGCTGTATGGGCATTGCACTATGGTAGCTGTTATTTGCACATTGTTAATCCTGGGCAATGCATCCTTAAATTGTTTAACTGTGAGGTGTTATAACATTGAACTGTACTCTGGAGAGTTTTTTAAGGTAAAAAAAAGAAACAGCATGATGGGATGCGCAGTACTAGTAGAGACAAAATCGCCCCGTATCGCATAATGTTGAATCAAATCGTGTCGAACTGTATCGCAACAGGGGTGAATCGTATCGTATTGCATCGCCTGATGTTTCAAATGTATCGTCAATGTATCATATTGTTGGCAACATATCGAGATGCGCATCGCATCGGCCTCAGTGATGGAGACGCACATCCCTACTGTTCAGTAATGCCACTTCTTCATATAGATCGTCAAGGAATTCACCAAGCTGATGTCGATGGACCTCAATCCGCTCTATGAGGGTCTGGACAGCCGTCTGCAGAAATTCCTTCAGTTGTTCAGGTCAAAGCGCTTTGAGGGGATTAAATAAATGACATCCTTAATGGAGAGCCCAGGGCTCGAGCTTAAGGACGTCCCGTCGTCCCGGGGCCATGCTGTAATCTTCCTTGAACTCAGCAGGGGTCTGATTTCTACATGCCACAGGTAATAGAAGAAAAAAAGATATCTCTATGCCCCCCGCCCCTCCCATAACCTACTTTTTGTGGTCACTCCTTATATCATAATAACTGTATATAGAAAGTGTTTTTTGAAACTGAAAAATATATAATCTTTTTGCCCTGTACTTGTCCAAAATGTCAAACTATGCAATAAAAACGCCAGCAATTCCAAGTGAGAGTGGTGATTTTCTTGAAGGCTGTTCAGAATGTTACTTAATATTGAGTGAAGGTAAATGTTTGAGATGGGATGAGAAATAAAAAGGAGAGTCGAACATATTTGTTGATTTAAAAGTGTTCATTATTTTTAAGAGGTGGTAGGAAATGTTACACTCAGCTCAGCACATCTGATTATTGCTGTGATGTACTTCACAGCGTTCCCCCTCCAGCTGATGTAATGCAACACTGCCCCTCTCTCCGTCTTTGTGATTAAGTGAATTAGTGAACTTTGGGAGCTCAACCTCACCTCTAATCACCTGGTAACCTACTGTCCCCGTCAACACATCTAGCCTTGTTTGTCTCTGATGTCACGACGCTCCCTCCCTTTCCCTTCCATTCATCCCTTTCCCATTCTACCTCATCTTGAACCTCATACCTACATCCCCTCCATCCTTCATCCTTTCAACTTGGTATCACTCTCTCCCAACACCCCATGACCTTTCATCCCATCCCTTCAACCCTTTATCCCTTCCTCACAACATCCTTTTCACCTTTCATGCCTTTTATCCTCAGTACATACCCTAATCCCTCCCATCAACCCTTTCACCCGTAGCCCTCCCTCCCGTTGACCCGTTAACGTTTGTATCCCCCCCCTACTTCACTTCCCTTTATCCCATCCTTCCTACATCGCACCTTTCATCCCTTCCACGCTTGGACCCTTCCTTCCTACATCCCACCCTCACTTCATCCATTCATCCCCTCTTCCTTTCTCCTCTTACTTATTTTTTGAATGTCCTGCACACAGTGGCGAGCCGTGACTTTTATACCTAGACCCTCTGACCCCTACCCCTTCCCTCGAGTTATTACGTCACAGCGTATACTTCAGCGGAATATCAAAACAACGGCCCGGGTGCAAAACGCATCAATGAAAGCGACCCTCTACCACACAAAACAACACCTGTAAATAACCCTATTTGTGTTCTTTGAAATTGAAAAGGATATTGCATTGTGTTTGTTACTTTCGTTGCAGTTGTATGTCTTAAGTGTAATTTGGCATGCTTTTATTTTGAAGGCGAGTTAACGCTGTTGACAGGAAGTTGTTGTTGCTATGGAAACAGGAAAAGTTTCACAGCGGGCGGAACTTGTCATAAAGTCCGTGATAATAACACCCACCCATTTAGAGGGAAGATATGATTGGTCAATTGTACTGTCATTTGACATTACTCTCTCATTCAGTTACTATAGCTGGCCCTCTGTGAATTCATAGCTGGACCGCCTGGACGTCCAACAGCTCCTCTCTTCACAGTAACACGCAGAGACGAGCTTCTTCCATTTAACCCTTCACATTTCAACAGAAACTGAATAGGCAGATTCGAAGGATTTATTTTATTTCTTTGGAAATGTTATTTTAAATACAATTAAATCAAGTTATTTTGGTAAAACTAATGAAAAATCTATTATATATATATATATATATTTAAAAATATATTAAAAAATATATTAGTTTTTTTAATGTTTTTAAATATTATTTTGTAGAATATCTTAGACCCTCATAGAGGGCCTAGAGGGCCCTGACGGCTCGCCACTGCTTGCACACTTTTTGTCTCGTTCTAGGTTCCGTCTTGGGCTCGTATTCAGATCGGACAGAAACACGCCGTCACTCTTCTTCAAAACCTCCCATTACATATTTCCTGTTAATCAATATATTGTTGTGGTGTAAAAATAAACAAATACAATTCATTTATATTTTTAACTGATTTGTTGTTGGTCAGTAGTTTATGAATGTACATGTTATTGCAATTCATGTAGTTTGATGTTTGGTTCATAGGAAGTATGCACCAAATGCTCTAGAACTAGGTCTCAAACTGAAAATAATTGGCGGATAGTGATGTAACACCTCCCACGCTCACTAAGTGTTCACACGACATGGGTGTGAAAGCTGCAGGGTAATTAACAAAGTGCATGACACTAATTGGCTTCCGTGGAACGGATACAGTAAGCAGGATTACTGTAACAGACACTAAATGGTACTGTCATGATGACCTGTAATTGGTATCAATTTGACAGACACTGAAGGAGACAAGCCACCTGCTCTTGTTTTGCAGAGGACAGGCTAAGGCGGTTGCTAAGAAACAGCTCTTTGCTAGAGTATGTATGTGAGAGGGATGGAGAATGAGTAGGGGGGTTCAATAAATACATATATCGTCAATGACAGAGCAATGTATACTGTCAGACAGGATTTGATGACTTCTATGTTGCTGCTCTGCTTCTCTTGGGTCAGAATCCAACCTGTGGAAGGCAGCAGGTACAGTCTATCGTCAGCTCATATCATGGAAGTATACAGTGTCAGCCTTCAACTTCAGCTTGTTTAAAGTTACCCAGAGAGTCTCTGAACAATTTGCATGTCAGTAAAAAATATATATATATATGATGTGGAAAAACACACATTTATGTATCGTGAACATTCCAGAGAAGTGGGCTTGGTCAGAGGCTCAGCCACCAGTAGAGTTTTTATTAAAGGGGAAAGGAAACACCATTACAGCTATAATATTCCGGTAGTTTATTCATTTTACAATGGATATTGATCGTAATATTTATTGTATATGATATTACTCGCCAAAACAAAAGTAATTATCCGCCGGCCGGGTGGGGAATTCCGGGACCAGGCCGCTGCCATTAGGGGAGTCCCAAATGGGGACGTCACTGTGTGGGTCCTCGCTCCGGGTATCCATACCGGAAGTCAACACAACGTGGCAGATATGGCAGCGATGGAGGAATTTTGCAATGAGATCGACGTTTTAAACGATGAATTTAACTATTCGTCGGGAGATGACATTGATGTGGAAGCATCTACAGTTACCAGGCATCCCATGGCCTATGCTTATGAACCGATTCGGTCGAATACTAGAGTGGCATACGATCCGGAATCCGCCGAAAGTACCGACGGTTCTGAACTCGCCGAGTGGGATACCACCAGTTCCAGTACCGACTCGGTCTCAGAGGAAGAAGATGTTGCTCAAAACCCGGGACGAATGGACAACACAGATTGGTGTACATGTAACAATTGTGTGGTGATGCCATCGGAAAATGAATGTAGATGTTGCAGGGAAATTGGTATCGACCACATGCTCAATTCAGACGGGAATAATCTCCAGTGTATCATGGAACACCGACTGTTCCCTATGGTTTCCATCGAGAATGATATGTTGGCAATCGCAATGGTATCGCTTCGAGACGTGCGTGCAGCAACCCTCGAACGACCAATAAATAGCGAGTAAGTGTAGGCCCTATTTAAAAATATATTATTTTTTTGTTCTCATCTGTGTAATTGTTTATTTGGGTGTTATAGTAAGGGTGTGATGGCTTGGGGGTGCGGGGTGGTGTGAACTCATTTTTTTTTGGGGGGGGAAAGTAGATTTAGGGTAGAAATGGTGGAATATAGACCAATTCGACCGCCAACCATTTCGGCCGCCACTGGAATGTAACGACCGAGCATTATTTTGTTGTGTATGGTGAGACATAGTGTCGGTTTGGTCGCCCTTGAAAAGGGTTGGTTATATGTGTGGTAGAAGGAAAGCCATAGAAAAAAACTCACAACAATTCTTTATTTACTCTCTCTCTCAAGACTGTTGATAATTATTTAACTTCTTGGTTTTTTATATAAAAACAACTAGGTTGTGATAGCTACTATATTTTATTTGTCTTGCACTCATCATATTTCTGTAAACTCTTGTCTGTTAAAGGAGACCTATCATGCTATATTTAAATGATATAGTGTATGACCATACCTATATAAGGTATATTTATACATTTTATTTTTCAAAATACCAAACAGATCATTTTTTAGCCATGCCTCGTTTCGCTCATTTTTGCTCTATTCCAAGCCTGTCTTTAAAATTCTGAGCAGCAGCTGACCACGCCCCCCTGCAGAAGAGCGGGGCATGAGCCGGCGAGAGTCACGTTACCATGCTTGCTGTGATTACGAGTGTGGAATAAACATGTCATCTCAGAGCAATGCATGTGTTCAAGCATATTATCAATTTGATCCAGAGACTGACCCTGAAGCAGCGGAGGTTTTGGTGGAGGTGCAAAGATCTCGGTTGCAGCAGGACGTTTCTGAATGGTTAGTTGACAAGCTGTTGTCCCTATTTATTTTACTCTGTTACGATGCGTGCTACTTATTCCATTCATATTTTGGCTAATTAGCAAGAATGCAATGTGTACAGTTTATAACTTAGAGCTTGTAACGCAAAAACAGCAATACATATATATATATTTATAAAGGGAGACATTCATATTTTCAGCATATATACAATGGCCTCATTGCGTTTATTAATAGTTTACAGTCCTTTTCTTCCAACATCGTGCAACAACCGTTGGAAAGTTCAATAACTTAGGGTGATAAAAAGTATAACTCCAACAACACCTCAGTTGTCAGCAGTGTGTGTAGTTTCATGTGTTTTTAAAAGCTCAGTTATTGACGTCTTTCTACAGGTGTACATGTGCAAATTGCGCCACGATGCCTTCTGAACGGAGAATGTGCTGCATGGAGATACCACAGGTAACATTTTTGATAGCTTCACTAAGTTGTCTGTTTAGAGAATGCATTTTTAACATGTCATTCAATATATGTTTATCACACTAGGTGTCAAGACGGATGCAGGAACTTGAGGACTCTGTAACCTGTGGTGGACCATCCTGGATTGGAGCCTGTGTGCCTGAATGTGTTCTCCCTGCAGAATGCATTGAATATTTACAGAGCTGAACATGGTGGACTACAGTTGAGGCAAATAGAGCAGTGAGTGGTTTGTTTGTTTTGACTGAAATTGTAAAACGAATGCTAATATTGTTCATGGAAATAAATACTGGTGTATATGGCTTTATGCAATCTTTCATTCTGTCATTGTACATGTACTATTATCAGGGTTTTTACACCTTTTCCAAAGTCAAATTCAAGCACTTTTCAAGCATTTTCAAGGTGCATTTTCAAGCTTTTCAAGCATCTTACAGCTGTTGTAAATTACATAAAATATACACATACTCAAATGATTATTTCCCTACCTCACATTAAATCAGATGTTCTTTATGCTATAAACAACCAAATGTGTGTTTCGTGATAGCCTTCTACATGAGGATGAACAATTAAAGAAAATAAAACTAAGTTTAATATTTCAAAATGAGTGATCTGTACGTAGGCTAGGCCTCCCATATAACCTGGCTGATCCGATATAAAACAATCAGCCAAATAACTTTTCAATACATTATTGATTACTATTTTTGAGGTACTTTTAGGTTGGCAGTGAACATAAGTCAGAGGTAAATGGTGTACTTTTACTCCACTACATGTATTTAATACCTTTAGTTACTTCACAGATGTGGATGAATGATGTGAAATATAATCAAGTGTTAAATCCGACTTTAGTTCCACCTGGAGTAAATCCACAAGCTACCCTGCAGTATACAAAGTCATTCAAACTAGCTGCACCTTTACCAGCTTTGAGAACACTTTCATGATCAATCATTATAAAACATATCATATATATTATTCTGAAATGGACCAACCTGCACAATGACTACTTTTACTGTCGCTACTTTCACTATATTTTGATGATAATACTTTCCTACTTTTACTTGAGGAACATTTTTGAATGCAGGACTTTTACTGTAACATAGTATTCCTACACTCTGGTACTTCTCCTTTTACTCAAGTACAAGATCTGAGTACTTCTACTTTTACTCAAGTACAAGATCTGAGTACTTCTACTTTTACTCAAGTACAAGATCTGAGTACTTCTACTTTTACTCAAGTACAAGATCTGAGTACTTCTACTTTTACTCACAAGATCTGAGTACTTATAATTTCACTACAAGATCTGAGTACTTGTACTTTTACTCAAGTACAATATCTGAGTACTTATTCCACCTCTAGTAGCGTATTAGTCTGAATTGTAGCCACAAAATCACACAGAGCTGCATAAAAATAGACTCACAATGGTAACAAGTGGAAAATAATATTTACAAATGTGTACAATGATTTGTAGGTAATGCTGACTATTCAAGACACCTGACTTATACATCTTCAAAGGAAGACTGTGTTCATTCTACAATTATATGGGATTAAAGCAAAATGTAGTTTTACTTGTATAATACTTCAATTTTATATAAAAGACAGTTTGTTTTCATCTGTTTTCAAATAAACAAAGTCTTGGCTTTCAGAATATTAAAGTTGTTTCGGCAAATTCAGATGATAAATACAACTTTGAAGCTTGTGACGGCATAATTACAAGCAGAGAACGGACTAATCACTAATGTAACATCACAGCAAGCATAACAACAGCCGGTGTTTCTTATGAGTGTTTCCCCGGTACACAAACGCAAAAATACACACACACACACACTCGCGAGCTTCCCCCAGACCAGTAATACAACCGAAAATGTGTCTTCGGGTCAATGTGACTGATTTCGATAGATCAAGTCACATTTGGTTTAGGCACGAAACATACTGCCAGTAGAAATGCATTGCTTTCAAAATCGCTCTGTGTCGAATCAATAGACTATATTTCGTGACTATAACACGAAATGCCGTGAGTGCTTCATCCTCTGAACACCACACGATGGAGACGGTAACGCACATAACATAGGTACGCTCTTCTGAAATGATTGTCCCCTGCAATTATTATTATCCCTCAATCGAGTTTGCTATTCAGCTTGCTAACGTTAGCTTAAACAAACGTAACATGCAACGTTAGCCTAATCCAAAATGCTCTACTACGGCGTACCTTTCATGTGGCTCGTCAGCGCAGACTCTCCCATCGTTATTTTTGCAAACTTTGCAGGAGGCTACTCGTGGGCTTGACCCTCGTCTTAGCCATGGCTTGTATTTGTCTTCTGCTAGCCAACGCTCGTTGAAACTGCAACCTCCTGGCACACAGTCATCTATCACTCTCATCAGAATGCCCAGGTCACACGTAACACAAACACTTGCAGGTCGCGCGCATAGCGCGGGAAGGCCGCAGCGGAGCTGTTTTATGTAGAAGCGAAGCAATTATTTTCTTTTAAGCTAAAAAGCGAACTATTCAGTCAGACAGCAATTTATTGTAAAAGTAAAGCATTTACATTTTCAAGCACTTTATCTCCATTTCAAGCACCATTCCCAAAATTCAAGCACTTTCCCAACCTTGAAAACACCACGTCAAATTTCAAGCATTTTCAAGGATTTCAAGCACCCGTACGAACCCTGTATTATATACTACACAGCAATGGCATAACACACCCATGTGTACGACAACAAAAGTCCACACACAACCTTATGCTTTTGAAATCATAATATTCTTTACCCACCCAAACATGAATAATCACGACACATTTGATATCAACTCGGAACTTTATTGTCAAAATCAACGGTTCTTTGAACCCATAAAAAAAAACTAAATGTACTTGTATTTTGTATAAATGACACTAAATATATTTTTTAATGATTTCAGGCGTCACAGGTATCTAGCCTACAGAAGCTTTGTGAGCTGGTGCTGGGGCTTCCTTGGACGCAGGATCAGAGTGGTGATTCCGGCCTGCGTTGTCCTCAGGGAGTGTTAACTGTGATGGTTATTCTCGTGTCCAGGAAAGAGAAGCTTAAAAAGGAGACTAAATGGAGTCTCTGAGATGTTTTCAAATTGGTACTTTAATTAATAAAAAGCGTGGTAAAGTCACAAACAGGATATTGTCCGACAGAAAAGCAGCTGTCTCTGGCTCTCGCTAGCAGAGGGAAAAGAGGCCGAACCGCTCAGGTGCTGCTGTTATATAGCTTCTGCAGGCTCCTCCCTGCGGGCCGGCCCTCCACATCTTAATGTCCGTTGTTACGTTTAAACAGAGGATTCAGGCATTGTACATTCAATACATACTTAAACACGCCTCTTCTCCTCATATTGTCTTTCATCACTTTTCCTTTAACACATTCTAAACGTTGTAGTTAATATTCTAAAAAATACAGAAAATACTTCACTGGTCATTCCGGATGTTGTCACATCTTACCCACGTCTGTAAACAATAACTTTATTCAAATAAACTATACCTTCATTTAATATTCAGCAATAATAATACGTCTATAGTTGCAGTGTTAAAATCAGTAGGTTTCGGTGTGCATCACTCCATGTCATTTCGCTACTAAATTAACCTCTATAAGAAATGGTATATTAGCCTCATGCTAAATGCTAACCGGAGGTGAAGGATTTTCAGAATAAAAGTCTAACTGGTTGTGCACAAGAACTTCTGGTTTTTCAGTATAAAACAGCATTTAAACTAAAGGTACATTTAAGGTACATTATGCCATCAAAACATTGATTTAATTTCTAACAGTCCCTCCTTGCACACCTAAAAGGTGTGTATAATACTGAAATCAATGAGTTCTTCATCTGAACTCTGCATAGTACATAACTCACATCAAAAACATACAATCAAAATGGAATAGTGCGAATATCCTCAATTTTACAAAAATACAAAAATACTTTGACTGTGTTCAAACATAAAAGTTTTCCCTTGTGCATAATTTCTAGTGTTAACATTCAATATGGTTCTTCAAAATAGCAGCAATGGCTTGGTATCAGAACATTTCTTCCTCCCTCCTTTCACAGAAACCGTTCTCATAATACACTCAGTGTTAAGGCACTTGTTTTTACAAAGTGAAAATAAACTACCCATTTTAGAATAGTAATGATTCGAAAATACATGAAATCTACCATATAGAACAGTGACAAATAATAAAAATGAAATAAACTATCTTGTAATAGTATAAGTAAATTGAAATGGATTCACTCCATTTTAGCATTTTATTTTGCTCACTTCTTCACATGATTTCATCATTTAAAGAATCACATCGGCTGGACATTCATTGAATAACCTCATCTCTGAACATCCATATCGTTTAACATCATTCAAACTAACTCATCATTTTCATCAACATCTGTATTGGGGTGGGCCGTCTTGTTCTACTAGCATTTGTAACTGTCTCCTCATGAGAAATGTACCCTCCCTCCTTTCATACCATTTAAGGTATGAAAGTAATATGTTCTCTAGAAGAGACCGTCGTGATCAATCGGTATTTTAGGACATGGAATGAGTGCTACATTTAGGCCTCCCCTGGTCGCCCCTATGCTATCCTTTTACCCTGGAGCCTAAACTCCCCCTGGGACTGGTCTCTTAGCCCTACTGGCTTTGGGGTGGTCTGTTCTAATACAGTGATAAAGTCCCTGAAATGGTGTGAAAACCGGTGGAATATCACTAACTCATTATACTAATTTATTTTCATTTCTGGTCTACTTAAATAACTATGCTAACCCCCTTTAACAGTGTGTGGAACCTTGGGTGCTCTAACAAGGACTTCAAAAACAGAAGTCATTTAATTAATGGTTTGTAGTTCAATTCAGGAATTTTCACTCATGGCAGATATGTTTCTCCTTTTAAATAACATCTCTAAATGTCAGGTCATCACTGATTAAATGGAGGAGCATTAGGAGGTGGTGGCACTTGTCTTTTAAAACTCATACTCTGGTGCCGTGCGCTCCCTCTGAAGCTGCAAGTAAGATTTAAAACATCTGCAGAGTGGGTTGAGCAACCCCTTCTCCCTGAACGATATTTATTGTCGAAAATATGCACCATTAAAATGAGTGATCCAAGGCCCCGCATGTATTACTCCCAATTGTACTAGTTTTTTCAAAATTAAAATCTTCAATCGCTCTTTGCCTAGTGTCTTTTTAAAACTCTACATCTTGGACGACAAACAAATGTTGTTTCCACCTTAACAGTTCTCCTATGGTAATAACCATGCTACAATGGTGAAACCAATACTCTAGATTGGAATACTTTCTTTGGCTTGGTTCCAGCTCTACCTTTAACATTTTCCATTCAAATAAAGATTTGCCTGCTATCTATATTGTAACAAATTAAATCTTCCCCAAATTCTCACATGAATAAGAATCTCTATAAGAATAATTTGTTTATATTATGAAAAGATTGAATAATATGTTCTACCCTCAGTGTGTTTTTAGGATTATTTTATAATAAGTGTGTTTATGTGTAAACTCACTCACTCCTGTGTTCCTTCTCTCCCCCTCTGGTCGTCAAGCCACGACCCCCTCACGTTCTGCTGGCCCATGCCAACTCCTCTGGTTCTGTCTTCTCCTCCGTCCTGTCTTCTCCTCAGTCCATCCGCACTTGGATCTTCCCGCTGTAATTCTTTTCAGTGGCCCAACTGCTTTGCATTTAATCTCCTCCTTTTCAGTCTCTACACTGTTGCATGGAGTGGTGTATTCTGCTCTCATGTCCCACACTCTGCTATTGTGCCAAATCTCGCGGCTCAGTTTGGAACTTCATGTCCTGTTTGAGGGACCGATGAGAGTTTGCCTCTTTGTCAGCATGCTGGTTTGGTTCTGGATGCCTCAGGTGGAGATGGTTCTGGATGCCTCAGGTGGAGATGGTTCTGGATGCCTCAGGTCGTTGTTGGTTCAGCTCGGGTTGTCTGTCTTTAAACCGGAGGAGGAGGAGTCTCCTGTGGTGAGGTCATTGGTCTGAAGATGGGGTCGTAGCAGTCTGACAGGCAGAGAGAGAGAGAGAGAGAGAGATCTCGGGCCGCATTAACTATAGTTAATTCTAACACTGAGGTAAAACATATCCAATCCTTTCCACTCTATTTTCCTAATCTTACTATCTGTCTTAAATGTTAAATGTCATCTAAACCCAATTAATGTCTACTAATGGTTGTGCCATATCCCTAAACATTGTTTCTACCCACTGTTAACATGGCTACTCCAAATAACTCTTTCAGGAAACTATTTTCTTCTATAAATTAAAAATACCTACATGTTTCAAGCACCACATATTTCACACACTATAAAAGAACGTCCCCATATTTTCTCCATTACTTTAAATCTCACTGTTATTTAGAACATAAGTAACTTTTGTGACTGGACATATCTGCAATGTCGCCACAATCTGCTGGGGAATTTTGTTCATAGAGTTTGTACGTACAAAGCTGTACTTGTGGGTTAGTAGCCTGTTTCTACTATAATCATTTTCAATAATTGTGCTCTGGTCACCGGTTGGTTGTCCATAAACTTAACAGGGGTGTTTCTGGCACAGACTAAAACATGGATCCAGTGTATTTTTAGATTCCCCTAATCTGTAAATTCACCTACATATCCCAATCACTTAAACCTATCTCATCATTTGATACAAGAACTGCATATATGGGGGGTGAATCATCTTGATTGTAATCGCCTCACCTTTGGGACCGAGTATTTCTAACTCCTCCTCTTGTTGCTCAGCTGATCTTTTGGCTCTAGGGATAAGTGAAACCCTCTGAAACACAGCTGGAGTTTTGTTAGTGATGTGGGCATTCTCTATGAGTGGACTAATGGATCCATGTCTTACTTGATATTGTACTCCCCATCCAACCAGAAAGGTGCCAAGTGTAATGAGCACAATCAACAATGCTATTCTGACTCTTATCCCTAGGGGACCCCACAATAGCTTTGGCTTTGTTCTTGACATCATCTCTATTTTCTCCCTTGGTGTCAGTTACAGAATTTAAATAATGAGTACTATAATAACGTATACAAAACAAAAATAGGTTTTCACTTTAGTGTACTATCTATAAAAATCTATAGACAATTCGTCTTTTGAGCTGTTTCTATCTTTATCTTATTTCTATTTATTGTTTTGTTCCAGCTCTGCCAAATCAGTCCTAACTCCCAATAATGTTCTGGAAGTTGCCAGTGAAGGGTGACAATGTGTGAGGTGGTGTCAATTTGCTCCTTTTTCTTTACCTTTAAACCGGAGCGCGTGTGAAGTTCGTTACAACTTCTCACTGTTCCGTCCACCGGGGATCAGCTCACTGTGTTTTGTGAACTTTCACCCTCACCCAATCACCTGGCCGAACAGGAGTCTCTTCTGGTGTCTCGTCTTGTATCTTTGTAGCTTTCTTAGCCTGTGTAGACAAAACTTGGATAATATTACTCAGAGTTCTGAAATATTCATTACTTTTATTCGTCTAATATCTAAAACTGGACCACTCCCTCCTTGGGGGAGGCCCAAGCTTCGGCATACCTTTTGTCGTTATGAGACCTATTGTTAACTACATGTTATTATTTATTAACTACAACGTCACTGAAATCAACATATCTGTATAATCATGACACTCCCTCCTTTGAGCAGAACATGCTCAATTAATATTGCAATGATTACCCTATTCTGAACAGGACATGTAAAACCCATAACGTTGCACAAAATAAATATAACTTCTCCGTGTACTCATAAGGTGTACAAAAAATATCGTATGATGTGTGGCTTTCTGATGGTATAAAAACATATTCACTAAAATCTGCCATTAGCACAACAAATGGTTTACTTGTTGCAATAATGGCTTTTGTCCTGGTATTATGCATCATTGTTGCTGCGAAAAACAATACCCCTGGTGTCGCTAATGCGTCTCAATAATTCTAGGATTAGAGGATTGTTTGATACTGCTGTGCAAAGATATAATAAAATAATATTTCTCTAAACTAGAGAGAAAATGCGAACTATTCTCACAGAGGGTGACATGCATGAAGGGCTGGTGGCCCTCACTCAAAATGAGATAGTGCCTTACGCACTACATTATAAATCAGTAAAATTACTCAAGAATAAATAAATAAAAAACTGATTCTTGAAACTGTTGTAAAAACCCTACAACTTCTTCATCCAAGCTCTCAATCAGTGTTATGTTATTTAATCTGCAGCTCATTGCCTTAAAACAGATACTTCAGACCGATTATAAAATTGTGTTTATGAGAAAAATGTAATCTGACTCCATAAATCACATAATTGTTTGACTAAAAAACTACACTTCCACTAACAATAAATGAAGTTCCCCTTTAAACACAGCCCCGGTCTTCTGACGGGGTCTATCTATGTACTGGCTGGAAAATGTTGTGCCAGTCTCTGTCGCTCTGTCACTGTTCTCCCGCTAACAGTCACTCTCTAGTTCTGCTGGGTTCTTGTTGACTTCTTCACTGGTTTGAGACAAGCGACCCTATCGGACACCTCCCTTTGTAGCCAGACTTCACCACAGCAGAATCGAGTTTCTGTTTTTAGGTCTCAACAGCTCCACGTCAGGTGTATCGCCGCCCCTTGAACTGCAGTCGGTGTAAACAGGAGGATTTGGTAAGGATCCTCCGTCTTGGGCGAGTACTAGGTTTCCGTCTTCATATTTTTGGGTGGAAACCCGTCGTCTTGACCTCACTAGCTGTGTGGACACAATAGTTTTCTGTGTGGGGGAACAACATCACTCGTAATCTCTTTCCTTCTCATAATTACAAAAATAGTCTGCTAAATGTTCTATTCTGTGGATGCTTTATGTGTAAATGCAAATGCTACTCTCGATTTTGTTTTTACATTAAACCTCTCCCTTCTGTGGTGACAGATATGGCTCAATGTAGCTGGATTTCAAAATACCCTTGTGCTGAAGATGCATCACCTGGTGGTCTGGCCCTCTGAGCTTCCTCGTTGTTGTGGTTGATACCAGGGTGTCAGTGGCATTTGGGTCATGTTTGGCAATGCTGTTCGTCTTTGACATCCCTGAGACCCCCCGCTTCTGTCGTAGTCATGGAAACCTCCCCCGGAGTAAATGCATGGAGGGCCGTTGTTTGGTGCATGTGGTGGGTATTTCATTTGTTGTTGTGGACAATCTCTAGCCCAATGGCCCAGCTGATCGCATATGTAGCATCCCTCAAACCGGAGTACTTTTCCTCTGCTTCTGCTTCCTCGGAAACCTCCTGGTTGTTGGTTTTGGATCTGACTCTCTGGCACTATCTGAGATTTAACAGTTTGAGGTGTCTGCCCTGCATTCTCTGGAAGTTTCCCCTCCCTTCTCCTTGTCTTGTTCCTACAAGCTACGGTGTCTTTCTCAGCTACCTGTATCTTCAGAAGTTTTAGTTGTAATGTTTGAATTTCTTCGTCATTTTCCCTCTGGGTTGCTTGGTATTTCATATCGTGGTGAATGAGATGTAGTCCCCATTCTTCAATGGGTTTAGTGTCTAATCCCACCACGTTATCCAGGCTTGCCTGCACTGATGGGGGAAGGGTTTTAACGACAGCTTTCTTCCACCACATTTCAACAGGTGGAGAAAGATCATGTCGTTCTCCAGTGTAGTCCTCCCACACTCCTTCACATCTCTTCAAGAAGGCATGCATTTCTTCCTCCGTGCCTTTCCTCAGGCTGTTGAGGGCATCTAAACTGCATGTTGTCGGGTAGATGTGACGAATAGCAGCCCAATAATTCGACCTGATGTAGTCAGTGCTTGAATTGGAATGAAAAAGGTGCCAGTACTCTAAAATCAGCAACTTTTTCAAGTCAATTTTATATATACAGCCCACAAACAAGAATTTGGCTACTATAATGCTGGTGGGTTTGTCTCTTTACTACTGTATATTTTAGAAAGGTTCACTGTACTTAACATTTTTTATGATAGGCAGCGGATATGGCTAAAGCTCAGTAAGGTCAATATTAACTGAAAATATAGCAATCAAAGTCTAGATCTTCTGCTGAAGACACATGAAGCAGAGACCTTTCAGGTGAGAGCCCCTCTGGTGGTGTTCAACATTAATGACAAGGAAACAAAGCTCTGGTCAGAAGCATTTTTTATAAAAATCTTTAACAAAATTAAGTATTTCTGTACATTTTGAATGCAATCTAACTTTCCAACTCAGAAAACGAAAAACGAAAAAGTGCCAAAAGTCTTCTCACATGGCTGAGCTGCTTTGCAATATACTTCACCACTGAAGAATACAAATATGTATAAAGTAAACTATGATGCAATCTAACTTTCCAAATCAGAAAAATGATAAAGAGCATGAACAAAGAACATGTAAAAACAAATGCAAAATGTGCACAATCTAAAATGAGAAACTGTAACTGCAAGTAACAAAGTCTGAGCCATGGTAAAGAGTTACATTGAACACCAAGCTGATCAGATAACTCCCTGGTTGGTCTGAAGTCCTTCTATCTCCAGGATCTGTACAAATCGGCACATTATGCCAAAAGTCTTCTCACTGGGTGAGCTGCTTTGCAATATACTTCACATTGTTAGAAAAGGCTCCAGAAGGCCTTGGGGACATCAGTATCAGGGGCTGGAGCTGGACAGGCTCTTTCATCAGCACTTCTCCTTCCCTTTGCCAGCCAGGACCTCACATACTGTTCCGGATTGAACTGTCCTAGTGATGGTCCATTACATTTAATGAAAACCAGGCTGGACAGTCGGCTGACAGAGAGAGCATTCCTTTTTGCAGTAAGGATATCGTTCATGCAGCTGAATGCCCGCTCACACTCACTAGTGGAGACAGCGATGGTTCGGACTGCTTTCAGTAGAGGCTCCATGGCAGCAGGTGTACGGGATGCCCTGGTTTCCTTGTATTCGCGAAAGCCCTGAACAGTCTCTCTTCTGTCCACTTTCAGCACTTCGCACAAACGTAGCACCTCTACGTCCCCATACTGTACGTCTAACTCCTCTTCAGGCCAACTTCCAGGATGGATAACTTTCATGTCCTGGATTAGCTGATTGTCCCGGGCCTCCCGGCCATGTAATGGGATTTCTCTTGTGCTGACATGAGAGGAGGTTGTGGAAGTCATTCTGTGTCTCAGATTCTCTACCATACTGCGGAAAAACTGACCTGCATGAATCTGTACAAGCCTGCCATTCTCACGCAGGGCAACACCCTTGAAGGACTTCTCAGCTAGAGCTGTATGAACTGTAGTCATGTGTGGGCCAGGCATGGTGACCATGGATTCAAAAACTCGTATTTCTCGAGTTAAGAGCCTATCTGCTGTAGGCAGTGTCATCTCTCTTTTTTGGAGTTGCCGAGAGAGGTCGCTGAGCTCTGTGAGCGCATCGTACATCAGTCCCAGATTGCTGACAAACGTTGCAGATGTGAGCACATCATCCAGGCCCTTGTACTTTGCTCTGTCTCTGGAATCCCTGCTCGTGTCGTTTGCAGCATTTGTGAAGTGATCATGAAGCACTCGGTAGTTTTCCCAGACTGCTCTGACGCTCCTTTCACTTGAAGCCACCCAGCGGATGGACAAAACACGCCCTATCACCAGGAGACGCTGTCCGACTGCTTGCGCACACTGCGCTAACTGCCTCTGATTTTGGGGGGAGGCATGGAACAAGGAATAGAGTTTGTCAAAAAAGATCTGGAAATGATTGAGCCCTGAGACCTCCTTGACCACATCCCCAACTGCCAGCTCTAGACGATGATTGGAGCAGTGCCACACAAACAGGCTTGGGAATTTACTACACAACTGGGTAGCAACGCCTGTTCTCTTCCCTAGCATGACTGAAGCCCCATCACATGCAAAAGAAACGAAACACTGACCTAAAAAGTCCTCGTTAAAATCTCTTCCAAGACACTCCATTAACGCCTTTGTGATGTCATCAGCCGTTGTTCCATCCAACTCGATCAGCTCCCAAAAAAACGTTTCGGGCTCAGCATCAGCTAATGCTGAGCGTAGACACACAACAAGCACCGTTTTACCACTAATAGTGGTAGATTCATCGACCAAAACACAGAGTTTTCTTTGGTTTTCTGTAATGTCTTTTGCCATTTTTTTCTTCAGCTCATGAGCTATGTGGTCGATGATTTCGCCACAGGTTTTATTGGAGTGCAAAACCCTGCCCACGTTCAGCCCATTCAGTTTCTGTAGATTCAAATCAATTGGCATGTCTGTGAATGGCCGGCTATGTTTGCCAATTTTATATGCCGTTCGAAAAACTCTGATAGTGGTGTCTAATTCAGATTTATGCATAGACTGCACTTGATGTTGAATAGTTCCACGTGAAGCAGATGTAAGGATGTCAGCAGCTTTTACATGGGCTTGTGATTCTTTATGTTCTTTGATTTTTTTTCTCAGGCTAGCTTGTTGTTTGCCCTTGTCAACACCGAAATGAGACACTGCACACTCACCCCATTCAGTTGACAGTTTCAGTCCTTGTCCAGTGTGTATTCCCAAAGATTTGACATCTCTGCATATCCGACATCCTAGCTTCTTATCTTTAAGAAGGAGCCATGCATTGGTCTTGCAAAAATATTGCACCTGGTCCGTTGTCCAGCAGTCAGGTGCATCGCTTTGCCCGGTGTTGGTGGTGGCAGTTGCGCCAGCAGCAGCTAACGTTAGAGGCTCTGGAGGAGGCGGTGGAGCTAGTGCTAATGCTAATGCACTAGAACTTGGAGCAGGAGGATCAACCAAAGAAAGCTCCCCATCAGACACAATTTCCAACACAGGCACAGCATTCTCTGTATTTGAAGTTTCTTCCGGCGTCTTTTTGCACTTTTATTAATCCACGCTAACATTTTAGAAATGCTAATTTGTGACGTGACTTGCTTTCCTTCTCTCGGGGGCGTGCCTGCTCTGTTCTATCACTCTACATAGCCACCCACTGGGTGGGAGTTGCACTGCATAAACACAACACACGTGCATCTAGGTATGTAAATTGTAAAGCATTAAAACATGGTTTTACTAACAGTTTTCAGTATGTTGTTACTTCGAAATTATTATTATTATTATTATTTTGAAACGTGTATTACTATTAAATCACGGTCAAATAGGTTAATTTTGACAGTCGTTTCCACCACAGTATTTACATGGAGAAGATAAGCCCCGCCCCCTCTCCAGCACGTTCTGTTTGAATGACAGGAGTAAACAGCTGACAGCCGCTGTGAAACTCCAGCGGTTAGAGCAGTGGTTCTCAAACTTTTTCTGTCAGGCCCCCCCTTTGGAGAAAAAAAAAAGTCGGGCCCCCCCAACACAAATAGTCAGGCTCAGTGGCGGCGCCAGAGATTTATTTTGGGGGTGCTGTGGGGTAGCTTGACCTTTCATAGAGCGTGCTCAAACATTTAGGGTTTCCCATTAATGTACCGGTCGCTACAGTGGAATTTTCTACTGCAACACTCCCCACGCACATACACTATGTACCCGCGACTGTTACAATGAAGGCTCGATATCAAGTCTCGGCATATAGGTGTAAGCAGGGGTAAAGTGCTATTTTTATAGGTGGTGTGTGGACCTCACATAGGGGGGTCCGGGGGCATGCTCCCCCGGGAAGATTTTTAAATATTGAAGTTAAAAGCATCAATCTGGTGCACTTTGAGAGCAAAATGAAGAGATCTATGGATACATCTCTCAACACCCAGATGAAACAGAATTGTAAACAGATTTACTATTTCTTTATGGATATTTTATAAATCACTCTTTTAAACTTTATTCTTGTTTTACTGTCATATAGTATTTCATAGCTGTTTTTCATGTATTCTCTTATTTTTTTATAACTATAATGATCATATAAACGTGTGCCTCGGAAATAATTGTTTACATTAATGGTGACCAAAACGTTTGAGACCCACTGAGATAACACTGAGAGTCCTTTAGCTCACTGAGACTCTCAGTCTGACAGGAGAGGACTCTCCTCCACTTTGTTGTTAAAAAAACTCCTTATATCCGTTAGCGTAGCTCGCTAGCACCAGAAGCTAACATCAACGATCTCCGGTACCGGTGCGCTATCTCTCTCTCTCGCTCACGCACGCACACAAAATGGCTCGTTCCACACACACACACACACACACACACACAGAGCCGAGCTTTAATGAAACACAGAGACCCAGACGTAATAGTACTGTATCATATTATTTTCGAATCAATAATTTTTCAAAATATGATTTTTTTTTTTTTTATAATCTTTTTTTTTTTTTTAATAACCAATTTTCCTCCTGGTCTCTCGCGCCCCCCCTGTCATGCCTCTGCGCCCCCCTGGGGGGGCGCGCCCCCCACTTTGAGAACCACTGGGTTAGAGCGATGAGAATGTCCGTTCGGCACCTCATGACGCATCTACTGAGTACCGGGCGGCTGTATATATATATATGGATGTATAATAAGAATGGCGGGAGAGTGTTGAGTACTGGCACGGTGCATGAGTACCGGAGTACCACCAGCATGCCGGTACTGAGCAAGAAGTGCCGGTACTCCATGGGTCAGAACCAGAAGTGCCGGTACTGCGTACCGGTGAGTACCGGCCCAATTCCAGCACTGGATGTAGTTGAATGAAGTGTCATCTGAGTTGTGCGTGCAATTGGCCTCAGAATCTATTGCTTTTGCCTCAAGTCGTCCTTCAATCCTTCCAAGCAGGGCCCTCATGTCCCCCAAGCACAGGTGGTCTTGGGCTGTGTATCTCTCCAGATCATTCACCCACTTCTGACCTCCTTTGATGAGTGGAGGTAGCTTTGCCACTAATGCTTCCATGTCTCTGTGAGTCCATGATTGGTATTTCAATCCTCCTTCTCCAGCCGCTATCACCGGTAGCATGAGTTTTGAGCAGTTGAATCTTCCAGCTTCAGTTACTGTTGTTGTGTCTGGAGAACCTTCGCCTTCTCTTCTCTTGAGTTGTGCTTCCATTCTTTTGCTGAGTTCTTCCATTTTTCTGTTGAGCTCCTCTTCCATTCTTCTGTCGAGTTCGTCCAATCTTCTGTTGAGCTCACCAGATAGGAGTCTTACCTCATACTCCAAGTCTTTGACACGTGTAGCTGTGGGGAGACCGTTCAACTCCAATACTCCTCCTAAAGCGCCAAAAGTTGGGGCTTGTATTGAGGGTTGAAAGAAAAGGTGTTCTTCTGTCATGTAGGGAGGAGGCGCATCAGTCAAGCTTGGAACCACATTCGTTGATCCTTGGCTGACATATTTTAGATGGCGTACCAGACTTGTAACTCTAGATTTCCTTTTTTCAGCTCTCCTCATAGCGCTTTTAGCAGGTCCATACCAAGGGGGTTTTCCGGCTTTGATCCATGCTTGTTGCTGTTGCAGGTATTCTCCATTCTCATAGTCAATTACAGCTGTTCTATGTGCTTCCGTTGGTGCTGGTTGATCATCAGCTGGATACAGTCCTCTCGTTTGCCATTGTTCCAACCGTTTCTCCATTTGGCTCCATGTCTTTCTTCTAAGATTTGGAGCTGTTATAGCATCTGATATGATTTTTATCCTTCCCTTGATATCTGCAGTTGAGCCTGGCTCTGCGTCTAGCCTCAATTTAGTTTATTTTGGTGACATGTTCTCTAACTATTCGAATGGATATTATTAAGTTATCAAAGATTGAAACACTAATCCTCCGACTAGCACCTTCGTTCCTGATAAATAATATCCTATGTCATCCGAACTTAACTTTAAATCTGGGTAGGTGTTTTTTTTTGTTTTTTTTATAAAGTTTTTTTTTGTTTAGAATATCTTTTTTTTTTGTATTTTTTTTTTTTTATGATTTAAGTTTGTTTTTTTTGTTGTAAAATAGTAATAAATTAAATGATAAGAAAATTATGCAAATTTTAAAATCTGAAATGTTAAAATAAAAATTGTACAGTGTATCGTTTTGACTTTGAGATAAGAAAATCGAAGTCTTGTGAAAATCTAAATCTACTATGTACAGTGCATACTGAAATGTATGGAACTATGTAAATGTCATAATTTGTGTTAGCTTTAACCAGTTAAGCCCTGAGCCTGTTTTTCAGGTTTCAGGCTCGAAAATGCCACTAACACAACAAATGATATATCTTCACTTCTAAAAGGGGTAAATTAATAATTATTTTTCTCAAAGCAAGGCTACATCTGTGAGTTGGATGTAGAAGTGTCAGAATCAATATAGATGTTTTTATTTTAAAGTAAATTCAGATGGAACATAGTAAAAACATGTAAATTCTAATGTCCACCTAAAAAAAAAACTTTACTTATAGTGAAAACCACCCTTGCATGATGGGTTAGTAGACTAAAAGCTCCTCGTTGTCTGGTCTAAACTGGTCTTCAATGGCATTAAAACGATAAAAACGATGATGTAGTTAATCCATAGATTAATTTCCAATGGGGCTGTGTCCCCTTTGAAATGTTCTGATAATCTATAAGCAATAAAACTGCAATTCCGTTATCTGCTGTCCGCTCTGTGCTCCGTGCGCTCTGGGTCCTGCTGCATTTCCTGCTTCGTTACGTTGTAAACAATAAATGAAGTCGGCTGCGTAATGTACTTAAGCTGGCTGCCATTCTTTATACTTTACGCAGGACCATATCTCTGGAACCCATTGGTCAATTCGTGTGATTTACACCTTTTTCTTAACCATCAGAACCAATAGAATCGATGGGCAGTTCCCAAATCTACGTAAACATTACCATAGCGGACGTAATAGAGAAGAAAACGAAGCATATCTGAAAGTGCAAGCCTGGACGGCAATACTTTATACCGAGTATATTGCCATAAATATTGTCGCCCATCAGCTGTAGATAGTTAACTAATTAACTTCAGCTGTGAGAACTGAGCAATCAGGCGTCCATTTCGGGTAGCTCTTTCCTGGAGCGTCAGCTTCAGCGGCAGACAGGCTAAGACTGACAAAGACATTAGAGTCCTACAGGAGTCACGAGGGAGGCAAAGAGGAGGCAAATCCTACTCTGATTGAGCTAAGTATCGTTGGCGTTTTTAATTTTTACTTTTGTTGTTTAGCCCCTCATGCTATAATCATGTGTATTTTCTCCATTCCTGTTCATGTGTCTTCTCGCAATTATCACTGGCCCCGTGTATCTCGTAATCAATATAACCGGCCTGCTCTCGTCTATCCCACGTGCTCCACTGAGATCCAACATCTAGTTTCAGGTGGCCTGTGGAACTGCCAGTCAGCTGTTCCTAAGGCTGACTTCATCTCTGGCTACACCTCCCTGCAGTCTCTGGATTTCCTTGCTCTCACTGAGACCTGGATTACTCCATCCAACACATCCACCCCAGCAGCTCTCTCCACTGCATATTCCTTCTCCCATACACCCAGACCCACTGGCAGAGGAGGTGGCACTGGTCTCCTGCTCTCTCCCAAATGGAGCTTTTCCCTCTTCAAGCTACCTAACTTTACTCCTTCCACCTTTGAGTTCCATGCCGTCACAGTAACCCATCCTATACAGTTAACCATTGTTGTTCTCTACCGTCCACCAGGCGCCTTGGGGGACTTCTTGGAGGAATTAGATCATCTCCTCTCACACATCCCTGAAACTGGCCCTCCCGCTGTACTTCTCGGAGACTTCAACCTCCAGATGGGGAAGATAGACGAACTAACATCTCTGTTAACCGCCTTTGCTTTCTCACTCTCTCCGTCCCCACCGACTCATAAAGCTGGCAATGTCCTTGATCTCATATTCTCAAGGAACTGCGCTACTTCTAACCTCTCTGTAAACCCGCTCCACACATCCGATCACTTCTTCATTTCATTCTCTCTATCCCTTTCCAAACATAACAAACTAATCTCTTCCCATCCTACACTTGTCCGCCGTAACCTTCGCTCCCTCTCTCCCTCTACCTTTGCCTCGTCGGTGCTCTCAGCCCTCCCTTCCTCTGATTCGTTCCAACTACTGCCTCCAAACTCTGCTGCAGAAACTCTCCTCTCTACTCTCTCATCCACTCTGGACTCGCTCTGTCCTCTGACATCTCGGCAGGCTCGTCAGTCCCCTCCGGCTCCCTGGCTAAATGATGCACTGCGTGCTAATAGAACCGTCCTTAGGGCAGCAGAGCGGAAATGGTGGAAATCCAAACACCGTGACGACCTCCTAACCTATCAAGCTCTCCTCTCCTCTTTCTCTGCTTCGATCTCTCAGGCAAAAAGCACTTTCTTTCAAGATAAGATCCAATCTTCCTATTCCAATCCTAAAAAACTATTTTCCATCTTCTCCACCCTCTTGGACCCTCCAAAAGCTCCTCCCCCCTCCTCACTTCTGTCAAGCGACTTTGTTACCCACTTTGAAAAAAAGGTTAATGATATTCGCTCTTCTTTTTCTGACTCACCTTTACTCACCGCTGGGTCACCAGACCTTCCTTCCACCAACACACTAACCTCCTTTTCCCCTCTCTCTCCAAGTGAGGTTCTTACCCTCATTACCTCTGCCCGCCCTACCACCTGTCCTCTGGACCCTATCCCTTCAAACCTCCTTCAGACTATCGCTCCTGATATTCTACCGTTTCTCACCCATTTCATCAACACTTCTCTAACTTCTGGTCACTTTCCAAACAGTCTCAAGGAGGCAAGAGTAAACCCTCTCCTAAAGAAACCCACTCTCAACCCGTCTGATGTTATAAACTACAGGCCTGTCTCTCTCCTCCCGTTCCTGTCTAAATCACTTGAACGCGCTGTCTTTAAACAACTCTCCTGTTATCTCAATCAGAACAACCTTCTGGATCCGCACCAGTCTGGTTTCAAGGCAGGTCACTCCACAGAAACTGCTCTCATTGCTGTCACGGAGGAACTGCACACTGCCAAAACTGCATCCCTCTCCTCTGTCATCATCCTGTTGGACCTGTCTGCTGCATTCGACACGGTGAATCATCAGATCCTCCTTCGCACTCTCCAAAAACTTGGAGTTTCAGGCTCTGCACTTTCCCTCCTCACCTCATACCTGAA
Source organism: Gymnodraco acuticeps (assembly GCF_902827175.1). NCBI lineage: Eukaryota > Metazoa > Chordata > Actinopteri > Perciformes > Bathydraconidae > Gymnodraco > Gymnodraco acuticeps. The sequence continues at coordinate 1,621,171 of NW_022990313.1, forward strand.
AGACCGTACCTACAGGGTGACCTGGAGAGGGTCTGAGTCCGACCCTTGTCAATTAACTACGGGGGTCCCTCAGGGCTCTGTTCTTGGTCCCCTCCTCTTCTCCTTGTACACAAACTCGCTCGGATCAGTCATTAGCCCGCATGGTTTTTCTTACCACTGCTACGCTGACGACACCCAATTAATTCTGTCCTTTCCCCGCTCAGAGACCCAGGTCGTCGCACGCATCTCTGCTTGTCTAGCTGACATCTCTCAGTGGATGTCTGCTCACCACCTCAAGCTCAACCTTGACAAGACTGAGCTGCTCTTCCTCCCGGGAAAAGATTGTCCAACTCTTGACCTGACAATCAACATCGGCACCTCAGTTGTTTCCCCGACTCAGACTGCAAGGAATCTGGGTGTGACCCTAGATAACAACCTGTCCTTCACTGCAAACATCGCTGCTACAACCTGCTGCTGCAGATACACGCTTTACAACATCAGGAAGATACGTCCCCAGCTGACTCAGAAAGCGACTCAGGTTCTGGTCCAGGCTCTCGTCATCTCACGCCTAGACTACTGCAACTCCCTCCTGGCTGGTCTACCTGCATGTGCCATCCGACCTCTGCAGCTCATCCAGAATGCAGCGGCTCGTCTGGTTTTCAACCTTCCTAAATTATCCCACACCACTCCGCTCCTCCGCTCCCTTCACTGGCTTCCGGTAACTGCTAGAATCCACTTCAAGACACTGGTACTTGCTTACCGTGCTGCGAATGGATCTGGCCCTTCCTACATCCAGGACATGGTTAAACCGTACACCCCAGCGCGTGCACTACGCTCTGCATCAGCCAAACGACTCGTTGCGCCCTCGCTGCGAGGGGGACCCAAGTTCCCATCGGCGAAAACACGTGGGTTTGCTATCCTGGCTCCAAGATGGTGGAATGAGCTCCCCATTGACATCAGGACGGCAGATAGCTTGCACATCTTCCGGCGCAAACTGAAAACTCATCTCTTTCGACTCCACTTCGAGCGTTAGAACGATTAACGAAGCACTTTTATACCAATAAAGGACTGGATTACCTAAAGCCAGTTGAGTAGCACTTGAAATGTTTGGCTCTATGAAACCTGATATACTTATATGATTCTGTTTTCTTCAAGGTTGTGTCTTCCTGGTCGAATGTACTTATTGTAAGTCGCTTTGGACAAAAGCGTCAGCTAAATGCAATGTAATAAAATATGATGATTGATTATCAGTAAAAAATTATACGTGACACAAAGACATTGGATTAACCTTGAGATGCGTTTTTATTCCGTTGAACACAACTTTTGATCACAAATCAAAAAAGGTAAGACGTAATTATTGTAATATTTTTGAAACCGGATGTTGTTTACTTTCTCTTTTCTGGCTGATAGCTCCAGGAATTCGAGGTCGGACAGTGATGACATTACATGTGTGGAATCTGTGGAGTCTCAGCTTTAAATCGTATATCTTGTTTGTGCAGTTAAGATAGTAATAAGGGCATTTCTACCGTGTGTTGTGTGTAAAAAAGCGTTAGCATTAGTTAGCATTTTTTCGCTCAATGCTAATTCAAAGGCTTGGTATTACTCTTGTGTTTTTTTTAGCTAACAATTGTTCTTATTGACAGTTAGCGGAGTTTCTTACCTTTAAAAGGGTATGAAACATTAATAGTTTCATAAATGTTAAGAAGCCCTGAGACATGTGAGAAAAAAAAAACTGTGGGAGGGGTCCACTGGGGGGACCTTCGGGCTTAACTGGTTAATCAATTGGTGTTTGAATATTCTACAGTCTAGTTTGAAAGTCTATGATGTAAAGTTTCTCATATTTTAATTAGAAACCACTTTGTAATTCTGTCCTGGCGAATGTGTTCATTAATAACACTCAAAATTAAGCTTCAAAATGTTATAGTATCTTTGTAATAATTCTGTATTACCAGCAGAGTGCGCTGTTGTAATTTCCATCTTAATCCACTAGGGATAGCTGTTGCAAAACTGACCTCTTTTTAACAAGAAGAAGCTTATTTCCTTAAAAATGGGAAGAACATTTGAATATGTTTAAACAACACAGCACATAACCGCCAAAACACACTTGCAAACAAGAATATCTCAAATAAACCGCCAATACACACTTGCAAACAAGAATATCTCAAATAAACCGCCAATACGCACTTGCAAACAAGAATATTTTCAAAACCAGACTCCTACAAATACCAAACTTCCCACGGTAAGATAACCTGTCTATTTTATAGTTCCAACTCTGCCAAGAAATATGATTCGTCCTTCTCAATATGGAGTGCCTCATGTGAGTGGGACTGTGTGTCAGAACAAACAGAGTACTTTCAATTAGCATTTCACGAAATGGCGACTGCCGTGTGGCTTCAGCATGAGGACAAGACAAGATGGCAACTGATTTTCCAACCTTTGACCTGAAGAACAAAGGGATTTGAAAACACCTCGTGTCTCTCACAGGGGAGTTTAAATAATGGCTGGGTGCAATCTTGTCAAGAAAATTGAACACAAAACAACACTGCAGTTTAAAATAACATTTCTATCTAGTTTACTATGAAAAAATGGGCTTTATCTTATTGATATCATCACTTAAAGTTAGGAACCCTTACGCATAAGCTATAAACCTATCTACGTATTATTTGACTTTATAGTCCACTATTGGTCAACTGCTGGCATTTCGACACGCTAGGTGGGAGTATTATGGAAACTTATCAGCGACCATTAAATGACCGTCGTCAATTTAACGTAATGCTGTTGTAACTCCAAATCTCGTATTCCACCCGCAATATCTTGGTTGAAAATAGAACAGTAATGACCACTGATAAAAGCTTACACCTTAATCAAGCCTTTCCTCAAAAAGGACTTTTTTAAAACAGTTTTCAACTGTTTTCGACTAGCACTGTCTTCAGTTACTCAACCCTAAGTTGATTCGCTATGCCTTGTTGGTTTTCAATTACTTGATCCTTAATCAATTCGCTATGTCCCACAGATCTTAACAATAATTGTTAAATGGACTTATATATCCTTACGTCATAGGCTAATTTAACTACTAACGTAACAAGAGACACCTACATGAAAACACAACAAGACACCTACCCAAAGTACAATGGCCACACACATTTATATTTTAAAATACTACACACACACAAATTAATAGCATGCAGGGTTAGATATAAGAAAAAAGAAATTTGAACTCACCCTGCTTGTGAAAATGCAACGCCACGTGTTATGGAATTCTTATTGTTATAAATTTGGTTGTTTTAACATTAAATACACAGCTATGTTCAGGATCCGCTGGCCTCCGTCCAACACAAACCTATTTTGTACTGCATAAACTATGAAGAATTTGATTTAACAGGTTTCCTCTTACCAAGTATTCAAGCTCGTTGTGTCGAACGGGTGCCGCGTCTCCGGAAAACAGCTGGTTGTGTAGTCTCTCCCGTCCAACGAGAATCACGTCGGGGTCGCACCAATTGTTAACTGTGATGGTTATTCTCGTGTCCAGGAAAGAGAAGCTTAAAAAGGAGACTAAATGGAGTCTCTGAGATGTTTTCAAATTGGTACTTTAATTAATAAAAAGCGTGGTAAAGTCACAAACAGGATATTGTCCGACAGAAAAGCAGCTGTCTCTGGCCCTTGCTAGCAGAGAAAAGAGAGGCCGAACCGCTCAGGTGCTGCTGTTATATAGCTTCTGCAGGCTCCTCCCTGCGGGCCGGCCCTCCACATCTTAATGTCCGTTGTTACGTTTAAACAGAGGATTCAGGCATTGTACATTCAATATATACTTAAACACGCCTCTTCTCCTCATATTGTCTTTCATCACTTTTCCTTTAACACATTCTAAACGTCGTAGTTTATATTCTAAAAAATACAGAAAATACTTCACTGGTCATTCCGGATGTTGTCACATCTTACCCACGTCTGTAAACAATAACTTTATTCAAATAAACTATACCTTCATTTAATATTCAGCAATAATAATACGTCTATAGTTGCAGTGTTAAAATCAGTAGGTTTCGGTGTGCATCACTCCATGTCATTTCGCTACTGAATTAACCTCTATAAGAAATTGTATATTAGCCTCATGCTAAATGCTAACCGGAGGTGAAGGATTTTCAGAATAAAAGTCTAACTGGTTGTGCACAAGAACTTCTGGTTTTTCAGTATAAAACAGCATTTAAACTAAAGGTACATTTAAGGTACATTATGCCATCAAAACATTGATTTTAATTTCTAACAGGAGGCAGGAGTTTCCTGATCCGCAAAATGTCGATGTTGGGTTCAGACAGCAGCCAAATTGAACCGTGTAGCCAGGGTGGGAATTTCACGACGGCCACGACGGCCATGGCCCCGCACTTTTGCCGTGATGCCCTGTGAAAAAAAATGCAATTCACGGCCAAAGTGGCCTTGGTGCCCCTGTCAAAAGTTCCAGTGTAAACAACGCTAGTAAAGTCATATTAGTGCGCGCAGTAGGATAGTCCCGGGCGATGCCTGTGCCCTGTGGATCAGAGCGATTGCTCTGCTGTGATTGTTCCGTCAGAAATGCCTGTAGGGGCCCGACAGCCTCCTCCTCAGCCGCGGGAGCAAGACAAGCACAGGTAAGCAAGCGGACCAAGCTGTTTTGATATGATTTAACTGAAGTATGTGGTAGTATTTGAAAGGACTTAACATGTACGTGTTTATAGAAAGTACTATTGATAGGTAATTACCATTGTATTAGCCTATTTAAAGTTGACTCGTTACATTTTGTCATGAAAACTAGCGATAGCTAGCTAGTTTGGATAGCGCTAACGTCTTCCCTTCAAGGGGTCTACATCTAGTGTTGCTTCTACAAGCTAGCAGATAGCTGTCACCTTTGAATCTAGTATTTTTCTTGCTAAGCGGTTTTGATATAATACATGACTGACTTATGTGGTTTATGGCTGAACTTAACGTATACGTTAAAGAAACACTATTGCTATTCAGCCATTTGTAAAACGACTGGTGTTGACGTTAGTGCTACACTTTTCAGTCATGTTGATTGACCAGCGTAATTTAACCAAACGGCCTTTGTGCCCTGTCATGTGGCCTTTGTGCCCTTGAAAAAAATGTGAACGGGAAGGCCAAATGGCCTTGCCCCTAAAATGACGAAATTCCAAGCCTGCGTGTAGCATACCCGGCGATGACCTCCTCCCTGTCAGGTCGCTCATAATGGTGCAGGGTCCACAAAGACTTGGTCGAAGATGAGGTCCATCAAGTTGGCCACGTAGCCTGTGCAATGTTAAAAAAAAGCACAACAAAAAATGTGGTTTAGATTAGTATATGCATGTAAAAAACTGAAAGTTATTTCTAATTTTTTTATTTTATATTTGGAAATAGTTGTATAATAAATATTTTAAACACTTACGGAATGTGTGGTCAGTCTTTACTGGTTTTGCTCTGCATTCTCCCTTCCTGGCCTTTGGGAACTGCAGTTTATACAGAAGGTTTCCAGCAGAGGTGGGATCAAGTCATTGTTTTGCAAGTCCAAGTCAAGTCTCAAGTCAGGATGGGCAAGTTCAAGTCAAGTCAAGTCCTAAACTTTGACAAAACGAGTCATAAACAAGTCATTATGTGTTTTTCACCAAATGTAATGACATCGATCAACAGAATAATACTTAATAATCAAATTGCTCTTTATTAGTCACATTCATAATTTAATAATCCATTTTCTCTCTGCTGGTAAAGTAACGTGTGTTTTTCTAATTTAAGAGGGATCAGTAAGGTAAGGCTACCGTGACGGTTTGATTCAGAAGGAGTTTAATGTATAAGATCCCTGATATTGAGGTAACCAGAATGTTTATTTCCACTGTGTACAACATGTTGTAAGGGACCCACAATCTATCTTTATGCAAGGGATAATGTGCAGCGAGGCGGTCTCTATGGGGAAGAGAACACCTGCATCTAGATCCCTCTGCAGGTGGTACCTTAACTATATTTTGATGATAATACTTTTGTACTTTTACTTGTAACATTTTGAATGCAGGACTTTTTATTGTACAGGTTTCACCAACTCAAATGTAAGACTTTTTAACACCTTTTTAAGACCACTTTGAATAGAATTTAAGACCTATTTCACGGCAATAAAGTATGAAGGAAAATGTATATAAAGAAGAAATACGTCCCATAATCACTTACAAAGTAAATGTATTCATGTTCAACATAAGAACAATGACTGAACACAACAGCATAACAGTACAGAACTGTGTTAGCGTGTTAGACAAAAAGTGTGTCTGTGTGTGCTTGAGTGTGTGTGTGTTAGGGCTGTGCAATTAATCATATTTTAATCGCAATTACGATTTTGGCCTGCCACAATTACGAAAACAACATAATCGGAAAAAACGATTATTTAACTTTGCTAGGTTGTGACAGTGCACTACAACATATTTGATCTAATTATTTTTTTAGTAATGTATCATTTATTTAATTAATTTTTGTATTGGTTTTTCAGTTGAATTATATGTTCAGGGTAATCAACAGTTCAAAAGATACTGTTCAAATTATTATCTGTTTTAAAGTTCAATAAATGGATGTTTTCAAAGTCAATGAATAATCATATTTAATAATCGTGATATTAATTATTGACCAACATAATCTTGATTATTACCATAATCGAGCAGCCCTAGTGTGTGTGTGTGTGTGTGTGTGTGTGTGTGTGTGTGTGTGTGTGTGTGTGTGTGTGTGTGTGTGTGTGTGTGTGTGTGTGTGTGTGTGTGTGTGTGTGTGTGTGTGTGTGTGTGTGTGTGTGTGTGTGTGTGTGTGTGTGTGTGTCTGAGAGAGAGTGACAAGAGCTATATTCAGAGCTCTGCTGCCTTGGCTACACTATTTCATCGTTGCTGTTGTATGATTGGTGTTTAGCTACGGTATTTAGCGTCTACAGCACCTCCGCTTTTAGGGTTGACGTAGACCCAAACTTCGCCCGGAGGTCCCCCGGTGTTGTTGCGGGAGCTGCTGCATTAGCTAACGCTGCATTAGCTGCTGCTGCACTAGCTAACGCTACATTAGCAAAACAAACACTAATTTATTTTGCAAAAGGTGCAGCGGGCTTCAAACACGTTCCCTCCACTGGTTTCAACCAAGCACTAAATTAGACGTTTTCCAACCAAATACGGTGGAACTTACACTTCCCCATATTTATTTGTAAGTAGATTCGAAGATAGGCTACATGAGCTGAAGTTTGGTTGCTAGGTTACTAGCTGGGTGTTCTCCAATAAGGGGCCGGGGGGAACAAAGTTAGTGATTACTGGAGTGGTTCCATGTTGATTTAATTCAATACAAATTGTTGGGGGGAACTGAAAGGCTATTACCGTACTGGTTACTTTGCAGCCCGGACATTTCCCCCAAAACACATTTAGACGCTATCGCAACATAGAAGTAGCCTACCTTTAAAATCCGATAATTTTTAAGACCTTCTGAATCATATTTAATACCTTTTTAAGGCCTTAAATTCTGATTATCAAATTTAAGACTTTTTAAGACTTGTTAAGACCGCGGGAACCCTGATTGTAACTTTTTTAATTCTTTGAACTTCTCCCACCACTGACAATAAATCCTGAGTGGTTACCAAAAAAAAACCCTGCTCTGAAGGTTATTTTCATTTTACAAATCCTGCACTCAGCTTTGCTTTCTCCAATATCATTGAAAAGCAGCCAGATGCTGCTTCTTTTTTCGGTTTTCGCTCATTTCTTGACTTTTTCCGACGCGTATGCATTTAAATCCGGCTCCCCGTCTCCCCGTTACTCTGTGCAGCTGGCCTGTACCACTACACATGCTGTGCCCCCCACCCTTCTTTCACATAATGGTATAATCCTAGTGTGTCCTCGCATATGATTGGCCGCATGGTGGCCCAGCTAAATAAAGACCCGCCCCTGCCTGCAAGGATTCTCAGCAAGAGTAGGAGCGGCTGAAGATTCTGCTTTCCCCGACGGGAGTCTGCTCTTCTAACGGCAGCTCGCGATCGGCGTGTTGGAGACCTCTGAATTAAAGTATCAAGTCACCTCAAGTCAGAAGGCTCAAGTCCAAGTCAAGTCCCGAGTCATTGGTGTTCAAGTCCAAGTCGAGTCGCAAGTCTTTTGTGATGTTGTCAAGTCGAGTCTCAAGTCATAAAATGTGTGACTCGAGTCTGACTCGAGTCCAAGTCATGTGACTCGAGTCCACACCTCTGGTTTCCAGTGGATGTTGGCTTGTGCACGCTCAGCGTTTTCATTGTAGTGCAGGGCTGCCAGGTACAGTCTTTCATTTCCGCCATGATAATTTTTTTAAAAAATAATAGCAAAGGATGTACAAATTGTCACTAATTAGTAAGTATGTGAGGTGCTGGCCTGTAAAGAAGAAAACATAGTTAGAACAAAATCATCTCTATTTAGTATTCAGGATGAGAAAATACTATTTGGATAAATATAGTCTGAAATCCCAAAAGATGGGGCTTAAAACTCTCTATTTAGCAAAGCTCTTTGCTTAGCCTTTTCCAATCTGAGTTAGTTTTGAACCGTAACGTGCATGCTGTGTTTCTGACTCAATACAGATGATATGTTGGAGAGGGGCTGAGCTCAGTAGACTGACTGTAATGAGTGCTAGCCACTAATTAGCCTGTTGCTAGAGGTAAGGCCTCGTCAACAACAACAGACCAACGGGGCTTTAGCTCCGTTTTACTCGTGGTGTGTGTGTCCCCTCGCATACATACACACAGTGTTGTATCCTAACACACCCCCATTTATATTCATGTGCGCAAACAAGTAAACACACAAAAGCTTTTACAAATAACGCTGCAAAAAACGGCATGTCTCATTAGCGTAGCGTAGCGTAGCGTAGCTTACAGATCGATGATATCTGATCGTTCTTACAGACTACAATCACAAAAGCTTTTACATATAACGCTGCAAAAAACGGCACTTACCTACAGAAGATTACGTTTGTTATTATAACTTACTCAATATGATTTTAGAGGATACAAAATACTAATAAATAGGAGAATAAATACTTGTGTTATCGGCTAGGGCGTGGCTTTACAGCCTTCACACAGATGTCTGAACATGTTAGCAAATGCCTGATAATTAAAATAAAAGACAAAGCAAAGACTGCGGAGCGTACAAAATAAAATGTTACAAAAACATATAAACACCTAACCGATTACTATTTGGGTTTGAGGCGACATTGATACGGCGAAGCTACATGCTACATGCTACAAGCTAGAGATAGCTTTATCAGGAAAAACACCGCTAAATAAAAACTTACAGCTTCAAAATTGGATGTGTCCTCACTGGCCTGGTCCCGGATGGTTGGTATTGATCCCGGGTTTAGCATTAGTTTGGAGGCATATCCGTGTTGGACTTGAGAGAAGTTCATAAACATGTCCGTCGTAAAATGTTTGGAACACAGTCACACCAACAGAAATCTGCCGGGGTCTTCTGGCACATGTCCCTTGAAAATGAAGTCTTGCCACAGATTATTTTCTTTTTCCACTGATGGCATTGCATGCAGTCCCCTTTCTCGAGTCTTGCAGCCAACAACAGCACAACGTTTAACTGGCTTAGACATCCTGGCAAGAGCAGGCAAAAACACAGATGTGACTGGGGTTGATTTAGCCTGCCGATAGCCTATATGCGAATGAGAGGTTTGGCAATGCACGTGGCCGTGGCTCATTCCCCTGATAGGTGGAGAGTTGACCAATAAGCGGAGCACGTCTTTGTGACGTAGAAAATAAGTTAAATCTGGATCCGTTTTTTTCAGATCCGTTGCAGCCCCTTTTTTAGAGATTTGGCTAAGGAGGAAAATAGAGAGGGTTGTGTTTTCTGACACTTGGTGAGTTCCCTGGAACACCGGGGACACATATTCATGTATAAAAGACGTACAAAGGTGCATTTTGCATGATAGATCCCCTTTAAATAAAAAAATGCAACCTTGTTACAGTAGCCAATAAATGATTTGTATTTATAGGTGTATCCTATTTATTTCAGCCTCTACAGACTAACAGCTTATCGGCAATTCACCATCTGGACTAGAGGTTTCCTTGGAAAAGGGAACAGAGTGCCGATACCTGCCTGTGTTGTGAATCGGATACAAAGTCACTACCCATCAGTAACCTACAAAGGATTTGAATATTCTGGAGGGATATGATGTGACCAATGATTCCATGCATGGAAGGCACATCTTTGACAGTGAAATCGTGACATTTAGGCTAGCGAAGAAAATTCTACTTTGATAATGGAACCATTCATACAATGTTTGTGATATATCAGAACAGTATTTACAACTTATATTATCAAACTATGTTTTTACCCTTCAAATAATAATGTACAAATACTACCAGCATATATTACTTCAGCCATAGACGTCCTTTATTTATTTGCCACAGAGCCCCACAGGCTCACTGACTTAATGTATTCCCCCCTGACATATCAAGCCCCATATACAAGTTGTATTCATTGTTTTGTGTGTTAGCCATTATTTAGCCACTGATCTGTCCAATAATAACAAATCTTACTATACAATAGTGCACACACACCACCCCTCCCTGTCCACCCCTGCTATTCTGTCATCATTATAATACCACCTCACCCATGGCCAATGACAAAGGAACAACTTTCTGTCTTCCCACCCTGTGCCATCCACCCACCTATCAACACTCCGTTTCTTTCTATGCCTGTTTTCCATGCCCTTTATATATTTAAAGTTATATCATTATCACACTATTGGCCGACTTCAAATACCACAGAAACATGGCATGCCACAGGCTGACTTCATATGCCACAGACACAGAGCCCCACAGGCTGGCTTCAAATACCACAGACACAGAGCTCCACGGGCTGACTTCATACATGTATACCACAGACACAGAGCTCCATGGGCTGACTTCATAGTACCACAGACAGAGCTCCACGGGCTTTCTTCATATACCACAGACACAAAGCCCCACGGGCTGACATACCACAGACACATTGAGCCCCACAGGCTGACTTCATATATACGACAGACACATAGAGACCGACATTACTTGTTCACAAATCGACTTAGGTGGTGTGGCACAGCATCCTCCTTCAATGGTTTTACCAGGCCTTTATGCGCACCAAGTGTCCTTTTCTCCTTCTCTGCATCTGTACGACGGTGTTCTGCAAGTTCGGACCTCATGGACGATGCTGATAAACACCTATCGACTACCCCGACCATGATTTCTCTTCGGAAGTTGTAGCTTTTTGGTGTCTTCATCGCCTTCACCACATATCCTCCAGCAGGCTTCGAGTACTGCAGTTTGAACTGCAGTGCCCCTTTCTTGGTCTGTGCCTGCTCACGGTCGATGTTGTGGTTGTGATCCAATGCAGCGAGGCGAAGGCGTGCCTGAAAGCTCTCCTCCGTGAACTTCTTGCGCTTTGGAACGTACTTTGTATACAAAGAATGGATGCTCTCCAGCTCGCCAGTATGGATCCCTTCTGTAACCTGCAATTGAACAGAGTGGGTCATGAATGTCAGCATTATTTAGCATTTTTGTTATTACTTAATTTGTCAGATTGCGAACTATTGGAGTCGAGAGATGCCAGACATGCAATTCTCAAACATCACTATTGAATAATCACCCATGGTTGGTGGATAATTCAAATACTGATATTAATTATGCATGTGTTTGTATTTTATTTTTTTTACATATTTTCAATTTCATATTCTACTGTTTGTTCAGGGCTACATCCGTTGAATATATTCTCTTTAGATAAATATGCTGCTTTGTGGTGAATTTATAAGGCCAGAATATATAAATGAAGAAGGGCAATTAAGACAATACCTTATCTAGTTTTTTCAACAGTCTCTTGTCCATGACCACTTTCTGTAGAGTGCCAAAGGCCTTGGATGAACGCTCCAACCAAGGTCGGGAACTCCCATCCTCTTCAGAATAAGGCTCGTGTTCACACTTCAGCATCTTCTCTGCCGACAGCCACTCGTGAACATTGATGATATGATGGAGGATGGACGTCCATTTCTCCTTCAGCAGTAATGCGTCACCATCACATGTACACACACAGTACCAAAGATGGTTGGATACCAGCATCCGCTTCTTCACACCTTTCACAATGTGCCACAAGTCAAACTCATGCTTGATGGTCTTGGTGGTCCTCACGTAGCATCTTCTGCACTGCAGGGTGGCAGTCTGTGGCTAGTATGGAAATTGTCACATTGTGATCCTGAAAATATACCATACATTTAATTTAATAAAGCCAACATCTTCAATGAGATGTCATTTTATGACTTGAGACTCGACTTGACAACATCACAAAAGACTTGCGACTCGACTTGGACTTGAACACCAATGACTCGGGACTTGACTTGGACTTGAGCCTTCTGACTTGAGGTGACTTGATACTTTAATTCAGAGGTCTCCAACACGCCCCCCCCCATTTTCCCATGTAAAATCACCATTTGGTCAATTGTAGGATTAATTTTTGCAACATGGAATTTAAGACTCAACAATTTAGGTGGATTTCTATATTTTAATGTGACAGTGTTTGTCCGAAATCATGGCCTCTCTAGCATATCATGTAACGAATTTACATACATTAAATATCTTTGGCTATCAGCAGAGATCCCATACATACAATGGCACAGGCAGACAGCTAGACATCACAACCTTTCTATTCCAAATTGACAATCGTTATTTAAAATTAGACAAAAGATTATACAATATATTGTAGCAATACTACATGTACTATTGACCTGTGAAATAAACAAACTAACAATAGAATACCTGTAGTTTGGAAATACATCTTTCAAGTCCAACAGTAGCTATTTTTGACCTCTGTCACCTTCATTGTCTGCTGGGCAATGATGAGCCTTGAGTTGATATCAAGCATGGTGTACGTAGCACAATGACCAGGGCTGTCACATCGCCCATCGCCTGACACAGTGACAACCTGATCGCCAGTTGCTGCCATCACTGCCTCATTGTGCAAGTTCCAGACACTGGTAACTTCCGGCAGCACATACACTCTCTGGATGTTATAGCAGTGTCTTGTCGAGAGTGATTCCAGGGCCAGCAGGGGCGGATCTAGACATATATTCATGGAGTGGCAAGAGGGTGGCAGGAGATTTTGAGGGGTGGCATCCCCTGACAGAAGTATATGCTGATTTAAATCGCAATCATATCAATCAATTAGGGGTGTAACGGTACACGTACCAGTACTGAAATTATTCGGTACGGGCCCTTCGGTTCGGTACACGTGTGTACCGAACGAATATAGCGTTAAACGTAAAAAATTGAGAACATGAACTACTTTCTGGAAGTAATCTCAGGTATATATCATAGAGCGACCAAGTCATTTCATTGGACGAGAGGCATACTATGAGAGCTGGTCACAGGGATGCGTTCAAATGTAGTCAGTAATTTGAGGAACTGTCGAAATGGCGAACGCAGATAAAGTTGAGCTGAAAATCCTCCAGCATCATTGAAGTCTCCGGTTTGGGAACATTTTGGTTTCGCAGTTACGTACAAGGATGACGGACAAAGACAGGTGGACCGAACCAAAGCTGTTTGTCGGCATTGTTCAACTAACATTGGTTACGCGGCTGGCAATACATCAAACTTGCACACTCATTTGAAAAGGCATCACCCGAATGTGAATATCACCGGTACCAAAAGACTAAAGTGCAAACCCAACTCCCACTAGCATGTAAGCCTCCACCACTCGCAAAGAGTTCAGACCGAGCCAAAGCTATTACAAACACCAAATATCCTTATGTTGCCATGTTAGCAAAGCGCTACCTGGCTGTATCTGCTACCTCTGTCCCTAGAGAGGGTGTTCTCCACAGCAGGAGACATTGTTAGTGCCAGCAGATCTGCCATTTCAGCAAGCAATGTGGACAAGTTCATCTTTCTTTAAACAACATGAAAATACAATGACAAGCAAGTCCTAATGTCAAGCTGGCTGCTTAGGTACTAGCACAGTTCAAATACAGATTATTTCAGTTCATCGAAATGCTGCACCTTAATGTTTATTTTACTATATTTTGTATTTATTTGAATCCATTAGTCACAGTTTAACACTAATTAAAAAAATGTTTTTAATGTTTTGTGATAATTTTTTCTGCTGTACCGAAAACGTAACGAACCGAACCGAACCGTGACCTAAAAACCGAGGTACGTACTGAACCGAAATGTTTGTGAACCGTTACACCCCTACAATCAATGTTAACTTGGAAAGCCACAATATTAATATTTTAACTCAATCACATAGGTGATATTATTGTGGCACATCAGTAAAGCCTTATAAGGTGGCAGACGTAATTTAATGAATTTTAACTGAACAATAACTGAATGAGTTTGTCTCACTCTTAGACCAGCAGGGGTACCAAATCTATGCAGACTGCTGCAATAAGTACATTAATTAACTGTCATCGATGTTTGTCTGAATGAATATGATACTATTCACAATCATATTATTCCTATCAGCTATTAGGAACAAATTAAATCTATTATTATTATTTATTAACAGTGATTGCACTGTTAATAAATAATAATAATAATAATAGATTTAATTTGTTAGCGCTTTTACAGGTGCTCAAAGACGCTTTACAGATATAGTGAAGAACTGTTATGATTCACATATTCATTTATTATTGAATAAACTATATTTTTTGGAGGAGTTAATGATGAATGTTCATCAAGATGCTTGCTCACCCTCCTTCAAATTTGAAAAACAAGTAATTATATCCTTGATATACAGTTACAACCTTGACTTTACATCCGAAAGAACAAACATTAAAGAAGTGACTAACTGCATCAGTTAAGGTTAAAAAACGTGTATTCAGCTAAAACATCGCTACAGTTATTATCCAGTGGAAGGTCCTTACCTACTGGCCTAGTTAAATCAAAGTGGTTACTTTCTGTTGGCTGGGGACTTATTTTACTTTCTCAGGACTTAAAACTGTTTTTTGGGGGCAGACCCCCTCAAAGAAAAAAATATATACACGCATACAAGGTCATCATCTTAACAGTTTGTTATTCTCATCGAGTCATCCGTGAGCAGAGCATCAAGTTGGCATGTCTATTACAGCTGAATGCGGCGATTACTATTTTGTTCAGCAAAACGCCTCACAAACGTATTAACCTCTGCGCTCTCTCCTAGGCAGTCATCCATAGGAATCCCGAACCCAATAAAATACCCAATATTAGCGGTGTGTGTGTCTGCCCAAGGACAAGTTAAGGTAAAACCTAATAGACGTGTCATACTAACCTAATAAAAGTAAATGTAACAACTACTACAGTGCAACAAAACAGGAATATTAAATGTGGTCTCTTAAACATAAGATCTCTAGCATCTAAAGCAATATTGGTAAATGATTTAATATCAGATTATAATATTGATATATGCTGTCTCACTGAAACTTGGTTGAGACATGAAGAATATGTCAGCATAAATGAAGCCACTCCACCCAGCCATATCAATACTCATATTGCCCGAGGCACGGGCCGAGGAGGTGGAGTTGCAGCAATCTTTGACTCAAGTTTACTTATCAATACTAAACCAAAATTATACCTCCTTTGAAAGTCTCGTTTTTAGTCTTACGCATCCGACCTGGAAAACTTTGCAGCCAATCTTATTTGTTACAGTGTACCGTGCACCAGGTCCTTATTCAGAATTCTTATCTGAATTCTCTGAGTTTTTATCAACTTTGGTTCTTAAAACAGATAAAGTAATTATCGTAGGTGACTTTAATATTCATGTTGACGACGATAAAAATAGCCTTACTGTTGCATTTAACTCTATATTAGATTCTGTTGGTTTTTGTCATAGTGTAAATAAACCAACCCACTGCTATAATCACACTCTCGACCTTGTTCTGACTTATGGTATTGAAATTGAGCAACTATTAGTCGAACCGCATAATCCTGCTTTATCCGACCATTTCTTAGTAACTTTTGAAGTACTGTTACGAGACTACAAAGCATTAGTCAAAAGCTCCTGCAGCAGAAACCTATCTGTTAGTGCTATAGCCACATTTAAGGAAGAGATTCCACCAATACTTAACTCGATAGCATGTCTGCATGTAAGGGAGGAAACTTATATAAAATGTACACCACCCCAAATTGATCATGTTGTTGATAGTGCTACAGATGCGCTGCGAATAAAATTAGACTCTGTTGCTCCTTTGAAAAAGAAGAAAATAAAACAACATAGATTAGCTCCATGGCATAATGCCGAAACCCGCAAAATAAAGCAAAAGTCGAGACAACTTGAAAGGATATGGCGTTCCACTAAACTTGAAGAATCTCGTTTAATTTGGCATATTACTCTCAATGAATATAAGAAAGCACTGCGTAAAGCGAGAGCAGCCTACTACTCTTCATTAATAGATGAGAATAAGAATAATGCAAGATTTCTTTTCAGCACTGTAGCCAGGCTGACAGAGAGCCATAGCTCGATTGAGCCTTCTATTCCCATCGCACTCAGTAGTAATGATTTTATGTGCTTTTTTAACGATACAATTGTTACTCTTAGAAACAAAATTAATGACCTCTTGCCTTTGACCAGTATAGTGTTATCAACAGCTCCCGGAAACGTAAGTTCTAATATTACACTAGATAGTAAACTAGAATGCTTTTCAGCCATAAACCTTGAACAATTAAATTCAATGATTCTCTCTTCTAAACCATCAACGTGCATGTTAGACCCAATTCCAACTAAGCTGTTGAAGGAAGTTTTTCCATTAATTAGCACTTATTTATTAAATATTATGAATATGTCTTTATTATCAGGCTATGTTCCACAATCATTCAAAGTAGCAGTGATAAAACCGCTTCTTAAAAAGCACAACCTCGATCCAGAGGTTTTAGCCAATTATAGACCTATTTCCAATCTTCCGTTCCTCTCAAAAATTCTTGAGAAAGCGGTCGCAAAACAGTTGTGTGATTACTTAAAAAACAATGATTTATTTGAAGCTTTTCAGTCTGGCTTTAGAACACATCATAGCACAGAGACAGCTCTGGTTAAAGTCACAAATGACATTCTAATAGCCTCTGACAAGGGACATGTCTCTATTCTTGTTTTGCTCGATCTCAGTGCTGCATTTGATACTATCGACCATGATATCTTATTGCAAAGACTAGAGCACTTAGTTGGCATACAGGGAACTGCTTTAGACTGGTTTAGGTCCTATCTATCTGAACGCTCTCAGTTTGTACGTGTCAATGATGAATCTTCCACGCAAACCAAAGTTAGCCATGGAGTGCCACAGGGCTCAGTGCTCGGACCTATTTTGTTCACATTATATATGCTTCCGTTAGGCAATATTATAAGGAATCATTCTGTAAACTTTCATTGTTATGCGGATGATACTCAACTATATTTATCAATCAAGCCTGATGAAATTAATCATCTAAATAAAATTCAAGACTGCCTTAAGGACTTAAAAACGTGGATGACCTTAAACTTTTTGATGTTAAACACGACCAAAACTGAAGTTATTGTACTTGGCCCGAAGAATCTACGAAACAAATTATCTAAGGATACACTAACTATGGATGGCATTAATTTGGCCTCCAGTGAGACTGTAAGGAATCTTGGTGTTATATTTGATCAGGATTTATCCTTTAACGCCCACATAAAATCAATTTCAAGGACCGCCTACTTCCATCTACGTAACATTGCAAAAATCAGGCATATCTTGCCTCAAAACGATGCAGAGAAACTAGTCCATGCATTTGTTACTTCAAGGTTGGATTATTGTAACTCTTTATTATCAGGGTGTACCAAGAAGTCAGTCAAGTCGCTTCAGCTGATTCAAAATGCTGAGGCTCGTGTACTAACCAGAGTTAGGAAAAGGGACCACATTACTCCTGTTCTGGCTGCCTTACACTGGCTCCCTATAGAACACAGGATAGAATTTAAAATTCTTCTTCTCGCCTACAAAGCCCTTAATGGGCAGGCGCCATCTTACCTTAAAGAACTCATTATACCCTACTGTCCTACTAGGGCATTGCGTTCCAAGAATGCAGGGTTGTTGGTTGTTCCTAGAGTCTCTAAAAGTACAATGGGAGCCAGAGCCTTTTCTTATCAAGCTCCACATTTGTGGAATCAGCTTCCAGTTTGTGTTCGGGCGGCAGACACCCTATCCGTTTTTAAGAGTGCGCTTAAGACCTTCCTTTTTGATAAAGCTTATAGTTAGGGCTGATTAGATTCAGCCCCTAGTTTTGCTGATAGGCTTAGTTTGTCGGGGGACATCTTACTTCTTCCTTCTCTCTATCTATACCTGTGTACTCTCATGTTCCGATTAACCCAGCTTCCCCAAATGTCTTTCTTTTTGGTGTCTATATACGCCGGGATCCGGAGTCATGGATGATCCTGCGCTCCTCTGTCCTGGATCGCGAGCCCTGGATCTTGAGTCGTGGCTGTGGTCCTGGATCATAGGTCCTGGATGGATATCCTCGTGGATTCATCTTCCTATTATACACACATGCATTTCCAAACATTTGGACTACCTATGTTGCAAATGTATTATCTTTTCAATTTACACACAGCATCTATTCATCTAGTCTGTCCGTCCTGGGAGAGGGATCCCTCCTCTGTTGCTCTCCCTGAGGTTTCTCCCATTTTTCCCTTTAAACTGTGGGTTTTCTTCGGAAGTTTTTCCTTGTACGATGTGAGGGTCTAAGGACAGAGGGTGTCGTATTGTCATACTGATATTTTGTACAAACTGTAAAGTCCACTGAGACAAATGTAACATTTGTGATATTGGGCTATATAAATAAACATTGATTGATTGATTGAAGATCAACAGCTGTAGTGCGTTTTGATTCAATGCTGAGTACAGCCAAACTGACAGTCTCTTCTCTGTCATTGTAGACCGCAACTACCTCATTCCTTCAGTGCTTTTGTCCGAAAGGCTTCTCGTTTTGCGCCGTCCCCCTGTTCAAGTGAATTCGCCACCAATCATATTTCCACTCTCGCGCAAGGACCGGGGGAGGGGTTACATGACGTGCATCTTGTGCTGCATTCACTTGCACTCGGACATTAGAGACTTTCTCTCATAAATGTCCGATGAGCCACAACTTTTCTTTCAAAACAAAGATGCCAACTGGGGTGGCAGCTGGGGTGGCAAGGCTATTGTTTAGGGTGGCAGTTGCCACCCCATGCCACCCCGGTAGATCCGCCCCTGAGGCCCAGACACTGGCATATCTCAGAAAATGGGCCATAAGCATTTCCAGTCAGGAAAATCGCGGCTGGCACTAACAGGTTGCAGGTCATTGTGCCATTTAAGAGGGGTTGAGAAGTCCACACAAACTCATGGCCATCTATGCAGTCAGTTTTCACTGTCAGTCCAAAGCCTTTGGCTGAACAGTACGGCCTACTGATCACACATTTTCCGCATCCGGCAAAGTTGCATACACAAAACAGCTTCATCAGTTGTGCATGGGATACCAGATATGTTTTGTCTGACACTGGATCTTCTCCGCCATCCACTGAATGTTCTCCATCATCCTCGCTGTCTTCGCTGTCATTCTGTAATTTCATCTTCAGTAGGGCTGTAGTCCGACGAAGAAGGCTCAGTCCCTGGAATGCTCTCCCCAGAGCTGGAAGCATCTTCTCCAGGCATTGACACATCAGGTGTTGGACTCGGTGGTGCTTTGGCCATTGCATCTGCAGGTGCCAGTGTGGCGGATCCACCTGCAATGTCCCTGCTGACGCAATATGGATGATCATGACTGAGCAACTGACTGTTGTTGATGTCATCGGTCCTAGTCTGCACACTCACCAAAGTCACAGTTTTACACGGGCATGGTTCCAGTGGTTCTGTCTGTGTGGCCAGTCACTGACTGCCCACGTTTAGTTGTGTGTGCCTCCAGTACCTGGGAATCATCACTTGCATCATCAGCACCTATGCAGGATGTATCTTCTGTCTGACAGGACAACAATCCTGCAGCAGTATGGACAGCTTGTTTGACCTGAAACAAAACAATATAAATATGTTACAGGTTAAGGTGAACTAGAAATATTCAAAATCATGACTATGATAAGTTGGCCGGGAAAACCCCATTGCCACTATTTACCAATGTGATTATTCCATAATGGTAAAATAAAGAAACTGTTCATAGAAACCTAAGAATTAAAAGAACGTGATCGAGCCACCACAGAGCAAACAATCAGCCTGAGCTCCATGGAGATGCCCTATAATTATGTAGACCTACACTCTTAAAACTACTGGGTTAAAAACAACCCAATCTGGGTTGTTTCCCAACCCAGCGCTGGTTAAATATTGGACAGAACACACGCTGGGTTAATTTAACCCAGCAAATTGGGTTGGTTATTTAACCCAACAAATTGGGTTGGTTATATAATATAACCCAACAAATTGGGTTGGTTTTATTACCCAACAAATTGGGTTGGTTATTTAACCCAATGAAGGGTTCACATTGACTACACTGCTGGGTTTAGTTATAATTATGAATTATTACTAATTATAATGGGTTGTTTTCCCTTTTATAATTGACATTTTATTGGCACAACTGATAGTCATGAATTTAACAAAATTATCACAATCACAATTGTGTGATTGTTGGCATTTACTCACCTCTGATCCTTCGGTTGTTTTCTTGATCAAATATATTCTCACACCAATGTAACAATAATTATTTATTCAAATTAAAATCACAGAATCAAAACACATCAAAAAATTCAATTCCCAGTTCCTCACACAAGGGTTATTGATACTAGGAGATGTGGAACAAGAGGGAGAGGAGAGAGAAAGGAAGAGATGGGTGGGGGGGATGCAGGCCAGTCTAGTTACAAGCATGTATTTGCATTTTCAGGAACTTCACTGCTGGGGAAACAGTTCCCTCGAGTTCATAAACAACATCCTGGAAGAATTGCCAAGTAGGCAAACACTGATTTGTATAGTTTATGTCAAAGACATAAAAACTCTTGAAACAGGTATCCACAGCTGCGAGAGCCGTCTCAGTCTCAATAGCCTTGCCTGAGATAACAACAAAGGCTTGAGAGCACAGCATCCCACCCTGAAGCAGTAGCACGAACGGGCACGACCTGGACAATTTGGCTTGCTCCAAATACTCCACCATGTTAGTTCCGACCTATGATGAGAAAGAAAAGAAAAAAGATAAGTATTTCTACCGGTGCAGAGAAATTGTCATCAGCTGAAGCTCTTTCAACCCTCTCCCACCCCATCAGCTGATTTAAGAAAGAAGCCCTAAATTCAATGGCGTGGTCTTAAACAATTTATTCTGGGTACGTGGCCAGTCTACTTATGTGTGGTCTGTGGTTTATACATCCCACGTCGATATGGAGTAACAATTTACACCGAGTTACAACTTGTAATAATAGTGCTTCATGAAATGAGTATTCTGACAAATGTCAAGCTGTGTCACTCATTCCACGAATACAATCTTTACAAGTTGCACCTCGTTGTAAAGAGGAATCAGGCTTTCCAACAGTGTTAAAGAATGATTGGAGTCATTTCACTATGAATTTATATTTGAATTTCTGTTCAAAGGTAAATAACTTACGGGCTTAACATCAATGAAGAATGATTTAGATTCTTCCACACTGGCGCGGACCAATTTTCTGCCCTGTTTATATACAGGCGGAGGGAGCATGACAGGCAGCAGCATCAGGGCTACTTCTCCCCTGGCATCTGTAGGAGGACAATTATGGGTGTCAATATAGACTTGAATAGTCGTATAATACAATAAAATAAAGTTCCACATCAATCAAAACCCCCAAAAAAATGTCTTTCTTGTTTGAGTGTTTTGTTAGTTAAGTTCTTATGTATAGTGCATTTGAGTATCCAGAAAAGCATGATATAAAAACAAACTCCTTATTATTATTAGTAAGGTATTCTTTACATTTGCTAAGTTTGTTATAAAATAACTATCTTACCCAGATTGATCTGTTCCTCTGGCAATGCGAGTTTCCCTTCGCGTTTCGCCAGACGAATGATCTTGTCAGCGTAAAGAGTTACCCACGTTTCGAAGAGTTTAGGTGCAGGCTCTGCGAAGAGGATCGAAAAATCTTGTGCAATCTAAAAGATGGAGACAAATTGAGAAACATGGTCATTTAGACAATATACTCACTATTCCTAGTGCATAGTAAAAAAGTACATTTTCCTGACCATAAAGTGATGAAGTTTTAAATACAGGACAAATAAAGATATTGACATAATTCAGGGCAAGTTGACAAGACCTATGATGGCTGAGCTCCAATACTTAAAGAAGCAAGGTTAATAAAAGCATGACCAAGATTTAGCCTGTAGGAATCCAAACTCACGAGTAGTGACAATGCATAACATAATGTGCACAAGCTACTGTATGTGCACAAGAATTATATGCACCAACTCTACTACTTCTGAAAAGAAGTGGGCTTTATACAGCATGTCCTGTGTATACTATTGGATTAACCCATTTAGACCTGAGGCCGATTCTAAAAACGCCTTCTAAATCCTGACCTAAGTTTTCTGAAAAACTTCAAATATTTATTCAAAAATTACAAAAAATGTATGTTGCTATATACTGTACATAGCAACAGGAACGCCAAAAGGGGTTCCTGTTGCTTGTCCTGAAAGGTATAGTTATTCCTCAGGTCCCCAAAAACATGGTCCAGGTGATTTTCTTTCAAAAGAAGCAATATATTCAATTTTGTGTCGCTCTGTCCTAATTCTCCTTTAAGCAATGAGTAGTTTCCATTCTCACAAAATGGCTAAATGCGTCTCCTCCTGGAGGAGAGCCTGGCTTCTATTTACCAAACTGCTCTAGCAAACAGGCTGTACATATATTTCAGTTTTGACATACCATGCCTGGAGTAGTAAGACGAGGGAACATGGCCAGGACTTCGGGAATGGACTTCGAGTGCTCGGCCCGTATCCATCCTGCCCTGTACTGGCAGCTGTCGCGCATATATGCCTCCACCTGGGCGAGGGGCTGTGAGTTATTCTTCAACCATTCTGCAAACTGCACAGCTCGCTCTTCGGATATGTTGGCTGCTGTAAAATACAAAATATCACACTGTTGTCAAATATAAATATTACACCAGGCCATGCGACCCCGGTGATCTCTCAATGTGCTATACACTATTTTCTTATGTCACTGATATGACAGGGTTCCATAGGTTTGAAGTGATGCATACTGCAGAAGTTTATGAAGAGTATTATGCAGAAGATGTGATGCAGCATATTTTTGGTATATTCATTTTAATCTCACCAATATATAAGAGGTGTATTGCATCATGTTATCCCTAAATATATGTGTGGGTATATACATTCCTGTGTATTAATAGTTGAAGGAACAAAATACATTTTTCCTCTTAAATATAGAGAGATTTTTTATAGATTCCTGAAACAATGTTCCCTTTTTCTTTAAAGTAGATTAGCGCAATAGTCTTTTTCTTTCACTTTTACCCTTTTCATCAAAAGGGTGCTTTAGGCTATTTTTGAGGGGTAAAATGCAGAATTACTTGTGAGTTCTGTTTTGAGTGAAAAGATTACCCTTTTGAGTGTTTTTCTTGGTTAACCATTAGATATAGTGGCTAAATTCGTTCTAAGTTAATTATGCGCATCCTGCAGGCCTTGAGAATTTAGTCACAGTTAAGAGAGACAATGGTCCTTTTAGACTAAGGGTGAGCTTACTTCGGGTGAATACAAGTTCAGAGATGATTGGGGGGGGTATGAAGACAGTTATTCCTAACAAGTATGGCTTTCATAAAGAAACACATGACTTGGGTGATAAGATGTGTTTTGTTGTAAAATGGGCCCGTTTGGTTTTCTGCTGGGTCACTGTGACAAAGCATATTTTGCGTCTGCCAATGAGAGGACCTGAAAAGATGACCAGCTGACCTCACCCCTTCCTTCTGTCTTCTGGTATATGTTCTGTCGATTCCTGAGTTCGGCCTCTCTTCACATGCTGTCAGGACAGAAGGATCTCCGCAGCACGCGAACAGGGCAGAAGTGGGCCGGCTACTTCTTAAAACATTACAATATGATTTTAGTATATTGTATTATATGGTGTTGTAATGTATTATAGTGCATTGCATTATTACCTTTGATAATTAAAACAGATTGTTTAAACTGGTATCTGGGTGTTCTCTGTCTGATTTCCTTCCTGTTATGATTTTAAGCAGGACTCGTCAAAACGACACGCGGAGCCGAGTGGGGTTGTAAAAACCTCAAAACTCCAACAAAGTGGTGACCCAGACGTTTACGAGTGGGCGTTCAGCGGGAGTCACATCAGCAGCCAGCGGACGAAGCTGTCCAGGGGTGACACCTCGAAATACTTTCTGACAACTAAAAACAGAGCTCTATACAAAATATCAGGTAAGCACGGATACCCGTTACACTCAAAATCTGTGATTTGGCTATATTCAAATTTTTTAGAGTTGTCAGGAATATTTCTCAGTGTCTAGTCTTCACGCTAAAGATAATGCAATGCATATTTTAGCATAGGTAGGTAACTAACTAATAATAATAAGATTAATAAAGCAACGGTTAGGAACCTCGTGGATTTTTCAGAATCGCACGACTAACTTGTTAGCTCCACGTGAAGCGATGAGGACTGTAAGATGAAGGTGAAAGGCCCCGTGCGTTTTTTTCAGAACTCGATACGGCTAACCCATCGGGGGAGTTCAGTGGTTTCTAATGATTCCATCCAGAACTAAATTGAATAATGTTTTCCAGTCTCATAGGAGCTGCAGTTGCATTATAAGTGAATCCAAGAGTAGATACGCAAATTTCAAATAACCATTTTGAAAGGACCGGAATCTCGTTCTCTTGTTCTGTGGGGTTAAATCTATCTGGCCAAACGTGACGATAAAGAGATTATGTTATCTGTTGAAATAAACATCGCACCATAAAGCTGGATAGACTGTACGGGGAATAATTTTCTGTGAATAATTACTAATAGATAAGGGAGAAAAGTCAGATAAAGAAATGCGTGGTCACCAGGGGTTAAAGAAAGCCCCCCTTTTTCTTCACAGCTTTCCTCTAATTGCTGAAGCAGCAGCCCGAAGTGTGACTGCTTGTGCTTCTTCTCAAAATGCCTCAAAAATGGCTGCTGAGCGTTGAATTTAAAACAAGGAGTGAATAATCAACGACTGGTCTGAAGTTGGAGTGAATAACATTGAAAATTAATAGATCAATGTGTCGTAGATATTTAAATAAATAAGAAACTATAATTTGTCGTTTTTAGCATAGTTTTTGTGGGATGCAGTTCCGTCACATTGTGGTTTTCATGAGAAGTTTTGAGAACTGATTGTTACTATTGCATTGCATTGTGAATTTTGTGCTATTTGTCATTAGGTAGTTTTTGTAATATCATTAGTAGACATTAATTGTATTTATGAAGAAAGAGTATGTAAACAGGAGGGATCTGTTCATGTTTAAACATGACAGAGGTGCTGCACGAGGCTAAAAGCCATCTCACACTGTTGGCTAAACACAGAGAGGTGATTGATGAGAGAAGCTTGTGCAGGAGCAGCTGCAGGGCACAGAGAGAGAGAGACAGGAGAAGTAGATGTTTTGAAAAGTTCAGAGAGAGTACAACTTATATAAAGTTAACTACTAGTCTGAAGAATGTTATATTGTTTTGTGAGTAAACATGAAGTAAAAATATAAGAACAACATGCTTATCTAGGTTAACAGAAAGCTGCTATTAACCAGTTTCAGCAGCTACTGTCCTATCTGTGTTCCAAAGAGAACATACGTTGCATTTACAATTCATATTAAGAAAGTTCACAATTGATACCATTAAAGGCCGTTTTGGATTAATAGGGCGTGTCTGTCATAAACATTCGTGCTCAGATGGAATAAAGTGTTGAGATGTTCTCAAGAGTGGGAGTTTTCACAACGCTTTTTAGTTTGTATTGAAACAATTAAGTGGTAAGGACAGAAAACTGTTCCGTGATGATTTCTTTAGGTTTTAGCTTTAGTAATGGAGATTACATTTTGTGAGGAAACTTTTCCACCAATAATAACTGTTCAAAATATATATTCATTAACTGTAATCAGATTACTTGTTTTTCAAATATAGCGCTAAATACAGTTAGTTTTGTGTTCTGTTACAAATCTAACCTGCTTGTAACACAACTTAGATAAACAATTAAAAAAATAATAGAATAGGCAAGTGGTTAAGGAGGTTTTCCTGTTTGGCTCATTTGATTTGGAAATCAAGTAAGGAAGAATAGTGTTTTATGAGAACTGTCATTCCTCATGGTTTTTAAAGATAAATCATCAGTTTGTTTGGACTTTGATGTAGAAATAGGATCATGGTGGAGAAGGAAGACCTTTTTTGGTTTCAAATTAAAAAAAGATTTTAAAGATGAAGTTTATTTTATTTTTTTCTGACTAGAATTTTAGAAGCAGGACTTCAACTAGACAAGATATTTTACGATGTGGTTTTACTACTTTTAATGGAGTAAATAATCTGGGTAGACTACTGCCATTGGTTTGTTTTAACATTCACATGTTTCAGCATTCCTGACCATATAGACACTCAGCCGTTTTATTTTGTAACCCTTTGGGGGAGAGATTTAAATTGAGTTTTTCTCCAGTTGCTGATTTGCTGTGATTATAGCAGCACTGGATAGTTGTGCGCCACCTTTGGGTTGTACTCTGAATCAGTGTGTTGGTGAAGAGTTGCTCACTACAGAAACAGAAGAACTGTGCAAAGAACGCATCTCTGAGGAGGGTTTGACATTTTGCTTGGGCCTTGTTGCCGAGGCAACAGTGGTGTGAAGAGGAACTGCAGTTTTTGGGGATTCCTGCTGTGCAGAGGACAACGTGTGTCTGCTGATTGTACCACATTGATCCAGAGGTTCCTTCCCCCTCAGGATATCCCAGTGCAAAACAAGAGTTTCATTGATCCAATTCACTACAGCTGCAGAAGACAACGCATCACTGACTGTTCACATTATGACAAGTTCTGAGACAGGCTTGTCTCAGATTGTTCAGACTCTGAAGAAATTATGCGATGATTTTACAGCATAACTGTGCAAGAGTTTTCCAGAGGGTGGTGTACAACAATAGGTTTAGTGTTTGAGAAGGGAGGCTGATTGTTTAAACGATGGTCTGGAATACTGAAAAGATTCAAGTTTAATATCCTTGTTTAGCAAACAACACATCTGATTATTAGGTCACACCTAATAATCTTGACATATAAACTAACTATGAGTAAAAAGATGAATGGATTTTATATCCTAGAGAGGGTTAGTTATGTTGCAAATACTTCACAAGGTATTTGCTAATGTATTTTGAAGAACAAATAACAAGGACACAAGTCCAATTTTGTTTTGTTTTTAGGTTAAATTGTCCATTACCAAAACTGTTCACCTTATGTCTAGATTTGGACTTTGATGGTAAGGGAGTATTTAGGCTTATTTTTATACATCTGACATTTTCAAATATGTTAGCTATTCACTAGATAGACTTTGGTTAAGAACTTTTCTGAAGATTGAATATTTGTTCCATTTCTAAATATTCCTATTTAAAAAGTAATTTTAGAGTAAAGAAGACTGATGCTGTAATTGGACATAATGTGAGGCCTTCAATCACCCATTGTAATGGTGCATATTATTGACGACTAATAGGGAGGAGGGGTCACTCGACCCACCCTGCAGTGGTTTTTAAAATCTTATGCAGCTTCACAGGAAGCGCACGGCACCAGATTATGAGTTTGGAAGACTAGCGTCACCACCTCCTAATGGACATTAATTTAGTTAGTAATTAACTGACATTTAGAGATGTTAAAGAGTAAAAACATACCTACCATAAGTGATAATTCCTAAATTTAGCTACAAACCATTGATGAAATGACTTCTGTTTTTAGAATCCTTGATAAAGGAAGGAGTGATTGTTACATATTCGGACACCCAAGGTTCCACGCACTGTTAAAGAGGTTAACATTGTTTTTAAGTGGACCAGATTTGAAGATAAATGAATATGAGTTATGAAATACATAGCAGAGCTTTACAGATCCTAGTAATGGTTTGACTCAAGATGATAATTATGTGCACAAGTTTCTGAAATAGATCTATTAGACATTTGAATATAGATTAGGTGTTAATAAACTGCAGTAGTAGTACACAACCCTGTCTCCTAAAAATTACGTTCCCACAGAACTAAACTGCATTCTCAATTACGTTTAGTTAGAAACGTATTTTCTCCCACGTTACGTTCGTTATGAACGCATCTCAAATACGTTTATTTTCTACATATCTTCTAGAAATATATTTTCTCCCACGTTACGTTTCTTATGAACGTATCTTAAATACGTTTATTTTCTACATATCTTTGCCATTTATTGTCTTGCTTATAATAATGATAATAGTCATTTATAAATATCATTTTAGAGCACACATTTGAAATCAGTAGGCGAGGCTGTAATTTCTCCAGCTGTTACTCTCATGAGCGAGGCAGAAAATAATAGTTTTAACATGCCAAAAAGCTGCTGTGTCGTTTATTGCACCTCAAACATTAAAACAAAGCCAGAGTTACGTGTTTCTGTACTTCCTCTAAGAAGAAAGGACAGTAACAGAAGATTTCTGTGGCTTCAGGCTTGATCGCCGTTCAAATGACAGCGTTGGTTTCCACAAAAGTGGGCGGGGCTGTAAAGTGAGTATCTATTATTCAAAACCATTCTATTTATTCTAACGTAAATTACATGCCAGTGTTTTATCTTTTTATTACTTATATTGTTATACTTTATTTGCTATGAGTTATATCTGAAGCAAATTGTGTTTCTGAAGATGTGTAGTCAATTCCACCCTTCAATGTAGCATACATGTGAACTATCATTACAGGAACAATACCGGAAACAGACGTAGGAAAGATCCTCAGCTCGCTGATTGAATGTTTTAGCCGCAATGCACGTTTTTAAAGATATTACTGATTTTCTTTGAATATAAGAATGTAAATACTGAGTTGAGAGAATAGTCAGGGGATTTGGGTGATGGGAGACACATCTATGAAATCACAATTTCAATAGCTTACCATTAAATGACGGATACACCTTTCTGTCGGTGATGTTTTACAAATCTATATTAATGTGTAGAAGTAAAACATGAGAAACAGTATAGCAATATCCTGTAAAATTATGTAAAAACATGAATAAAACTACACATCTTCAGATGTTATACATACATAAGTGTCCTACACTAATAATACAAAGTTATTATTAGTATGCTGTGTGTACCTTGTGTGCACCACCTAGTGGTTAAAGCACATTATTGAATTATTTTTGTTGAATAATGTTATTTTTGTTGAATAATGTTATTTGATGAAAACAATATTAAGAGTACAAACTTTCATAGGGGGAAAGTAGAAGGTCATTGATAGAAATATAGAATATAAAAAATCAAGAAGATACTGTAATATGCAGGAATCCTGAAATTTAATACCTTTTAAGACCTTTTTTAAGACCCTTTCCATACATTTTAAGACCTCATCGCAACTTCGAGTTCTAACCGGTTACATTGGCGACACACTTTACCTCACATTTACTATATTGATTGTAAGATAGCACAACTAAACAGAGTGCAGACAGACTACTGAAGCCTCCTCTCCACATGAACTTCAACCTCTCTGTGCAGGTCAGGTTTAATGCAGTATGCTGCTTTGTTGCTTCTGTACTCTGTGCTCTTTCATTCCAGTAAAACTCCTCAGAAACCATTAGAAACCAGTATTTGACCAATAAACAAAACAATTGACAAAACTTTGAACTATGAAATATATTAAACTTTGGTGAGCTTCAGCGGGGTAATGCCATATAGGAGCTCCCTCACAAATACCCAGGGGTTAAATTGGGCTGGGGCTGTCCGGGGCTAAGCCCGGCTCTTTAATAGTTGTATTAACTTATTAACTGATCGACATCAGAGATGCAAAATATCATCCCTGTGTTTTTTATATTGTAAACTGTATTTAAATAATGTGCGGGCATGTATGCATGTTGGTATGGATGTGTGAGCATATGTTTAATGTGTATATGTTTATATAGATATATATTTATTCGTTTTATGTGGAAATGCACTGCGAGGATTGCTTTTTTAAATGTCGTTGTACCTGGTGCGATGACAATAAAGGAATTATATTCTATTCTATTCTATAGGACGATGCTCTGACGTCATCACCCTCACACATTTGTCATATGTTTACAAAAAACGATATATATGTTAAGACTTTTCTCGTTCTTAATATACTGTAGACTATATTTAGGGTCGATATGTGTTGACCTTACTTTAAAATAGCAGATCTCTGTGACCGGATACAGTTTGGCTTAGACCCCGGCCCCACGAGGACGCATACAGTAAAACGCAAACTCAAAAAAGTCTTCCGTTCACACGGTTCACACGCATTCGATTCATTAACTTGTCCGTTCACACTAGACTGCTGGAAATGCTGGAAACGCTGTAGTACATATGCCAGGCCTGTAAGTGACGCTGCTGCCACCACAAAATACACCAAAAGCAGCGAAGAAGACCCTGGAGCATGGTTGTCATGGTTGCCCTTCTGTTTATTCTCCGCGGTGGACGGCGTGTTCTCCTGCTGTATATCTCTCAGGTAGTCCACCAGCAGATAAACAATACCTTGGAAAATGCCGTTTAATACTTTTTAATACTTTTTAATAGCCTTAATTTTTGCTAAATTGATTGATCAACTTTTAATACTTTTTAAGACCCCGCGGACACCCTGTGTAAGTGATCTCTACAATAAAACAGTTTAGTGCTGGATGTACAAAGATATTAATATGAGGATGTGCAAAACAGACAAACTAATTAACCTTTATTAACACATTAAAGAATACTTTAGGTTAAGGTCTTCTTTCAAATAAGAAAAAAAGCTTTGGGGGTATCTATCTACAGATAAATATTAAGCCTGACAAAGTACTTAACGTCTAATATATTGCTTTCCTGCAATGTTAACTATGTTGAAGCACTTATTTTAACTGATATTATACACATTAATTATACTCTTATGTATAGATAGTATAAGAAATGTGCAGAATATGACAGTTTAATGGTGGAGGTATACACACATATTGATAGATTTCTTGTAATGCACTGTTGAGGAACCTGTGACCCAAGTTTTTCATTCATTGCATAACTACACCGTAGTTGTGTATATGATATGTCAATAAACCTTTGAAAATCTTGAAATCTTGAAAGGGATGTGCAAAATAGCAATTATATACAGTTTTTAATTAACTATTAGTAGAGAATAACGATTAATGAATATACTTTATAGAGATCTGCAGATAAATGTTTAGTCTTCTCAAGCACCAACAATCAAATATCTCTCCTGATTGTTGACACTTTCCCTGAATTTTACTCAAGTGTAACTAAAGTCTGATTTAAGGGTTGTTTATATTTCACATCATTAATCAGAATCTACAAAGCAACTAAAATAAATGTAGTGGAGTAAAAATACCAGGTTAACCTCTGAATTGTAGTGGAGTAGAATTACAAAGTAACAATGAGCTGTCATGTGGATATTAATGCTGCCCATTATGGACACAAGTGATTTCCCCCCATTTAGTAATTACATGTTTTAAATTTGTACACACCAATTTGTTTCCTATCGCCTAAACCTCCAGGGCTGTACACAGTTTAATACTGTCAACTTCTAATTTTGGGAAAAACGAAAACGTCTTTTAAAACTAGAATTCCCAGTAGAGACGTGCCATAGAGAACATGTTGCGAAACACAATAGCCAGCATCAGAGCCAGCATGTGTATTTCTGGGGGGGCGTTCGAGTCCAGTTTTGAATAGTCTGCCGTGGTTTCGTTCCATTTCAAAGAGCTTGACGCTCGGCGTAACCTTGGCGCACTGCCACTCCAACATCCAATCCCAGAGTTTGAAAATGAATCACGGGGTTTGTCAACGGGACTGTAGTCCCAAACGATAGCTGGGGATTATGGGTAGTGTAGTGTCTTCGGCCATCCTAAACTGAATTTTTTTTCGGATATCATATCGCATTAACAACACCACATCTGGTGTCACAGAGATCTTCTGTTACTGTCCTTTCTTCTTAGAGGAAGTACAGAAACACGTAACTCTGGATTTGTTTTAATGTTTGAGGTGCAATAAACGACACAGCAGCTTTTTGGCATGTTAAAACTATTATTTTCTGCCTCGCTCATGAGAGTAACAGCTGGCGAAATTACAGCCTCGCCTACTGATTTCAAATGTGTGCTCTAAAATTATATTTATAAATTACTATTATCATTATAGCAAGACAATAAATGGCAAAGATATGTAGAAAATAAACGTATTTAAGATACGTTCATAAGAAACGTAACGTGGGAGAAAATATGTTTCTAGAAGATATGTAGAAAATAAACGTATTTGAGATACGTTCATAACGAACGTAACGTGGGAGAAAATACGTTTCTAGCTAAACGTAATTGAGAATGCAGTTTAGTTCTGTGGGAACGTAATTTTTAGGAGACAGGGTTGTAGTACAATAAGGAAGTGACATTTTTTGGCTAAACACTTTTCGGGGAATGTGGGAAGCAGCTGTCTCAATGAAAAGTTAGAGATATCTTGAACATTATAGTTGTAATTGTGAATTAATAAATGATGGCGCTCCATATATACATATTTGTGTAGACAAAGGATACTGGCCTATGCTGAAATGTCAAAGTCTCTGCAGAGCACGACACATGGCCAAAAAAGACTGAGACCAACTGACCTTTGACCCTGACCGACAGTGTAACTTGACAAGGCACTGTGAATGACTGACTCTGTGGTGAACCTGACCAAACTTGACTTTACAACCTGACAGTGTGAGTGTGAATGTGAGTGTATGTCTGCATGTGATCAGTGCAACTGCATGATTTAAAACAATGACTAATCAAGCATGTTTTTGGACTAACACATTTTTCTGGGCCTCAATAACATTCCACAGAATTGGAAAACCGCACTTGTGCACTCCCACAGGAGGTGGCAGTTTGCAGAAAGTGAAACTCAAACTAAAACATGAAGATTCTGTTTCTTTTAGGACTGAAGGATGGAGAGAAACACTTCATTTCACTGGAGTGTTTACTGTGGAAATTATGGATGTACATTTGGGAAAAAATGTTTGATATTTTCTTAGAATCCATTATTACCTGAAGGTTTTCTTCCCATACAGGATTTTGGTTACACATGAGTCATGTGTAAAAAGGGGGAGTGCCCCAACTCGATTGTTCAATCTGACCATTGATTGACGGTTTTAGAATTGACCTGCTCCATATCTGGGGATAAGATACTGTTTGGTGAATGTTGACATGTTTCTAATATTGATTGAGTTATAGCAGGTAACACAGATGCGAATCAGTGGCCAAGGGGCTACTCCCCTGCGAGATGGAGTTCATGACTTTATGAGCTAACACAGATGTGATGCAGCATATTTTTGGTATATTCATTGTAATCTCACCAATATATAAGAGGTGTATTGCATCATGTTATCCCTAAATATATGTGTGGGTATATACATTCCTGTGTATTAATAGTTGAAGGAACAAAATACATTTTTCCTCTTAAATATAGAGAGATTTTTTATAGATTCCTGAAACAATGTTCCCTTTTTCTTTAAAGTAGATTAGCGCAATAGTCTTTTTCTTTCACTTTTACCCTTTTCATCAAAAGGGTGCTTTAGGCTATTTTTGAGGGGTAAAATGCAGAATTACTTGTGAGTTCTGTTTTGAGTGTTTTTCTTGGTTAACCATTAGATATAGTGGCTAAATTCGTTCTAAGTTAATTATGCGCATCCTGCAGGCCTTGAGAATTTAGTCACACAGTTAAGAGAGACAATGGTCCTTTTAGACTAAGGGTGAGCTTACTTCGGGTGAATAAAAGTTCAGAGATGATTGGGGGGGGTATGAAGACAGTTATTCCTAACAAGTATGGCTTTCATAAAGAAACACATGACTTGGGTGATAAGATGTGTTTTGTTGTAAAATGGGCCCGTTTGGTTTTCTGCTGGGTCACTGTGACAAAGCATATTTTGCGTC
Organism: Gymnodraco acuticeps; assembly: GCF_902827175.1. NCBI lineage: Eukaryota > Metazoa > Chordata > Actinopteri > Perciformes > Bathydraconidae > Gymnodraco > Gymnodraco acuticeps. Next base: position 1,655,156 of record NW_022990313.1, read on the forward strand.
TGCCAATGAGAGGACCTGAAAAGATGACCAGCTGACCTCACCCCTTCCTTCTGTCTTCTGGTATATGTTCTGTCGATTCCTGAGTTCGGCCTCTCTTCACATGCTGTCAGGACAGAAGGATCTCCGCAGCACGCGAACAGGGCAGAAGTGGGCCGGCTACTTCTTAAAACATTACAATATGATTTTAGTATATTGTATTATATGGTGTTGTAATGTATTATAGTGCATTGCATTATTACCTTTGATAATTAAAACAGATTGTTTAAACTGGTATCTGGGTGTTCTCTGTCTGATTTCCTTCCGGTTATGATTTTAAGCAGGACTCGTCAAAACGACACGCAGAGCCGAGTGGGGTTGTAAAAACCTCAAAACTCCAACAATACGTGTGCCAACTTCCTGGTATATAAAAGTAGCGAAATCCTCTGAGACAACATTGATGCAGCAATTGAGGCAGTTTCACAGAAAAACTAAATTAATGGAATAACAGCTCTAAAGCCAGAGCAGAATTCTGCACTGAGATTTAAGATGCAGCATTACAGGCTGCGTAACAAATATGACGCCATAGAGAATACTTTGTTTGTCTGTCAGATTACAAATACCACTCTAAACCAGAGGCAAATCTGGGACAGACATTGCATTACCTGGTATGACTATCCTGCTGGGCACAGTGTCTTGTTCCCTCTGTGGCCTGGGCCCGCACGAGCTCCTCCTCAACTGCTTCCTGATATTACGGAGTCTTTCTTCTAGGAACCCGGTTGCTGGGTGGTGGGATCGCCCCTTGGCATACCATGTTCCCTGACAAGATATTAGAATAATCCCCATATAAGCCCATGAGCCTAAAATGTCTACTTGACCCTGTGCATATACATTCAATTTAAAAAAAGAATCAATCTTTTTTTAGATAGTATTTAGTTTTACTTCACAAAAAGTACTCACAAAACCACTGCCACTGTCATCGTTTAAGCAGGGGAATGCATGAATCAAGGCGGAAGCCAGGGCAGTTTTCATCACCGCGGTAGGTCTGAAAATGGCCAACATGTACAGATACAATCATTAGACAATAAAACAGTTGTCATACTGTAAAAACATTCTAAATGTCAACAAGACAAGTAACAGTATTTGAGAACATTGTGGTCTTAGGCCAGGAGCCCATCTCCTGTGTATGTTGCGTCAGACAGCTTGATGTACACGTATAATCTTAGGACATAGGTCTAACGCCAATATGCCACAGGGATTTACCCCTAATCCTACCCTTGATACTGAAAGCCAAGCAGGGAGGCATCGGTTACCATTTTGAACAGTATTTGGTATGACTTGGCCGGGGATCGAAGTCATGACCTTTCAAAGTCAGGGCGGACACTAATCTAAAAAAGAAATCCTCCTTCTGTAAAATTGTACTCACGTTTCTCCACATTTTTCAATGAGGTGAGACACCAAAATCCGCACCATGGCCTTTCTTTCCTTTCCTGTGATCAGTTGGTCTGTGTCCAGGCTCTCCACTATAGACCTGCCCTCAGACACGGCAGAAAGAACGCATGTAGTTAAATGTTCTACCGCAGCCAATTTCACAACACTGGAAATAGTTTGCAGCATAATTAACATGATGTACTGCATGTAAATGGATAAAAAGACTTCTCACATCCCCAGGAATTCGAGTTTTACATCTAAAGCAAACATATCCCATGACTCATCTGAATTCTGAACTAAAAGGGCAAGCAGTGAAGGGTAACGTCTGTCAGTCCGTCCGTCTGAATTTAGAACATGGTGAATGTGTATGCATAACTTACAAATTCATTATGTTTGTTAATGAATTTTAGCCTCTCGCCTATTCTGGGGATCAAGGTGGTGATGATGTGAAGATCCAGGTACCCAAAGCTTTCTTCATCAATAGCAGTAGTTATACACATACCACTCTCGTCTCATTAGTATGCATAGAAAGTGACAGGTCACACCTCTAAGTCCCGCCCCCTTCCACCGGAAGTACCGCCCCTTCCGCCGGAAGTACCGCCCCACTTCCGGTTTTCAGAAATAAAATTTAGAAATATTTTTAAAATGATACAAATAAAAATGCTGTCCCTACCGGTCGGCCCCGCTTCCGGTTTTCAAAATAAAATAACATGACATTTAACAACCATGAGAAAAATAAAATGCTGCCCCCTGCCGGTTTTCAAAATAAAATTTGAAAATGATCAAATAAAAAATGCTGCCCCTACCGGTCGCCCCCGCTTCCGGCAAAATAACATGAAATGTAACAACCAGGAGAAAATAAAATGCTGCCCCCTACGGTTTTACAAAATAATCATTTTATAATGAATCACATATGCATAGGATCAATGTCCCTGCCACCTAGTCACTTCCTGTGCGCCTGTATACAGCAGTATTGACTGCAACTTACAAATACTTGCAAATAACATGAAATATACAACCATATATTTTAAAAGTAATGTCTCAGCTCTAAAGAGCAAGGTCCCTGCCACCTAGTCACTTCCTGTGCGCCTGTATACAGCAGTATTGACTGTAACTTACAAATACTTGCAAATAACATGAAATATAGCAACCATATATTTTAAAAGTACTGTCAATCTCACTAACTCTCTCTCTCTGCTTTTCTCTGCCGTGAAAAGTTTGGTGAACAGTCTGAATACAGGTGTGGGGGGCATCATAAAACCCCCGACATCCTCTACAGGCAAATTGGCGGGCGAGGGGAGGGGGGAACACACACACACACACACACACACACACACACACACACACACACACACACACACACACACACACACACACACTTCCCCCGCCCCTCACCCCTCTCCCGTTCAGGATGTTTCTTTTCAAGTTTTTGTGAAACTGCTAAAGAAGTATCTGTTTTGCAAAAGAGGTTATTTTCAAAAGATCTTATTTAAGTTTTAATAGTGATACCTAAGGGTATTCTCTTTTAGTTGTATGGATTTGTGAACTAATGTGTAATTACTTTTATTAACTATAATTGCACAGGATCATTCTAAGAAGAGTGAGAGGGCTAATGAGCCAGCACCATACCTCCTCTATGCATTTTCTTGACCTGTATCTGATCTTGAAAAACTTGACTCTTTTAAAAAAAGTTATTTTTCATCTATCATTTTCAACCATGCAGCAAGAGATCAAATTTAAGAATAAGTAATAGTTTGTCACGATTTTACGGGAAATAGTCAGTGCGCAATGTCACATCTTAAAGACAGCTTGAACTGGATAAATGGTTAGTCTTTTTTCAAACATACCGTACGTTCTGCATGTTAGTATATCTGGTCAATCGATTTAGACCCTACTGCCCTCAATAGGGAAGTCATGCTTTGGGAAGAGGTGTTTCATTTCACAGATCCACCTTGATTTGTTGTTGTGAGGGGTGAAGGAAGAGGGACGGGGGGAGGAAAATTCAGAGGATGAAGAAGTAGAAAACATAACTTGTTTTGTAAAACGGTCAGCACGTCAGTTTCAAGAAAGACGTTTGCATACATAAAAAAGTGTATCTTACAGTTCCTTTTGTGAGAGAATTACACACAAATCTGCAGAGTGTCACTAAAAAGTTGTAACACAGGGACTGACATTCTGTATGGGGTTTCACACGGACACAAAGTCTACTTCATTATCTACTTTTTCAGCTTTTATACACAAAAGTGTATCTTTCAGTAACTTTCTCAGAGAATTTAAGCATAAATCTGTCAAAGATTCTTAACGAAATCTACGGACACAAAGTACTTCATTATCTACTTTTCAGCTTTTATACACAAAAGTGTATCCTTCAGTAACTTTCTCAGAGAATTTAAGCACGTCAGTTTCAAGAAAGACGACAATAATTAGTAGTTAGACATTTTGGATATCGTGCGTTCTGGCAGTACTATTCCGGTCATTGGGAAACTTTTTGGGACCCATTTAAAAGAGAAATGTTCTCTGTCGTTCTTAATGCAAAAACAAATCATCTCTACTCCCTTTGGGGTGAAGTCCAGGAATGTTCTCGGGGGGAGTGGACACTTGCTGTTACATGGCATAAAGCTTCTGCAGTGTGCCAATAAATGTATAGTTTCCCTAAAGCTCCATACATTTACACATAATGACTAATGACTCAGCACATGAGGGGTAAATACAAAACAAATCTAAATATCACTAATTATTCCAGAATGTGACTAGAATAGAGTCTAGAGAATGGACCCAGGCTTTGTCTTCAGCCATCAACTAAATAGGGGCGTGCTTTTTTTTGAATCACCAGTATGTTACTCACCATTGAAGACAGTGTTGAGGGGGCAAGCAAAGTGTACTCAGCGGCAGATTGCATGGAAGCAGAAAGGCCTGGCTCAGACACCATGTCTCCAAAGGTTGACTGGGAACTTCCAACCAGTTCCATCACCTGTTTAGCTTGAGGCACAAAGGGAATTTAAACACCATTAAAAATATGGATTACAGAAAAACAATATATGTATTAATGTAGTAAATTGGGTAATCATTAATAAGGGGAAAATGTGCACGTCTAACCTGAGTCTGGCATGAGCACTTGATCAATAAGGTGGATGACAATGTCCTTCTTGAGCACCAGCTTGATGCCATTGACTGTTAAACTCTCGCCATCACAGCCTTGAAATCAAAGTAACGCTTCTAAAAAACATATATTTTAGAAAAGTAATGTTAGTCATGTCAAGTTATCAAGACTGCTGTGTTTCATCGAAACAGTGTTAAGAGTCACAGTCTTTAAGAAAATCTGGTCAGAAAAAGTACTTAACTTTCTACCAGTTGTAAGTTGTCATATATATAAAAAAAGTAAGAGACTTACTGTTTCCTTTGTGAGAGAATTACACATAAATCTGCAGTGTCTGTAAAAAGTCTCAAAATCTCCATTGAAATAGCGTTAAAATCAAAAAGTGCCTCTAAAGAAAATGTATTCAGATAAAAGTATTTTATTTTCAGAAATGTTTAAGGTTTTGCATACATAAAAAGTGTATCTTACAGTTCCTTTTGTGAGAGAATTACACAGAAATCTGCAGAGTGTCACTAAAAAGTTTTACACAGGGACTGACATTCTGTATGAGGGTTTCACACCTGAGCTGCTGGGGGGAGGGCGTTGAAAAGGGGTGAGTATGTTTGGCTCTCTGGTGTGTTAAGAGTCACAGTCTTAAAGAAAAATCTGGTCAGAAAAAGTACTTAACTTTCTACCAGTTGTAAATTGTCATACATATAAAAAAAGTAAGAGACTTACTGTTTCCTTTGTGAGAGAATTACACATAAATCTGCAGAGTGTCTGTAAAAAGTCTCAAAATCACAAACTGCAGACGCCTCAAGGAGAGACTTGAAAAGATCCATGCCGAGTGGGGGGAGAAGAAGAAGACTAATAACCAGCAGTTGACTGAAGCCAGGGACTTGTTCGATACATTGACTTTTTTCTTTAAAGTAAAATAAAAATGGGAAACTAATATGCAAAACGCTCTGTATATATTGATCAGAATGTAGTCAATACCCTTTTAATAAGTGTGGTGATGAGGACGATTGAAAACAGAACGAGTAGTGACCCCTGTGTAAACAGAATGGCTGAAGTTTGTAAACGAGAAGACATTTTGGATATCGTTCGTTCTGGCAGTACTATTCCGGGTCATTGGGAAACGATTGTAAACGAAACATTTAAAGTGGTCCTGGAATCTTCATTTTCCGAAACATTCTGTAACATTATCTCAGAAATGAAACAAACATCAAAAGTGTATCATGTGCTATCAGTGTATGCTCTGTTTGTAGATGTAATGCATCTCTGTGCAGAAAGCAGCATACACATGAATATTCTGACTGAAGTGAAAAAACTCCATCACGATATCTCCAGTCATATGGGGAATTCTAAGCTGGAGACGGTCCTGCGGATGTTGCAATCAGTATAACTATTTGATTTTTGTGTGTGAAAAAATAAAAAAGTGTTTTTTACATTTAAAAACTGTTGTCTTCATTATAGCAAGGGGGAGCGTGTCTCATACATGTGTATTACAGTCCTTCTTTTTGTGTTTTTCAGTGTTTTTCTGTGTGTCTGTGTGACAAAGCACAAATCATTTCAAACAAACCCTGAATCAAATTTAGAGAGGACCATTAAGAGTCAGAATCTTAATGAAATCTACGGACACAAAGTACTTCATTATCTACTTTTCAGCTTTTATACACAAAAGTGTATCCTTCAGTAACTTTCTCAGAGAATTTAAGCATAAATCTGCCAAATGTTTCAAAACTGCCTTGTTTCACTGAAATAGCCTCAAAATCACAAACTGCCATTAAGAGTCAGATGCTTTTACGGAATCTAATAAAACAGAGTATTTTCTACAGATGACTCCTCCCACTCAACGCAATAAGTCCCATCCCACTCAGCAAATCATATAAAACTAAGGACCCCCACTAAGACGACCGTTGAAAGTAGCCATGAATCTGAGAAAAACCAAATCTGATATAGCCTCCCCTTATTATCACCAGGATAACGGATATGGGCTTAATGACTGGATGTTACAAAGTAGGGGAGAGGATGTTCCCGAAGAAGAGCCCTCCTCTATATCATATCCATGTAAGGTCTTTAGGACAAAAGAGGACCACGATAACATGACATATGAAGAATATCTTTCTTTAAAAGATGGTATTATAGATAACCTTTATAGAAACAGTATATCTCATACCACTCGCCAAGATCGCAAACGACAATTAGCAGAAAAGAAAAGAAAAAGTAAAGAAAAACGAAAAGGAGAAGAAAAATGAAAAGCAAACGCAGAATGCGAATGAAAAGAAAAGGACGGAAAACCAAAAAGACAAAACGAAGGAAGGTGAAAAGAAAAAGGAACAAAGTGAAGAAATGTAATGGTGTTGTTGAGTCATTACCGGATCATAATAATCTTATAGATCATCTACCGCTAACCGACTGCTGCGAATGTGTTGAACAAATACCAAAAGCAATGGCAGAGCTTTGCTTCAATATAATGAGAGAAAAAGCACGATACTGTGGAATTGCCCAAATTGGCGACAGTGCCAGAACATGCATTAAAAGAATGTTGGAGGATTTCTATTCTAGTGTCGGTTGTCATTACATCGAAGGATATGCCAAAACGTGTGACGACATAGACAAAGCTTTTGAAGACAATTATATGGTACCTGTCCTTACAGCTAAACAAATCCTACGCCAGGTATTCAACAGACCACAAGAAGCACAAGAAGCCCCAGAAAGGATTACATTCAGAGCTAATAACGGTGAAACCGAAGAAGAAGCAAAGCAGATTATAATCGTTGCGGGTGAAAGGATAGAGAATTTGCATGTGATGTTAATGCATTTATCTGATATAAAAAATGCATTTGTTTACTTCCAAGAGACCCCTAAACATCTACTTGGGCAATGTGAATTGAACGATAAACCGATCACTGTCAATGAAACGCGGAGAGAAGCAGCAGTGCAAATCGTTAAGTCTATTACCTTGTATGCACTACGGCATTAACTTGGTAAAATGTAATGTGTTTTTATGAAAGTGTGTTGAATGTTGTGTTTTCAATTAAACAACCATTACAAAATGAAAATGTGTTTTATTTTTTTGCTCTCATATATAGTAATAGTATTGTAAACGAAACATTTATAATAAATCTTCGACAGGCTGCCACACAGCCTGCAATCCGTCACCCCGACCCTCAGTATGTGCACTAAAGAATGGGCAAAGATTACGGCTTTTTCGGTTTTCTAACCACCATTAGGCATCTAAAAAGAGTTGGTTTTACTGAGGCACCATATTGATTTTTGCTCCACCACAAATGGAGTAATTTTTCTTGACCATAAGGACCTGAGAAGTGCAGTAATTTATTTGTAAGTGGGTACACTTACAAAATATGCAAGGGATCAAATACTTATTTCCTCCACTATATTTGACTCTTCACTTGCTGTAACAAATATGCATTTCCTCTCTGTGGGACGAATAAGGGTATTCTGATAATTCCTCATACATACTCCTTTAAACCATTTTTGAAAAGTTAAGACATTCAATGGTAACCTTGTTAACAGAAGTGGCAATAACAGAGTGATATTGACTTTTAGTGATTGATTTATTATGCACTTTTTTCCTGCAGGTGTGGCTTGAGGAAGGAACACAGCGGCGGAGGGTATGTATGTATGCATACAGTATGTCAATACAACTTGGTATGTTGAATTGAAACTTGTGTCCAACAGTACAATCAACCAGTGCTGCTATAAGCTGCCATCACGTCTCCCCCTGCCACGGAGCTTATAGCAGCACTGGTTGATTATACTGTTGGACAACATATACACAAGTTTCAATTCAACATACCAAGTTGTATTGACATACTGTATGCACAACAGCGTTGTTTAGGCAATGAAAACCCTAAACCTAACCCTGGGTCCTAAGCTTCTCCAATAATGCAACATACAATATACTCAAGACATAAAAAAGATAAGTGAAAACACTTCACAGAGCTCAGGAGTTTTACAGCCTTATTGCCTGTACATCCTTCGTGCACTCAGTTTGCCCCGGGGCAAACGAGAGTGTTGCTGAAGCCCAACCCTGCCTTTATACCTAAGGTGGTTGGCTCATGTACCCCCATTGACATTGTGGCATTTCCCTCCGCCGCTGTGTTCCTTCCTCAAGCCACACCTGCAGGAAAAAAGTGCATAATAAATAAATCACTAAAAGTCAATATCACTCTGTTATTGCCACTTCTGTTAACAAGGTTACCATTGAATGTCTTAACTTTTCAAAAATGGTTTAAAGGAGTATGTATGAGGAATTATCAGAATACCCTTATTCGTCCCACAGAGAGGAAATGCATATTTGTTACAGCAAGTGAAGAGTCAAATATAGTGGAGGAAATAAGTATTTGATCCCTTGCATATTTTGTAAGTGTACCCACTTACAAATAAATTACTGCACTTCTCAGGTCCTTATGGTCAAGAAAAATTACTCCATTTGTGGTGGAGCAAAAATCAATATGGTGCCTCAGTAAAACCAACTCTTTTTAGATGCCTAATGGTGGTTAGAAAACCGAAAAAGCCGTAATCTTTGCCCATTCTTTAGTGCACATACTGAGGGTCGGGGTGACGGATTGCAGGCTGTGTGGCAGCCTGTCGAAGATTTATTATAAATGTTTCGTTTACAATACTATTACTATATATGAGAGCAAAAAAATAAAACACATTTTCATTTTGTAATGGTTGTTTAATTGAAAACACAACATTCAACACACTTTCATAAAAACACATTACATTTTACCAAGTTAATGCCGTAGTGCATACAAGGTAATAGACTTAACGATTTGCACTGCTGCTTCTCTCCGCGTTTCATTGACAGTGATCGGTTTATCGTTCAATTCACATTGCCCAAGTAGATGTTTAGGGGTCTCTTGGAAGTAAACAAATGCATTTTTTATATCAGATAAATGCATTAACATCACATGCAAATTCTCTATCCTTTCACCCGCAACGATTATAATCTGCTTTGCTTCTTCTTCGGTTTCACCGTTATTAGCTCTGAATGTAATCCTTTCTGGGGCTTCTTGTGCTTCTTGTGGTCTGTTGAATACCTGGCGTAGGATTTGTTTAGCTGTAAGGACAGGTACCATATAATTGTCTTCAAAAGCTTTGTCTATGTCGTCACACGTTTTGGCATATCCTTCGATGTAATGACAACCGACACTAGAATAGAAATCCTCCAACATTCTTTTAATGCATGTTCTGGCACTGTCGCCAATTTGGGCAATTCCACAGTATCGTGCTTTTTCTCTCATTATATTGAAGCAAAGCTCTGCCATTGCTTTTGGTATTTGTTCAACACATTCGCAGCAGTCGGTTAGCGGTAGATGATCTATAAGATTATTATGATCCGGTAATGACTCAACAACACCATTACATTTCTTCACTTTGTTCCTTTTTCTTTTCACCTTCCTTCGTTTTGTCTTTTTGGTTTTCCGTCCTTTTCTTTTCATTCGCATTCTGCGTTTGCTTTTCATTTTTCTTCTCCTTTTCATTTTTCTTCGTTTTTCTTTACTTTTTCTTTTCTTTTCTGCTAATTGTCGTTTGCGATCTTGGCGAGTGGTATGAGATATACTGTTTCTATAAAGGTTATCTATAATACCATCTTTTAAAGAAAGATATTCTTCATATGTCATGTTATCGTGGTCCTCTTTTGTCCTAAAGACCTTACATGGATATGATATAGAGGAGGGCTCTTCTTCGGGAACATCCTCTCCCCTACTTTGTAACATCCAGTCATTAAGCCCATATCCGTTATCCTGGTGATAATAAGGGGAGGCTACATCAGACTTGGTTTTTCTCAGATTCATGGCTACTTTCAACGGTCGTCTTAGTGGGGGTCCTTAGTTTTATATGATTTGCTGAGTGGGATGGGACTTATTGCGTTGAGTGGGAGGAGTCATCTGTAGAAAATAATCTGTTTTATTAGATTCCGTAAAAGCATCTGACTCTTAATGGCAGTTTGTGATTTTGAGGCTATTTCAGTGAAACAAGGCAGTTTTGAAACATTTGGCAGATTTATGCTTAAATTCTCTCAAAAATATACTGAAGGATACACTTTTGTGTATAAAAGCTGAAAAGTAGATAATGAAGTACTTTGTGTCCGTAGATTTTGTTAAGAATCTGACTCTTAATGGTCCTCTCTAAATTTGATTCAGGGTTTGTTTGAAATGATTTGTGCTTTGTCACACAGACACACAGAAAAACACTGAAAAACACAAAAAGAAGGACTGTAATACACATGTATGAGACACGCTCCCCCTTGCTATAATGAAGACAACAGTTTTTAAATGTAAAAAACACTTTTTTATTTTTTCACACACAAAAATCAAATAGTTATACTGATTGCAACATCCGCAGGACCGTCTCCAGCTTAGAATTCCCCATATGACTGGAGATATCGTGATGGAGTTTTTTCACTTCAGTCAGAATATTCATGTGTATGCTGCTTTCTGCACAGAGATGCATTACATCTACAAACAGAGCATACACTGATAGCACATGATACACTTTTGATGTTTGTTTCATTTCTGAGATAATGTTACAGAATGTTTCGGAAAATGAAGATTCCAGGACCACTTTAAATGTTTCGTTTACAATCGTTTCCCAATGACCAGGAATAGTACTGCCAGAACGAACGATAGCCAAAATGTCTTCTAGTTTACAAACTTCAGCCATTCTGTTTACACAGGGGTCACTACTCGTTCTGTTTTCAATCGTCCTCATCACCACACTTATTAAAAGGGTATTGACTACATTCTGATCAATATATACAGAGCGTTTTGCATAGTAGTTTCCCATTTTTATTTTACTTTAAAGAAAAAGGTCAATGTATCGAACAAGTCCCTTGCTTCAGTCAACTGCTGGTTATTAGTCTTCTTCTTCTCCTCCCACTCGGCATGGATCTTTTCAAGTCTCTCCTTGAGGCGTCTGCAGTTTGTGATTTTGAGACTTTTTACAGACACTCTGCAGATGTATGTGTAATTCTCTCACAAAGGAAACAGTAAGTCTCTTACTTTTTTTATATGTATGACAATTTACAACTGGTAGAAAGTTAAGTACTTTTTCTGACCAGATTTTTCTTTAAGACTGTGACTCTTAACACACCAGAGAGCCAAACATACTCACCCCCTTTTCAACGCTCTCCCCCCAGCAGCTCAGGTGTGAAACCCTCATACAGAATGTCAGTCCCTGTGTAAAACTTTTTAGTGACACTCTGCAGATTTGTGTGTAATTCTCTCACAAAAGGAACTGTAAGATACACTTTTTATGTATGCAAAACCTTAAACATTTCTGAAAATAAAATACTTTTATCTGAATACATTTTCTTTAGAGGCACTTTTTGATTTTAACGCTATTTCAATGGAGATTTTGAGACTTTTTACAGACACTCTGCAGATTTATGTGTAATTCTCTCACAAAAGGAAACAGTAAGTCTCTTACTTTTTTTTATATATATGACAACTTACAACTGGTAGAAAGTTAAGTACTTTTTCTGACCAGATTTTCTTAAAGACTGTGACTCTTAACACTGTTTCGATGAAACACAGCAGTCTTGATAACTTGACATGACTAACATTACTTTTCTAAAATATATGTTTTTTAGAAGCGTTACTTTGATTTCAAGGCTGTGATGGCGAGAGTTTAACAGTCAATGGCATCAAGCTGGTGCTCAAGAAGGACATTGTCATCCACCTTATTGATCAAGTGCTCATGCCAGACTCAGGTTAGACGTGCACATTTCCCCCTTATTAATGATTACCCGATTTACTACATTAATACATATATTGTTTTTCTGTAATCCATATTTTTAATGGTGTTTAAATTCCCTTTGTGCCTCAAGCTAAACAGGTGATGGAACTGGTTGGAAGTTCCCAGTCAACCTTTGGAGACATGGTGTCTGAGCCAGGCCTTTCTGCTTCCATGCAATCTGCCGCTGAGTACACTTTGCTTGCCCCCTCAACACTGTCTTCAATGGTGAGTAACATACTGGTGATTCAAAAAAAAGCACGCCCCTATTTAGTTGATGGCTGAAGACAAAGCCTGGGTCCATTCTCTAGACTCTATTCTAGTCACATTCTGGAATAATTAGTGATATTTAGATTTGTTTTGTATTTACCCCTCATGTGCTGAGTCATTAGTCATTATGTGTAAATGTATGGAGCTTTAGGGAAACTATACATTTATTGGCACACTGCAGAAGCTTTATGCCATGTAACAGCAAGTGTCCACTCCCCCCGAGAACATTCCTGGACTTCACCCAAAGGGAGTAGAGATGATTTATTTTTGCATTAAGAACGACAGAGAAAATTTCTCTTTTAAATGGGTCCCAAAAAGTTTCCCAATGACCGGAATAGTACTGCCAGAACGCACGATATCCAAAATGTCTAACTACTAATTATTGTCGTCTTTCTTGAAACTGACGTGCTTAAATTCTCTGAGAAAGTTACTGAAGGATACACTTTTGTGTATAAAAGCTGAAAAGTAGATAATGAAGTACTTTGTGTCCGTAGATTTCGTTAAGAATCTTTGACAGATTTATGCTTACATTCTCTGAGAAAGTTACTGAAAGATACACTTTTGTGTATAAAAGCTGACAAAAGTAGATAATGAAGTAGACTTTGTGTCCGTGTGAAACCCCATACAGAATGTCAGTCCCTGTGTTACAACTTTTTAGTGACACTCTGCAGATTTGTGTGTAATTCTCTCACAAAAGGAACTGTAAGATACACTTTTTTATGTATGCAAACGTCTTTCTTGAAACTGACGTGCTGACCGTTTTACAAAACAAGTTATGTTTTCTACTTCTTCATCCTCTGAATTTTCCTCCCCCCGTCCCTCTTCCTTCACCCCTCACAACAACAAATCAAGGTGGATCTGTGAAATGAAACACCTCTTCCCAAAGCATGACTTCCCTATTGAGGGCAGTAGGGTCTAAATCGATTGACCAGATATACTAACATGCAGAACGTACGGTATGTTTTGAAAAAAAGACTAACCATTTATCCAGTTCAAGCTGTCTTTAAGATGTGACATTGCGCACTGACTATTTCCCGTAAAATCGTGACAAACTATTACTTATTCTTAAATTTGATCTCTTGCTGCATGGTTGAAAATGATAGATGAAAAATAAGTTTTTCAAGATCAGATACAGGTCAAGAAAATGCATAGGAGGTATGGTGCTGGCTCATTAGCCCTCTCACTCTTCTTAGAATGATCCTGTGCAATTATAGTTAATAAAAGTAATTACACATTAGTTCACAAATCCATACAACTAAAAGAGAATACCCTTAGGTATCACTATTAAAACCTAAATAAGATCTTTTGAAAATAACCTCTTTTGCAAAACAGATACTTCTTTAGCAGTTTCACAAAAACTTGAAAAGAAACATCCTGAACGGGAGAGGGGTGAGGGGCGGGGGAAGTGTGTGTGTGTGTGTGTGTGTGTGTTCCCCCCTCCCCTCGCCCGCCAATTTGCCTGTAGAGGATGTCGGGGGTTTTATGATGCCCCCCACACCTGTATTCAGACTGTTCACCAAACTTTTCACGGCAGAGAAAAGCAGAGAGAGAGAGTTAGTGAGATTGACAGTACTTTTAAAATATATGGTTGCTATATTTCATGTTATTTGCAAGTATTTGTAAGTTACAGTCAATACTGCTGTATACAGGCGCACAGGAAGTGACTAGGTGGCAGGGACCTTGCTCTTTAGAGCTGAGACATTACTTTTAAAATATATGGTTGTATATTTCATGTTATTTGCAAGTATTTGTAAGTTGCAGTCAATACTGCTGTATACAGGCGCACAGGAAGTGACTAGGTGGCAGGGACATTGATCCTATGCATATGTGATTCATTATAAAATGATTATTTTTGTAAAACCGTAGGGGGCAGCATTTTATAAAAACCGGAAAACCGGAAGTGGGGCGGGACTTCCGGTGGAAGTGGGCGTGGCTTATGTAGGCGGGACTTCCGGCGGAAGGGGCGGGACTTATATGTGTGACCTGTCACTTTCTATGCATACTAATGAGACGAGAGTGGTATGTGTATAACTACTAATAGCCTCATCTGAAAGACAGAACATAAAATATTACTACAGTGACCATCCATATAAACCACAAGCTCTATAAAGGTCTAGGACTAAAACTGCAACTCATGAATAAATATTAGGGTCTGGGTGCCATATAATGGATAATAAATTAATCCTACAGTATTAGCAGTGTTTCCCCTAGGATGGAGTCATAGCAGTGGTGCTAAGGCACGTGGGCCCAGCATAATGTGAGCGCGGAGCTCACTGGAATGTTTTAGTGTGTGCGCCCCGCCAATTTGTTTCTATGTGTCTGCCAGCACAAGAAAGGCTCTTGAGGCCTTTTCCAGGACCGGTTCTAGCCAATTTGCTGCCCTAGGCGAGATTTTATAAAGAATAGATGAAAAATCTCTACAAAAGACAAATACACTACAAAAACAGAAACGTATTGACATAGTTAATATACGTCAAAATGGCTTCAATCGGCCCTGCCTAGTACATACAGTAGCAATGTCTCAAGATTTAGCAAAAATATACCTTTATTGAACATACAGTAACACAAATACTACAAATCTACATAACAAACAATCAAAAATGAAAAAGCCACTTATTATTATTTTAATAAAAAAATATTTTATTAAAAAATATATTATTTTTTTTTTTGGGTACCTGGCTGGCGCCCCCTAGCAGCGGCGCGCATATTTCAGCAGCGGTGCTACCCCGCCACTATTTGTATATAGGGGAAACACTGAATTTAGACAAGGAATATTGAAGCCCACATCCTTTCAGTAAGTAGTGCAGCTGAACACCAGCCATGCACCTGATTTGTGTGGGAACACTCAGAGCTCACAGCTCTTCATATCTGTTCAGAAACTAGACAAAAGTTAAACAAATACAAACCACAGACTGCCTGTGTCATGGCGAATACAGTCACTGGTTTATTTATGTCTGTATAGGCCGTTGTTGTGAGTGTGGACGGTTGGAGCATATATAACGTTAGCTTAGCCAAGCTCCGTTTAGAAAACACGCATTTTAAAAGGGTTTTTCGCAGTCTGCAGACTTGTCAAAGTATTAATTCATGGTTTTTACTAACCGGTATCAGTATGTTGTTACTTCGGCATCATTTTGAAAAGTGTATTACAATTAAATCACGGTCAAATATGTTCATTTTGTTGTAGTTGTAGCCCCCTTACCAGCGATTACCGCGCCAAAAGTGAGCCGGGCCTAATAAGGCCTAACCAAACCGAGCGAGGCCTGCAGTGGAAACGCGCCAATAATAATGACAGGGACTGAACCATAACACAGTACCCATAAAATGAAGGCATGGAGATGACTTATAAATTAGCTTACCTCTGAACCTTTCTATCAGCCCTGGAAGCTGCCACTCAATCAACTTTGAAGTCACAAAATCGTCCATAGATTGTTCGTATCAACCTGAAACATCAACACAGACAGAGTCTATTAAGAAAAAAACATACAATAACATGAAATAAGATTCAGTAGTCCAAACGTCTTTTCACTGTTTTAACATAACGGTTAGGCCTAACGTTACCAAAGTTTTAGTCGGCGGTTAAACGGGTGCCGTGGAAAGCCTGGTGAGCTAGCTAAGTGAGGCCTGCTTGATTGATTGATTGAAACGTTTATTAACAGCTTGTATATTGGGTACAGTACAGTACAGCTCAAAACATACAATTGTTAAGGGGATGCAGACCAGAGAAAGACTTTCATCTTGTTTACATCAGGGTCCCCCATTTCCAATTAATCATGTCATTTAAGACATATAAGACATATTTGACATACATATGGCTTATTTACAATTTACATACAGGTGGTTTTTTTATATACAGATTGCTTGTTTACAATTTTCATTTTAGATTTCGTTCTAATACATCCTAACCGGACATTTAAGACATATCAAGTCTACAGATATACAGTTAGTAACAGAGTCTAAAATGCGAGTATATACATAGATGGGGGGGGGGAAGCTGTCCATTGAACGACAGGTTGAGATTTGTACCATTACCGGGGCCAGTTTTGCAATGCTCTCCCCCGAAGGTGCTCTTTAAGAGAGGTTTTGAAGGTAAGTATAGTTTTACTTTCCTTTACAGTTGTGGGAAGAGCGTTCCACCTTGATGTGGCATAATTGCGAAACGTGTATTCCCCCTTTTTTGTGCCAAATCTGGGTTTCACATGATTTGTGGAGCTCCCTCTGGTGTTATGATCATGGTATTCCTTGACCTTTGGGAAGAATATTGACATGTACATGGGTACCATAGAGGTGTAGTGGATCTTGTAGACCAGGCCCATTGCAAGTAGCTGTACTCTGTCGTCTACTCTAAGCCATCCTAGGTTGTCAAAGTGGGCAGAGGTGAGGTGGGTTCTAGATGAAAGGTCAAGCAGTAGTCTGACCAGTTTATTTTGCGATGTTTGAAGTTTTATTTTTAGCGCCTTGGAGGTGCTATGGTACCATGACGTGCAAGCATAGTCATAGTACCCTTGAATGAGTGCTCCTGCCAGAGTTTTCAGGGTGTTTTTGTTTACCAGAGAGGAGATCTGGTATAGGAATCTAGTTATTTGATTGACTTTTTTTATTACATTGGATGCCATTTTGTCACAGGAGAGGTTTGCCTCAAGAATAGATCCTAGGTATGTAATTTCCTTCTTACTTGTGACAATAATGTCGCCCACTGCAACTGAGAAGTCGTCGGATTTGCTGAGATTATGTTTTGAACCGAAGAGAATGGACTCTGTTTTACCCAGGTGTAATGATAATTTATTATCGGCGAGCCAGGTGCAGATTCTGCCGAGCTCGGAGCTGAGGGTTTTTTCAACCTGCAACCTGTTCCTGTCAGAGACCAGCAGGGCTGAGTCGTCCGCGAACAGGAACAAGTTGCAGTCACATGCTGATGACATGTCATTTACATAAATTAGGAACAGTAACGGACCTAATATGCTTCCTTGTGGAACACCACAGCTCACTGGGAGGGGGGGGGGACAGAGTACCGTTTACCTCCACCATCTGTTCTCTCCCCTCCAGGTAGGATTGCATCCAGCTCACCGATAGTTTATCAAAACCAATGGCTTTTAGCTTGACAATCAGAATGGGGTGATTGACAGTGTCGAAAGCCTTTTGTAGGTCCAGCATCACCATGCCGCAGTACTTGCCCTCGTCCACCTCTTGTTTGATGTGGTCGCTCAAATAAAGAAGGCATGTGTCAGTGGAGTGGGATGTTCTAAAGCCAGATTGAAATTCATAGATTAGTTTATTTTCCGCGAGGTACTTTTCGACCTGTTCATATACTATTTTTTCCATGACTTTCGAGATGGAGGTAAGTATAGAAACAGGGCGGTAGTTGCCTGGGTCCAATTTGCTGCCCTTTTTGTGCAGGGGGGTTACTCTTGCAATTTTGAAGTCTTTGGGTACTTTTCCCTGTTTTATGGAGAGGTTAATTATGTGAGCTATGACTGGTGAGATGGCGGTTGCTGAGTCTCTGAGGAATTTGGAGGGGATATTGTCGTGGCCAGTGGCCTTGTTAGGTTGGAGGGCGCTCAGTTTAATGAGTACCTCTGCTGTTGTTACCCTTGCTAGACTGAAATCATCTTTGCGTACCCCTAGGTTTTTGTAGTAGGTCATGATGTGATCTACTCCAAAAAGCCCCGAGTGGGAGGGTAATTTATTTACAAGAATTGTGGCTATGTTTGTGAAAAAAATGTTCAAGTACTTGGCCACATCCAGTTTGTCTGTGATGAGCCTGTTATCTGTCTTTATGTTTAAGTTAGAAAATCTCGTTTTGAGTTTTTTACTGCAGCCAAGCTGGTTATTGAGTAATTTCCAAAGTTCACGGGGTTTATTTTTGTTTTCCTCAGTTTTGACATTGATGAAAATCTTTTTGGCAGTTTTGATCATGGAGCTTACGTCATTTCTTAGTCTGTTTCTTTCAATTTTGAGTTCAGTCACGTGGGCCTGGAGTTCACTGCTCGTGCTTTTGGAAAGCATTGACTGACTTTTATGAAACTCAGAGCATTTTTTGTCTCTGGTTTTCATGGCGGTCAGTATGCCGGAGTGCATCCACGGCGCAGCGCGATTTTTTACCCTGGTTGTTCTTAGGGGGGCCAAATCATTGAGTATTGCAGAGAATTTGTTTTTGAAACCAAGCCATGTTTCTTCAACTTGTGTACCACTGAGCTCATCTGACCAGTCCAGGCTCTCCAGTTCTAGGTTAAAGGCCTCGCTAGAGTAGTTTTTGAGGTCTCTAGATATGACTGTTTTGTGACAGCCGGCCCTTTGTTTTAGCTTTTTGCGGGTACAGAATATCATATAATGATCACTTAACCCGCATGCTATAACCCCTTTACTGGAGATCCTGGACTTGTCAGAGGTCAGAATGAGATCAATGGTAGTTTGTGTTGTTTCACATACCCGGGTGGGTTGGGTGATTAGCTGGCTGAAGCCGTACAGATCACAAGTCCTACTGAAGGACTTGAAGACGGACGTGTCTTTACGTTGCATATCCGTGTTCCAGTCTCCAATAATAATTGTCTCTACATCCCCCACATCAGCCAAACACCCATCTAATGTATCATAAAAGTCACTCTGTTCCGGTGGTCTATAGATTGTCCCGACTATTACAGATTTAGCATTGTCAAAAATAATTTCAACCCACACAGATTCAATATTTTCATGATGCAGGTCAGTACGGTTTTTGAAATTGGTGTCTTTATGTATGTACATGCAGACACCACCTCCATTCACGTTCCTGTCCCTTCTCACTACAAGATAATCTTCAATTTCAATCTCTGAATCTGTAATGGAATTGTCCAATTTGGTCTCAGAAAAGCATAATATGCTTGCCTTACCGTTCATGAATAGCTGCCTGAGTTCAGCCAGTTTGTGTCTCAGGCTGTTAGTGTTCAGATGAAAAATATGTAGTCCATTTTTGTTGCTTAAATGCACAATGTCGTCAGCTTGCAGATATTTGTCTTTGTCCGTTACAGCAACCGGCTTGTCGTGGTGGGGTGGTGGTGTGGGGTGGTGGTGGTGGTGGGGGGAGGGAGGCTCCGTTGTAGCTTTAGCCGTTGATATGCTAGCAGGGTGGCTAACAACATGGCGGATATTTGTTCCCTCGGATCTCGGTTCTCTTCCTCTCGTCACTGCCTCATGCGTGTCTGTCTGCCGAGGCGTCCCCGGGGGAATCTCGAAGTCTCCGTTTATTCCTTGGTCTCCGCTGTCTCCACGGTCTCTGTTGTCGTCGCGTAGTTGTTGTTGCAGCGGAAGAGATGCTAGTTCTGATGCTAATTGAGATGCTAGCTCATCGAGCCTGCAGGACTGGCTTCTTGTCTGCACCGGGCCCGGATTCAGATGGATGTCTCCCGCTAACAATAAGACCAAGACGATCATACTTCTTCGGTCTAGTTTGCCTGACGGGGGTAAGTACTTTCGCGTCGGGTTTGCAGTTAATAATGCATGAATGCTAGCACTTCCAAAAGCGAGGTGTTTCCTTTCCCAGCCGTTGTGAAGGTAAAAGTCATTGTGGTTCATTTTATCCCCGCTTTCATTACTCTCCTTCTCTAAGTGATGTTGCCTCATTGATGAGTTGAGGTAGGAGTCCATCATCCATATTGTCAGGAGGATGAAATATGTAAAAAATCGTGAGGAATAACCGCCAAAGCGGGAGCTCTCGAAAATGCGACCACTCATAGTGAAACCGGATGTTGTTTTCAATGCTAGCATGCAGAGGCTAGCTGATTCACTACCGCGCTTTCCCCTCAATAACACTCACGTGTGTGATATTGCATTAAAAGCCAAATTGACGAGATAACTAACGTTGTCCTCCTAGCTACAATACATGACACATTTCTCGGGTCATTTTGAGTAACAACAACATAGTGTGTTTGCTACATAGCTAGCCAGCTAACGTGTTAGCTTGCTACTTTGATGCAATGTACACAATAGTGCTCCACAAACTTACATCTTAACAACAATATGACGCTTTATATAATAATATCAAGTCAACTACATGGTAAAACAATGTATATGTAATGTATGTAACAAACCTTGCTTTGAGTCTCCTCTCTTCACTTACTGGGACCGTCTGACCAAAACTTAACTGTCGTGTTGGAGCGGGAGAGTAGTGGGAGGTGCTTGGTTTCGCGGGTTGTGCACGTCAACCCAATGTGTTGGGTATTCCAAAACAACCCAACACAACCTCATAGAAATTGCAACCCAACAGCTAATAACTCTATACCCAACAGAAATAACCTAGCGAATTGGGTTCTCAGAATACCCATTTCCATCAAAATAACCCAATTAAATTAACCAACAGGCTCAACCCAGTGGTTGGGTTGACAAAACAACCCAACATTTTTAAGAGTGTACACTCTTAAAAATGCTGGGTTATTTCTATAAACACATTGCTGGGTTGATTTGGCTGGGTCATAATTATGGGTTATTTGGGTACTGTAAACACACTGGTGGGTTGTTCATGCTGGGTCAAAGGGGTTATTAGGGCTTCAATTGCAGTTGAACACCCGCCTGGGTTATTTTTAACCCAGAGGTTGCTTTATTCATTTTCCCACTTCTGAATCATTCTGGAATCATCTTTTTCAAAACACAAGGTATGTAACCTATATTTTACCTATATTTATATAATTATACAATTCTGTAACCTATATTTTTTTAATGAGTTGTGATAACAGTTCAATAGGGATCTGTAGGCATTTAACAGACTGTGCAAAGTATAACATTAGCAGTTAACGTCGGCTACAAATGTTTTACATTTCTGTCAATGAGTGAAAGAGCCTTGAATTTACGTTGTGATGCGATGAATTATTATTTTACAAAGACGTGTGTTCTACTAGTAGTTATAAATGGGTCTGAACTATAGCTTTGGATTTGTGTGCAAAAGTATTAGATGTACAATAAGGCAGTATAAATCAGATGGCTTTTACGTCACAACTCTTTCCCAGCATGCAGCTCGGGCGCGGGCTTTCACACATACGGACAGACAGACGACAAAGAAGCTCATTGATGTAGGTAAGTGTAGGTTACTAGAGTTATTTATTAATTACATTAATCATTAAAGTTAGCAACTATTGAAGTTATTTTTAGGAGTGAGTGACCGGAGTCACCGAACCACATAATGTAACATTTTAGTTCCCTGCCATCGACGTGTTACCATAGGTTAGCTTAGCTTAGCATAGCACACCAACCAGCTAGGTCGTGTCAGGGGCAAATAATAATAATTCGTGAATGATTAAAATGTCTTCATGGAGAGATTTGGCAGACCCCCTGTAGTAACTGTACATTAGTAGCTTGGTACCTTACAATAAATGTTAAAACATTGCACAGTTTTGTAAAATTCTAATGTACTTAATCTGATTTGATTCTAGTAGAGGGTTTCACCATGGACACGTTTGTCACAGAGACGTTGACTGCATGGCAGCTTGAGAACTTGATTGACACATTTAAAGGTAAGTTAATTTTTATTGAGACAATGTTGAGATGTTACTATTAAATATTTTGTTATATATTAAAAAGAGCAAGGTAGCGCTGCAACAAACAACTAATTTGATAATCGATTAATGAAACGATTAATCGACTATTCGGACTATTACTGTATGACTTGCACAATTTCTCAAACGCTCTTATTTAGCCATCAACTTTTAGATTTAGCTTGAGGTTGTTTTAGGCATGTGGAAACTAACAATGAAGACAATAAAGATGAATAATTGATTCAAAAATACATATATTATTAAATTAACTAAACACATTTTGAACAAAATTAACATTGCTTTTAATTTAAATAAAATACATAATATTTCACATCAAAAGAAACAACAGTGTTTTAACAAATGGTATTAAATAATGTGATGACAGAACTGTAAACAGAATAGGTGAAACTTTAACAAACTAAATAACTCAGTTTCCTCTAATAAATAAAATAGCTTTTGAAAATATGTGCATCTTAAAGTGCTTAATTTTAGATAAATAAAATAAAGTGTAGCAGCAGCTTGAGTTTCTCTTTTTCTTTGTTAACCGTTTCACATCATGACTTAACAGTTTCAGCCGATTATAGAACAATATCAGTCTTTACACATCATAACAATTGAACAGTTTTAAAGTTTATTTTTCTTTCCCTCTTATATTGCAGTCCCTCACTCACTTTTTTTAAATTCAGTGCGAGAATTGAGCTGGAGCTTGTCCTGCCAGGAGTTTAGATCTGGGCTGAAATGGTGTCAGGGCCATTCTCACACGTAGGTGCTCATTGGTTACAGGGATGCAAACACAGGTATGGTGAAAAAAGAGAGAACTATTCGAAGCAGGAAAAAAACAGCGTAATATACCATCTGACAAAGGCCTGTGCTATAATGCTTCAATTAACTGGCTATTCTTTATAATATACTCAGATCAATAGGAGACAGAGATGTTAAGTCATAAATGAGTGAGCCGCATATGAATTATTCTGTGAACATACACTTTCAAACAGATGAGATAAGAAATGTCAGTAAAGTAAATGTACGATGTTGCTGTCCAACACTAGCTATCACACACCTTCAACAACAACAACCAAGGAGTGCATGCGGTGAACAGCAGAACTCAAATGCACTTTAAAAGCGCATCACAATTCAGTGTTTAATTCATGGATTTGAATCGTCATATATTTGTAACAATGATTACTGTCTCATCTCATCGTTCTTTGACAAACTTCTACTGTCTATTTTAACAGGCCATCCACAGACACAAAGAAAGCCCTTGCCGTGGCATTGGTGTATGAATTCCCTTGCCTTTTGGATGGTACAGGCAGTGGCAATGTAAGTTAATCAATCAACACATAAAGGAGAACACTCCATACACACACACCTAAAAGAAATGTGCTCAAACGTTTTTCCTAGTGCACAGTCACACGCACATTTTTGGATTGCTCCTTAAAATCCCATGTAACCATCTTCATGGTTTACGCCAGGCCAATTTAATCTGAATCTAATTTTCTCTTTTACAGGGAGCTTGGTACACACCTGGCCGAAATCACAAACCTGCTACAGGTTTCCTGGAGGAGCGCTTGAGGAACGTTAGGAAGCACATGAGAATGCTGAAACGACCACGCCACCAAGAACAACAGAAGGAACAGACCGTCCCTAGTACACCAGGTAATACTAATAACCAATATTAATTATCCCCGCCAGGCTAGAATAGACAAATGCAAGGGATTATATTTTAGGTCCCATGACTCTTCTGTCCATCCATCTTCTAAAAGCTAGTCTCAGGCACCGCTGGACCGATTGGCGACTTTTCACACACTCTCCCAAGTAGGCCAGAACCCCAAATGTTTGAAATCAGCTATAATGAATCTGAGGACCTCTGTACTTATCATTCAACAGAATATGATGTGCCTCCTGAAAAACTTCTAGAAATGGTTGAATGGATGAAGGTCAATAGGTATCCAGTGTCCCAAGTAGTGTTGCACGGTGTACCGATACTTGAAAGGTACCGCGATACCCTGCCGTTAAAAACGGTACGATTCCTCCGTTTCATTAGTATCGGTACTTTAAGAATGACAGGGAAAAGTACTCCGGTGAGAAAGCGCCGTTTTAATAAGAGCCGTGTGTGTTCAGCGCTCTGCTTCCACTCCTTGCGTGCACTGCAGCCGTGCCTGCAGTCCCGCCCCTCTCAAGCACGCTCTAAGTCCCTCCCCTCTCTCTCGTGCACGCGGCCACGCGCTAGCTGCCAGAGCATGTGAGAAAACTAGAAGCATGGCTGCAAGTGGGAGTGCAACTGCCGCTGCGCCTCGGCTTGTTGACAAAAAAGACGCCATAAGCGAAATTTGGAAGTATTTGAGCTAAATCTCTGACAGTGAGGGCAAGTCTACGGACACCACGAGGCCTGTCTGTGAGACATGTTTTAGATCCCTGCAAACCAAGGGAGCCAACACATCAGACTTGGCTAAGCACCAGCCGACCGGAATCCAGAGCTGTTTAAAGAATTTAAAGACAGACAGGTTAGCGAATGTGATAGATAACATAATTACATCATGCTCAAGCCCACGCCCTCAAATCTAAGTCAAACCAGTGTAATTTATTTTGTGACAAACGAGACAATTAATGGCAATGATAACATCTGCAATATACATTTTGTCAATAATTATTTATATTACTGTACTATTACATGTTAATAAAATATAAAACAAATTATATTTTATAAAACAAAAAAGTTGTTTGAGATGATTTTATTTAATACGAATTATTGTCATTTATTTTGTTTATTGTTCTCATTGTTTAAAAATGTGTGTTATGGTTATGGTGTGAAATAAAGCACAATAATTACATTTAAGACTGTTTTCCTTTTTTTAAGAAAAGTATCGAAAAATAATCGGAATCGCAATTCTTGACTTGGTATCGGTATCGAAACCAAAATGTTGGTATCGTGACAACACTAGTCCCAAGTTGAGGACTACATGAATCAAACAGCTCTACATAGAGGCAAGTGGATTTGCAGCAATGGATCTAAAAGCCTCCCGGAAATCTTGACTGAGTTCCCTAGGCTTTTAGACAATCCTGGCATGGTAAGAAATTATTTTGCTATTGCGGTTTTGTCTATTTGAATGATACTCTATTTGTGTTAGGATTTGAGGTAAGGCAGGACCCAAATGCAGATTGAGGAAAAGCGGGTTTCAAAGTGTAACAAAAGGCGAGCTTTAATTACAAAAAGTTGTTGACAATGAAAAAACAAAACAAAACCATGAATCCATAAACAGGTAGCACAAGGTAGCATCCAGCCAAAAACGACAGTGACAAACATGGAGGGTGACAGGAAAGACAATGAACCGACAAGGAACACAGGGGAAGACAAGACTAAATTGTATTGTCATACTGATATTCTGTACAAACTGTGAAGTCCACTGAGACAAATGTAACATTTGTGATATTGGGCTATATAAATAAACATTGATTGATTGATTGACTAAATACAAAGAGGGGTAATCACAGGGCAAGACACAGGGAGGGAATGCAGAAACACAAAGGCAATAGGTGAACACAATCAGACACAGGAGGGAAAACACAGGAAGGAAGAAAAGACACAGGTGAGGAGGGAGGAGAAAACACAGAGGCACAAGGTGAACACAATTGGGTTATCAGGCAGGAGGGAACACAGAGACAGGAAGCAACAGACAAGACGGGGGGGGGGTGAACACTTTTCAAAATAAAACAGGAAACCAAAAACAGATCTAGACAAGACAAAACACAACACAGACAGATCGTGACAATTTGACTGATACTCTGCAATGCACTACAAGTTTATGTTTAACCACTTAGACCCTACAGTATATACTTTGTAATAATTTAATAATTTACCTGTTGAAGTGACACTGGCTGTCAAATTGTCCCCTAACCCTTTTCCTAACAGGTACTACAAGCCCATATCATTTCTTTAAACACTGTTCTATTGTTTTTCATGTTTTTCAAAATGTATCAGATATCACAAGACTTCCAGCAGCTTCATCCAGAGGCAGTAGGAAAACTGTTTCAGAACTGGGCTACTATGAGTGACCAAATCCTTACATATGCCCAGCGAGAGGGAAAACTGCCCTTGGTGTTTGATGACATGACACCAGGTAAGCTATTTCTTACTATGTAACACACACCGGTTCTTTGAAAATAGCAGATCTACATGCTTGCATTGCGTCCCAATGAGACTCGTTGTGAGCTTGTGGATCTGCAATTTTTTTTATATTTTAACAATCATCTGTATGGGGTCCCTTGCACAACATGTTTTCGGATGGGAGTCTGTTGACAAATACATAAATACATGAACAAGTTTGTGAACCACTTCATTAGATACCTTTTGTCTTTCTTTGATTCCTGCTCCCCCCCTTCCTTTTCTTTCTCTTTCTGGAAACAATCAAAACGATGGAGCTTGCACAAAAACAAATGTCACCCACTGTTTTACACCTGTAAACCTGTGATGTGACAATAACGATTCAGATTCTGATAAGATGTCACAACACTTCCTGTGATTATAATAGGCTATACAATTCACGCCTTGTTTTTACCATTCAACACCAGGGCAGAAAAGTCAATATTGGTTCAGAAATATCAATCTTTATATACTATTTAAATGTTGATGTTAATATGTATTTTTCTTATATTGCGTAGACCGAGCTTTGAAAGTCCTGCCGATTCTGCTTCCTCCATCGGTCTACAGGATTGGAGGAAAAGTCCACAGACCCACCATAGAGGAGTCCCGCAAGTCCTTCATTAATATCCAACCAGTACGTTTTACTTTTGTTTTTCTACTTCAATAATGGTGGGTGTTTCTGTGTTTATATACTAGCATTTTCATACTTCAATAAAAAAGATAATAAAAACAACATGCTTAACTTAAATGGCAGGTTATATTGCAAGTAACTGTTGTGTAATTAACAGGTGGGCACCAACATGGTACAGTACCTACAGACAGCAGAGAGAACTCAACCCTTCCCGCACATCTTGTGTCTTGGTGATGACATGACAACATGCCAGACCTTCACCATTGTGTCAGACAACGCCATTGAAACGGACACTTTGCTGGGTGCAGTAGATCTGTGTTTTAAGGCTTTCTTTGTGTTTGACCTAAATTACACAAAGCAGTGTCTCCCCACCTGGGAGTTTATCCAACAGGCAGTATATAACATTGATGGACATGAATCCTCAAATGTCAAATTTATGAGGACATCAATTGCAGCTTTGGCCTAAAGGTACACAGAGAGAAGTAGCCTTTTAGTGATGTGTGTCAAACAAGTTGACAGCTGCTCTCTAAAAATATGATTGACACAAAACTTGATTGCAGAAGACAGTAGGCACACACTTTAATTGTGTCAAAACATTGACCCGCGTTTACAGTACCTACTATTCCTGTTAATTCATTTATTTAAATTTTATTTTTCTTACTTTACGTGATTTAATTTACTTATTATTTACTTATTTAATTTACTTCATTTATTTATTTACCTTGTTATGTTTGTGTCTGTATATAGTTTCTGCTGGGCAGAGAAATGTTTTATCTCTATATTTAAACATGTTCATGTTATTTAAACCTGAAAGAGAAGTTGGTCCAGATAACAGCACTTTGTAATATATCATTTGTTTTAAGGCTCTTTGTTTTTTTTGGGGGGGGGGGGGTTGAATTTGTATTGTTTGCATTGTTCTTTTATAGTGGCCTGAATGTTGACGATTTGCCAAAGATGTTCAAATTATGAATAAATGCATTTTTATATATATATATATACGGTGTGTTTGGAGATTATTCATTACACTATTATACATTATTATTATATTATATTTAGCCCAACAATATAGTTAATTTCAATCACTAGCTTGGGTCAAATGAACAACCCAATGTATGGTTTATATTTATTTAACCCAGTGATATAGTTAATTTCAATCACTAGCTTGGGTCAAATAAACAACCCAATATATGGTTTATATTTATTTAACCCAGTGATGTAGTTAATGTAGTCGGTGTTCCCGACTGCATACGATGAGAAATCGAATATTGTGGGAACAGATCCTGGCTTCAAATCCGATGTTTTGTATTGAACCAGGCATCCAGACTCATCAAACCTCATTTTGTGGACATAATCGTCATTTGTAAAGTGTTCGCTGCACACACGTGCGTACTGATTCAGCGGCGGATCGGACCGTTTCATGGAAATAACCCATGCTTTGAGCAGCTTCTCATCCTTTAGTGGCAGCCTATGGAAATGTACTTCTTCCTTCTTTGTATAAAAAACATTTGTGCAGCCTGGGGCAATACAATACGCTCCTGACGACGACTGTTTTCTTTTGTTGGAAACCAATTGGAAATAGACTAGATAAATACATTTCCTAATGGGAAAGCAGTTTGAAAAGTGTTTCCATTTCCCTTTAAAGCGAGGAATGGTTAAGTAACTGGAATCAAGGGAGCGTAACAGAAAATGGGAGGGGGCCATTCCATTTAAAGCATTGTATAACCGTTCCGTCTGGTGTGAACAGACAGCAGAGACATCAGTGTTATAAAAACTCACTTCTAAGAGAGACACGGAGACAAAAACGAACAGAATTCGATATCAAAACAGTCTTCCGTCCACACGTAATCGGCTCAATAAACGTGTCCGTCCACACGAGACCGCTCGACCCACTGGAGACGCTGTAGTACATATGCCGGGCCTGTAAGTGGCGCTGTACTTCCGCCACAAAATACACCAAAAGCAGCGAATAAGACCTCCCGAGCATGGTTGCCCTTCTGTTTATTCTCCGCGGTGGATTTAGCAACAAGTAGTTCATGTAGTTCTCCATGTCCACTTGTTGCTGATGGTTGTGGTAGAGGAGCTCTAGATTTGACGCAGGGGTGAGCAGCAGAGGTGAGGAGAGGCAGGGCTCTGTTTCTCTTTGTCTCTCGCCCCGAGGCGAGCGTGTGCTCCAGCTGTAAAAGGAAGGTGCCACTAACACTGAGCCTGGCTCCCGAGCAGGACGTTCTCCCCGGTAGTCCACCAGCAGATGAAAAACACCCACCTCTCCGCCTCTTCCAAGGGACGAGGGAACCGTGCGGGGGGATCTGCTGGAGGCTCTTGCTGGGTGCACTGTCCTGCGAGATACTGGGACCTGGCTCGAAACACTCGGAACACTGTTGTTGTTGTTGTTGGCAAAACACATCAGCAATGACATGGGGGTGAGCAGGAGAGGCGGGGCTATGGCGTATAGGGTGTACACACCAGAGCGTTACGTCCGCAGATCTACCCACCTTGGGACCCGTTATCGTTTGAGGGCTCCGTTTCCGCGGTTCCGTTACGGCCTCGTGTGAACGAACCGTCCATACGATAGAGAACTGTAGCGGATACAACCCGTTCCGTCTCCGTGTAAACGTGGCCTTAGAGCTTGTGAGGATGATGGTAGCTGCTTTTTGGACAAGTTGTATTACGTATATCATATTTTGTGATTTTTCAAAAGGAATGTGCAAGGATGTAGGTGTCTGATTTTGATTTATAAAAATGTAGCATATTTGGGCTTTTATACAAATGTAAAATAAGTGTTATACATCTTTGTGTGTGGCACATATTTAAGAGGGATTGACCTTTCCCTAGATTCTTAACTGTGTTGTTCTGAGAAATTCACTCAAATCTATTCCACAACAAATCGTGCTGTAATATGTACGCTTTTCAGCATACAATATTAATTAAAGTGAAGTACAGTGCGTATCAAATCAAATCAAGTTTTATTTATATAGCACATTTATAAACGATTTTTGGTCGAGCCAAAGTGCTGTACATATAATAAAATTAGCCTACAGTAGAGACACTTTACAGCAAATACAACAGCACAGATTGTTCAGAATATCAGTGTGAGAAAAACGACACCCTATATCCTTAGACCCTCACATCGTACAAGGAAAAACTTCCAGAGAAAACCCACAGTTTAAGGGGAAAAAATGGGAGAAACCTCAGGGAGAGCAACAGAGGAGGGATCCCTCTCCCAGGACGGACAGACGTGCAATAGATGCCGTGTGTAAATCGAAGAGATAATACATTTTACAGCATATAGACCGAATGTTAGGAAATGCATGCGTCTGTAATAAGAAGATGAATCCACGAGGATGTCAGCTACAATCTAATGGAAGCCATCAGGGAAGCAGCATGACGAGACCCAAGGCAGGACCGCAGAGACAGGTTCAGCCACGACCCAAAGTCCACGACTTAATCCAGAACTCAGGATAGAGGATCCAAGACACAGGACTACAGCAAGAGGATCAGCCTCGACTCCGGATCCCGGCGTAGATATAGATACAAAACAAGAAAAAATATTTGGCTGGGTTAATCGGAACAAGAGAATACACAGACACAGACAGAGAAGGAAAAGGTCATTGGATAAAAGTTATTCTTGATAACCCTCTAGAAAGCAGTACCGTGGCGTGGGGAAAAATTTAGGGGAAGCCCATTTTTTTGGGTCGGGGGGGGGACACCAGATGAGTAATTACAGCGCCCGATATCATTTTACACACATTTGTATCACACAGATGCAGGACTTGCACACGCCTGTTATCTAACCGACAGGTCCGCACGCACTCTCCAGCTGAAACTCTCTCGTCTTATTAATGTAAGCATTTTACTTATTAATGTATGCAGACAATCACACAATCTATGTGATTTTTGGATTTACCGTGCCTCTCAATTGCTTGTGACAGGTTGGCAAGGTCGATAAATCCTGAAGTTGCCCGGCTTGTTCAGGGAGCACGAATCCTTGTCAAAAAGAAGACATGGCCAGCAAAATAGACGCTGACGTTTAGCGCTTCCACTCCGTGCGGACATGATTGTCCTCATTGAACGTCCGATTCGCTCCCTTTTTCCTCTGTGTACACACAGCTCGAGTGCGGGCATTGGCCTGTCATCTGATTTAATTTTTAGTTGCTGCTGTGGCGGAAGTTTAATAAAGTTATGCTTGATTAAGTACGCCAAATCTCCACCCTCCATAATGCTACATTTGCTCGATAATTTCTAACGGCGATGATGACAGTTACAGTATTAAAACTGATGTTGATGTGATTTGATTGAATGGCAGTGTCCAATCAAATCGCCAGCTGCCAGCCGCCTCTGAAGGGAAGCAAGAGGCGGCTGGCTTCCCTTGGCATGGCCCTGACCAATCACAGGTTGGCAGGGGCATCACGTGGGCCTCATCTGATTGGTCAATCCCTCCATTTTTTTTCACCAATGGAAGCCAGATTCGGCTGGCCTCCTCTCGCAGCAGAGAGTGCAATCTCTGTTTCACCATAACATCTAGAGGGGCGCTGTTTCACTCTTTGTAAAATACTCAATGAGAATGGGTGAGAGACGGGCCGGCAGCAACACACAGCAAAGGAGAATTATCGAAACAAAACCAAGTGTTTTTATTTATTTATTTAAATTATAACTGCAATCCGAAAAAACAGGGGAAGCCTGGCTTCCCTTGGCCTCCGGGAGAAAACGCCACTGCTAGAAAGATCTCATGAACTTCCCCACTCAATCTATCAAGACCCGAGCAGTTCTTATTAGAAGTCCAAGGTAAAGGCACAGGCCGGCGCATAGCGCTCATGGAATCCCTCACCATATGAACTCTGACCCCTCAAGTGTACAAGTGAAGAGAGACCATGTGTCAGCTCCTTTTTAGAATAGCATTTCTTCTCTTCTCTGAGAAACAAGGGTATGAAAAGAACAGCCAGAAACAAAGGAAGAGAGGCACAACGTGACTACGTAAATGCACTCTCCTAAATATTAAACGAGTAAGAGGTGAAGAAACACAAAGCCAGAAATTGAAATGAAAAGGCACCATCATGCTTCCCCTTAGAATAGGGTGGAAATTATGAAAAGGGGACAGGGGATACTAGTGAAGAGGGACAACAGTGAAAAGGCCCAACATATCCAACGTACTAGAACTCTCCAAAGAGACAGAAAGTCAAAGTATACGCCGAGAGGCACAACGTGACTACGTAAATGCACTCTCCCGTTTAAATTAGTTCAAGGGAAAGGGGGTGAAAAACTAAACTAATCAAAATAAGGAAGTAGAGAGGCCTAAATGCCCTCTCCTAGTTTCAGTTAAAGGAAAGAACTGGGGAACAAAAAAGTACAGGAGGAAAGGCCCAACGAGTCAACGTCAACACACTCTCCTAGAATAGTTCAAGGTAAACGGGGTAGGAAGAATATAGTAAGAAACAGAGCTGAAAAGGCGTCCAAGAACGCTTTCCCTCTAGTCCAGGGTGAAAATGTAGGATAAGAAACAGAGATAGAGAGCACAACAACCTATCTCTTCGTCAGATGCACTCCCCCACCTGGATAAGCGACTCTGTACCCTCTCTACCGGACCTTAGATCCGCAGAGGGAGAGGGGAGGGACCAACCCCAAGGGGGGGTTTAGGGTTTTAAAAGAAAACCCAGCAGAGATCCAAAAATGGTTGAAGAAGTTACAAAATTACAAAACGGTTTATAAAACCAAGAGGTAGAGGTATATCCCTTATATCCCTTCACAGAACTAAAGAATGCTTTTAAATAAGGTTTAATGAGATGATGGAATCAAAGCTGAACTGTATAACATAAAAAGGCACATGCTGAAAACCTAACCCCAGCAGTGGGGATTCTCCCCCAGGAGATTTTTAGAAATACTTTCCAAAAAAAAAAAAAGAAGAAATTCTATTTATTGTTTTCTTCACTCACACATCCCACTCACCATGTTGACCTTGTTTTTTGCCCTGGCTACAGGTTAGCAGCAGAGTTAATGAGGAATAATAATACGTTTATTTATTATAGCACCTTTCTTTCTTTTAATTCGTTTTTGGTTAGAAGCCTGAAATAAGGTCTGTGGTTAACACAAGTTTACAATAATATGTCTTGAAGAGGCTAGCAAGGACTAAAGAAGACTACAACATGTCATAACGCCTAACAGGAGTTAGCCTTTAGCCTTGACGTAGTTAGTTCATAACGTTAGCTTTTTACTTTTGTTGATTACATTAACCTGTTAAGCCCTGAGCCTGTTTTTCAGGTCTTAGGCTCGAAAATGTATCGGGGGTGCGGTGTAGAAGAGGTTAACTCATGAGCTTCTAAAAAATTGTGTAAATATGTGGATATTAAACTTCCTAACAAAACATGTAATTATCATAAATGTGTGTTTGCCACAGATCATATGTTCTGTAATATTCAAAATCCTAATGCTTTTTGACGAGGGAGCCCTTGGGACGCTGACTTCCAGGTTGGCCTGCGAAAATACCTCTTCACTGCACCACTCTTTATTTCGAACATACCTTTTACTTTATAGCCTCACAGTGACTGTCATTATTTTCTTACGTTACAACCAGGCTCAGCAGACATTAGCCATTTTGCTTCCAGCAGTCTGAGTTAGTGTGAAATCTACTAAAGAGCCCGTAGGGGAGTAATAGCTAAGTGAGTGCCTGTGCTTCTGTCTTTAATTGTCTGCCTTGATGAAATGGGTGGGTTGGCTCCGTCCGTCCATCTGTCTCTCAGTCAAGATGATGCTACAGTGGTAAAAGAGACAAAACACAGCATTGAGTGATACATATATATTTACCATTTCTCTCTTGTGGCACATTATGATTATGCTCAGGGGTGCACATAACTTTTTTGCCCTGGTTCTCAAAGGAGCACCTGGAGATGTTGCTTGGTGCTCATCCTTAAAATGAAATAAACCGTAACTTTTGAGGGGGTCTTGACTTTATTTGCCAGACACACAGCACTGAACACACATGCAGAGGTGAACACAAGACAACATTAGCACGACCAGTAATCCTACAAGCTGTCATCACTACCCTCCTGACTGTTCTCCTCACTGTCTTCCTCTCTGTCAGACATGGTAGCTGATGATGTAGGCCTACTACTTTCTCTCTGGTTGAGTCTGTGATTAGCTGCTTGCATCCACAAGTCAACAGCTGGTTTTGGGTCGAAAGTCTCTGTTGTCATCTTAGACAAGTGGATGTAATCAAATAAGTATGTGAACATAACCAATAGCCTACCATAGCCAATAACAATTTAATGTAACTTATTTTATTTATGTTGTTCATTCATATCTTATTTTACCTTAATAGTATACATTGGAATGATTTCAAACCTGTTTATCCCAATAATTATAAAGGAGTGCCTTGGAAATATGTGTTTACATAAATTGTGACCAAACCGTTTGAACTTAGACTAAGAGTCCTTTACCTCACTGAGCTGTAGTTAACTTATCAGCCTCTCAGTCTGACTGGAGAGGACTCTCCCTCCACATTATTGTAGAAACATCTTCTTCTTATATCCGTTAGAGCAGCTAGCACGGCACCAGATTCTAATAACAACAGCGCTGGTACCGGTGCACCCTCCCTCTCTCCCTCGCATTTTGGCTGTGAGCTGCGGGCGCCAGATAAGCCAACATCCCCCCATTTTCATCACTTACAGCGCCCATCGTACAGGGCAAATGAAACGTGTAACCGGGGTAAAAAGGGTGTTACATTTACTTAATTATGAATATTGTTACATCAAGGCCGAAAATTAGGATGAGCCCCAACGGTCAAAATGTTTTTTTCCCTCCCAGAACTGCCAGCGCAGCGCCTCCACAGATCTGGCGCCCTAGTCGAACATCTAGCCAAAGCTACGGGCCGGCCCTGAGTTCATATCATGGTTCATATGCAACTCGCAAATATATCTATCTCTCTCTCTCTCCCCCTCTCTCTCTCTCTCTCTCTCTGTCTCTGAGTGAGTGTGTGAGGAACGGTCGGAGGAGCGTGGTGTGAGTGAGTTACTAACTTTTTCACACGTTTTTCTACTAACATATTTATTGTTTAATGTTGTAAGTTGTGTGTATTGTGTATATGGTTTAAACGTTTGATTGTTGGTGTTTTCTCGTGGTTTGGGTGTGTGTGGTGTGTGTTTGTGTGTGTCTGTGTGTGTGACGCAGTTGCGGCATGGATTATGCCAGGCTGAGTCGCAAACATGGTTTTAAAATGTCTCCGATGACACCGTGTTCGGTGGAGGAGTGCAGCCTGGCTGTGGGGGCATTAGTGGGGCACGGCAGCATCAGATCTGCGGCTCGGATGAACGGCGGGGTGGTGATATTTGTGGACACGGAAGGGAAAGCGAACAAAGTGGTGGAGACCGGGATCGTTGTGAATGAAACTTTCATTTCCGTGTCTCCACTAACCACCCCTGCTACAAGGGTTATGATTTCGAATATCCCGCTGTTCATACGGGATGACTTCCTGGTGAGAGAGCTGTCTAAATACGGCAAGATAGTGTCCTCCATTAGAAAGCTGTCCTCGGGCTGCAGATCTCCACTACTAAAGCACGTTGTGTCTCACAGGAGAAGTGTCCTCATGATCCTCAATAAAAGAGACGAGGAACTTAATCTGGTGTTAAGTTTAAAGTTGGATGATTTTAATTATGTAATGTTTGTAAACTCGGGGCCTGTCAAGTGCTTCGAATGCGGGGATGAGGGGCACCTGGCCAGAGCATGTCCGGAAAAAAAAAAAAAGCAGGAGGAGGAAAAAAATAGAAAACAGGAGGAGGAGGAAAAAAATAGAAAACAGGAGGAGGAGGAAAAAAATAAAAAACAGGAAACAAATCCAAAAGAGACTCCTGCTGAAACAGCAGCAGCAGGAAACCCCACTGAGGGGCCCCCGAGGCAGGGTGAGAGTCCCTCAAAGCAAGATGAGAGTCCCTCAAAGCAAGCTGAGAGTCCCCCAAAGTCCCCAACGAAGATTGAGGGTCCCTCAAAGACTCCAAAGAAGGCTGAGGGTCCCCCAAAGCCCCCAACAAAGGTTGAGGGTCCCCCAAAGCCTCCAAAGAAGGCTGAGGGTCCCCCAAAGCCCCCAACAAAGGTTGAGGGTCCCCCAAAGCCCCCAACGAAGGCTGAGGGTTCAGAGCTCCCTGAGCAGGACAAGGAAAACTCTGGGGAAAAAAAGAGTAATGAGAAAAAGAATGAAAAAAGTGACCTTTTGGTTGATGTGGGGAAAAAGGTTGTCCTGAAAGAAGCAGTGGAGACGGTGGAACTCTCTGCATCCGCTGCAAGCGAAGAGAACATTGAAGCTCAAGCTTGTACAAATAAAAGAAAACAAAAAGAGAAAGTCTCTCAGGCCAAGAGGGTGGCAGTGAGTGAGGAGGGAGAGAGAGAGGAGGAAATGGTGGAGGAGGTGAAGGAGGCAGAGGAGGAAGAAAGTGAGGAAGAATTGATGGAGGAGGATGAAGAAGATGAAGATGAGGAGGAAGGGGACTCTGCTGAGGACAGCCAGCCTCTCACCGTCTCACAAATTAAAAGTCCGTTTTTTAAAGTGCAGCAAATCAAAGCTTTTCTTAAAGAAACAAAAAACAAAAGAGGAGTAAAAATAGAAGAGTTTTTTACTGACAAAAGCTTGTTTTTACAGTCAGTGAAAGCTCAGATGCATCTTTTTACTGAGCAGGAGTCTTATCGCTTGAAGGTCCTGAAAGGGAAGTTACAGCGAGAGATTTTAAATGAAGAAGAAAAGGTCATGCACGGCAGTTAGGATGCTGGTTTTAACATACTTGTTGTTCTTAAGTGGTGTGTCTCTCCTCACATCCTTTTTAATGAGTGATTTTAAAGTGTGCACTTTAAATGTCAATGGAACTAGGGATGTGGGGAAGAGGGCTTGCATTTATGAGCTTTTAAAATTAAAAAAAGTAAATGTAGCAATGCTACAGGAAACGCACAGCGACACTTTAAACGGGACGGACTGGAGGAGGGAGTGGGATGGGGAGGTGGTTTTAAGTGCTCTTAGCAGCACCAGTGCAGGAGTGGCAGTGCTGTTTGCTAAAGGTTTTATCCCCAAGTCCCACAAAGTGGAAGAAAGAATAAAGGGCAGACTGCTGGTGGTGAGAGCCAAGTATGAGCTTTTTAATCTGGTTTTTATCAACGTATACGCTCCTAATTCAGGTCCTGCAAGAGTTCAGTTTTTAAACGAGCTCAGCGCTGTTTTAAGTGAGTGTGAACCAGAAGAGTTTTTATTTTTAGGGGGAGATTTTAACTGCACACAGGATGACGAGCTAGATAGGAACCATAGGGAACCTCATGCCGCATCCAAAAGAGCCATGACACAGTTAATAGCAACACATAGTCTATCAGACATCTGGAGAGAGCATCACACACATCACAGACAGTACACATGGGTCCACACGAGGGAGAACCTTTTATCAATGGCTAGGCTGGACAAGTTTTATTGTTTTAAGCACCATTTGAATGTTTTTAAAAAGTGTGCTATATTGCCTGTTGGTTCTCTGACCACTCAATTGTGTTGTGCGATGTTTTTATTGCCAACATAAAAAGCAAATCTGCATATTGGCATTTTAACACTGCTCTGCTTTTAGATACACATTTTAGAGAGGTTTTTATTTATTTTTGGAAAGGTTTTAGAGAAAGGAAGGGGGATTTGAACTCTTTGAAGCAGTGGTGGGATTGTGGGAAAGCCGACATTAAGCAGCTTTGTCTTCAGTACACTCTCAATGTTTCTCGTGATATCACCAAGTCTATGAGAGATCTGGAGACGGAAATAGTGGAACTGCAGAGCTTTGCAGAGTCCACAGGAAATCCAGGTTGTATTGAAGACCTCAAATCTAAAAAAGCCATTTTGGCAGACCTGCTGGGTTCTAGAGCACAGGGGGCGCTGGTCCGGTCCCGATTCCAGAGCGCTTCCATGATGGATTCACCCACAAAGTACTTCTTCAGTCTGGAGAAGAAGAACGGGCAGGGCAGGCTGATCCACGCTCTGAGGTCAGCAGGAGGACAGCAGCTGACAGAGAACAGCCAGATCCGGCAGAGAGCGGTGGATTTTTACTGCGACCTCTTCACCAGTGAGTACACTGAAGATGATGGAGGGTTTAATCTGTTCTGCAGGGGCCTACCAACAGTCTCTGAAGAGACGAAAAAAGAGCTGGACGGGCCCCTGACTGAGGAGGAACTGTGTGCAGCACTCAAGAGCATGCAGGGGGGGAAGGCCCCTGGAATAGATGGCCTCCCCCCAGAGTTCTACAAGACATTTTGGGACTTTTTAAAACAGGATCTAATGGACCTTTTTAATGAAAGTTTTAATGACTCTTTCCTCCCTCTGAGCTGCAGAAGAGCCGTTTTAACACTCCTTCCGAAAAAAGGCGACTTACAGGAAATAAAGAACTGGAGGCCCGTCTCTCTGCTGTGCACCGACTACAAGCTGTTGTCCAAGGCCCTGTCCTCCAGGCTGAGGAAGGTGATGGACCAGGTGGTAGACCGGACCCAGACCTACTGTGTGCCCGGCAGGTCAATTGTTGACAATGTGTCACTAATTCGAGATATTTTGGAAGTCTCTGGTTCTTTGGGTTTCGACACTGGTCTGGTTTCATTGGACCAGGAAAAGGCTTTTGACCGGGTTGAGCACCGTTACCTGTGGTAGGTGCTGGAGAGGTTCGGCCTCAGCCCGGGCTTTATCGCCAAGATAAAGGTGATGTATGTGAACATTGAGAGTGTGCTTAAGATAAATGGCGGTCTGTCTAGACCCTTTAATGTGACCAAGGGGATCAGACAAGGCTGCTCGATGTCAGGCATGTTGTACACACTGGCAATAGAACCCATGCTACACAATATCCGCTCTTTTAACGAGGGCCTGGTTTTACCTGGTTTTAATACACGTTTTATTTTATCGGCCTATGCAGACGACATCATTGTTTTTATAAAAAATCAACAGGATGTTTTAAAGCTAGGGCAGGTAGTGGACACTTTCCAAAAGATCTCCTCTGCAAAGGTCAACTGGGCTAAGAGTGAGGCCCTAGCAGTGGGGGAGTGGACTGGTGGCCTCCCTCAACTCCCAGGTGGGTTGACATGGAAGAGGGGTGGTCTAAAATATCTGGGAGTCCATCTTGGAGATGAGGTCACACTGGAAAATAACTGGGAGCTGGTTGCTTCCACACATGTCCTACAGAGGCAGGGTGCTGGTCATCAACAACCTGATAGCATCCAGCCTCTGGCATAAGCTAAAGTGTGTGGAGCCCCCTGCTGGTCTTTAAAAAAAGCTGCAAGGCATTATTTTAAATGTATTTTGGGATAAGTTGCACTGGGTTCCTCAGTGCACGCTGTACCTGCCAAAGGAAGAAGGGGGACAAGGGTTGGTGCACCTGGAGAGTCGAGCAGCTGCTTTTAAACTACAGTTTTTACAAAGATACCTGACAGGAAGCGATGATGTCGTCTGGGGGCCGGTAGCCAACACCATTTTAAGGGGGGTAGCAGGCCTGGGTTTGGATGCGTCATTATTTTAACAAATTGTGATT
Organism: Gymnodraco acuticeps; assembly: GCF_902827175.1. Classification (NCBI taxonomy): domain Eukaryota; kingdom Metazoa; phylum Chordata; class Actinopteri; order Perciformes; family Bathydraconidae; genus Gymnodraco; species Gymnodraco acuticeps. The sequence goes on from NW_022990313.1 coordinate 1,694,454, forward strand.
TTACTCGTGTGTGTGTTTTGCCTGGGTTTTACAAAGGACTTTTTAAAGTATGGACACTTTTTAAATGGGCCAGAGTGGGTCCCGCAGCATCTCTGTTCTGGCTCCTGGAAGAGCCTCTGGTGTGGGGGGGCCCGGCTGGACGTCCAGGACGGCAGCAGACCTGCACTCACTGAGAGGCTTCAGTCCATTGGGGTCGTGAGGCTGAGGAACATCGTGGATGCTGCAGGTCCTGGACTCCACAACACCGAGGCCGTGGCCTCTCTGCTAGGCCTGAAGTCGGCCCGCCACACCAGAACCATCCTGAACGAGTGGATTAAAAGACTATCTGATGATGAGATGGAGATGCTGCGGGAGTATTCCAACAGGAAGGAAACCCCTGACGAAGGGGACCCTTTTCCGGACATTGGGTTTTTAGCAGACCAGGATGGACTTCATGCAGACTTCCAAATGCTTAATGGGAAAGGTTTTTAATAGACTCTGCACTCTGGCCCTGAACAAACAGAAGCTAAGCGAGAGGAGAGACACGGTGTGGAAACAGAGGCTTAACGTCCCGGGGGCCTGTGAACCAGTATGGAGGCTATTCTACAAACCTCCACTGAACAAGCGGTCAGGAGACCTGCAGTGGAGGATCCTCCACGGGGCCCTGGGCGATAACGCCTTTGTGTCGAAGATAAACCCCACCGTGTCCTCCGAGTGTCCGTTCTGCACTCACAGAGAGACGATCACTCACTGCTACCTGGACTGCCACAGGCTGAAGCCTCTTTTTAATGTTTTAAAAACTGTGTTTTTAGACTGTGGGGAGGTTTTTACAGAGACTGCTTTTATTTGTGGTGCTGGCTACAAGAAGCAGAATGCAGGGAAGTGGGAACTGTTGAATTTTATTGTGGGGCAGGCAAAAATATCGATCTACAAAAGCAGGAAAAACAAAATAAACAGTACAGCCGGTCAGCAACTCACTAACATGTTTTTATCTTTGGTAAAGACACGAGTGAGCGTAGATTTTAGATTTCACTGTCTGATGAGAAGCATGGAAGAGTTTTTAACCCGGTGGTGTTTCACTACAGCTGTGTGCTCTGTGGTGGGGGAGGAGCTCACTTTTAACTCTGTCTTTGTGTAAGGAAAGAAAAAAAGGGAATTTTTCTCTCTCAATGTGAATAAGCGAATCATTTAGTTTGATTGTTGAAATTCTTAATAAAAGTTTTTAAAAAATCTCTCTCTCTCTCTTCCTCTCTCTTCTCTCTTCTCTCGCTCTCTATCTCCTCTCTCTCTCTATTCCTCTATCTCTACTGTCTATCTCTGTATCTATATCTCTTATATCTCTCTCTCTTCTCTCCTATATCTCTTCTCTCTCTCTCTCTCTTTCTCTCTATCTCCTCTCTCTCTCTTCTCTCTCTCTCTCTCTCTTCTCTCTCTCTATCTCATATCTCTCTCTCTTCTCTCTCTCTCTCTCTCTCTCTCTCTCTCCTCTCTCTTCTCTTTTCTCTTTTCTCTTTTCCCTTCTCTCTCCCTCTCTCAATGTTGGTACGCAAATGCGCTTTGTTTCAAATGACCCGGTGCTCTTTTTTTGGCGGAGGTGCGCATGCGCACCAGTTATGTGCAGCCCTGATTATGCTCATATGTCGATAGTAGCCTGTTGAATAACACTTAAACGCAGAATCTCTCACAGAGCTGGTACGTAAGTCCCTGAGGTTTCATGAGAATCTGAAATATTTAATTCCTCTGTTATGTATAGTTTTCTTGGGTTTTACATGTTTGTTGAATTGTTTTTATTTAACACTTGATATGCATCGTTGATCATACTTCGCCAAATTGAGCAACAGATCTTATTTCAGAGTTTCATCCCCTAAAGATACAAAACTGCACTGTTCCTCACAGTCATTACTGCAGGTAATGCTTAATATCCAAAGTATGTCATGTTGGAAACAGACATCCTCATTGTATGCATGGTGTATGCAAGTGTGTAAAACAATATCAATCGTATAAATAAGTCTTACATTATTGTAGCGTGCTGGTTCTGGTCCTGTAGGGACAGACTGTTGGTTCATGGACCCAAGTCTGATGTTGATGCCTGTAACTGCTATGCCAATGATGTGTGTGTGGTTTAACGCCCTTCAAAATGCTGTGTTTATTAGTGGAATATAGGGATGTGCATCTCCAGGGGCGTCGCCTGGATCTGGAAACATTCGGGGCTTAGCCCACAGTGGCGGCGCTACAGTCGAATTTTCTACTACAAGACTCCCCACACGCACATACACAATTGCGCCATCTGGTGTCACAAACGTATGCCTGCATTAGCTTTGTTACGGCAATGGATTGTGGGAGATTCTCATAGCACGTGAGGATCTCTTGAGGGTAAGGTGCCTGTATTATGTCGGTGGACAAAATGTATGTTTTTATTTTATAAGGACAATAACGTACTGTTGTGTTTGTTTAATGCTCACAGTCACAGCAACATGTTTTTTGTGTGATTGGCTATTTGCAGTGGCGAGCCGTGACTTTTATTCCTAGGCCCTCTGACCCCCACCCCTTTCTTCGAGTTATGTCACAGCAGCGTATACTTCAGCGGAATATCAAAACAACGGCCCGGGGTGCAAACGCATAAATGAAAGCGACCCTCTACCACACAAAACAACACCTGTAAATAACCCTATTTGTGTTCTTTGAAATTGAAAAGGATATTGCATTGTGTTTGTTACTTTCGTTGCAGTTGTATGTCTTAAGTGTAATTTGGCATGCTTTTATTTTGAAGGCGAGTTAACGCTGTTGACAGGAAGTTGTTGCTATGGAAACAAGAAAAGTTGCACAGCGGACGGAACTTGTCATAAAGTCCGCGATAATAACACCCACCCATTTAGAGGGAAGATATGATTGGTCAATTGTACTGTCATTTGACATTACTCTCTCGTTCAGTTACTATAGCTGGCCCTCTGTGAATTCATAGCTGGACGTCCAACAGCTCCCGTCTTCACCTCGCAGAGACGAGCTTCTTTCATTTAACTCTTCACATTCCAACAGAAACTGAATAGGCAGATTCGAAGGATTTATTTCTTTGGAAATGTTATTTTAAATACAATTAAATGAAGTTATTTTGGTAAAACTAATGACAAATATAACTAAAATGTTTTTAAATATTATTTTGTAGAATATCTTAGGCCCTCAGAGTTTTTTTAAGTTTAATGTTTCACATCGCTTATGAAAAATATACTATCACTATACGATCACTGATATTTTGTTGTTGACTGGACACTTCTTTTTAAAAAGAGATAGCATGTGAGGATCTCTTAACCTCTTAAGCCCTGAGCCTGTTTTTCAGGTTTCAGGCTCGAAAATGCTATGCCCAAAACAAATGACTATAACTTAACTTCTAAAAGGGTTATATGAATAATTTATTTGATCAAAGCAAGGTTACATCTGTGAGTTGGATGTAGAAGTGTCAGAATCAATATAGATATTTCTGTGTCAGAGTAAATTCAGATGGAACATAGTAAAAAAAAAGGTAAATTCTTACCTCCGCCTAAAAAAACCCCATTACTTATAGTCAGGGTTCATACACTTTTTCACCAATGATTTTCAATGACTTTTCTATGACTTCTCAATGACCTTTACCTCATTTTCCATGACCAAAAAAAAATGACCACTGAAAATGGTTTATTTTAACATGGAACAGGAAAATAAGGTCTGCATATGAAACATGTGGTGCCTATCTAAAACAAATCAAATAGTAGGCTTACTACCTTCTACACGCTGAAGCAACTGTAGTCAGGGATGCAAACTCATCAGGTATGAAAAAGGTGACAAGGACCCGAGCCTTGACCCCCCCCAACCCCATAGAATATCGGCTTTAAAATTAGGAATAACAGGATTTTAGCAGTCAGAACAACTAAAGCAGCAGGTAATAATAACAGAAACGCTAAAGAGTCACATTTAATAGAAATATATAAAAGCATTTATTTTAATTGTGTAGCAGTCAGTTTATAATTTTGGCAGCACTGTTGAGCATTTTGAAAATGTATTTTCATGCCTCTGTGCAAGGCTTAGTCTTTCTATCTTTTTAGCCACTGGTGTAAAGTAACTAAGTTCATAAACTCAACAAGTACTATACTTGGGTACAATTTTGAGATACTTGTACTTTATTAAGTATTTCAATGTTTTGCTACTTTGTTCTTCTTCTCCACAATAGTTCAGAGGTACATGGTGTACTTCTACTCCACTACATGTATTTAATACCTTTAGTTACTTCACAGATGTGGATGAATGATGTGAAATCTAATCAAGTGTTAACTCAGACTTTAGTTCCACCTGGAGTAAATTCACAAGCTACCCTGCAGTATACAAAGTCATTCAAACTAGCTGCACCTTTACCAGCTTTGAGAACACTTTAATGATCAATCATTATAAAACACATCATATATATTATTCTGAGATGGACCAATCTGCACAATGACTACTTTTACTGTCGCTACTTTCACTATATTTTGATGATAATACTTTTCTACTTTTACTTGAGGAACATTTTGAATGCAGGACTTTTACTGTGATAGAGTATTCCTACACTCTGGTACTTCTACTTTTACTCAAGTACAATACCTGAGTACTTCTACTTTTACTCAAGTACAAGATCTGAGTACTATACTTTTATTAGGTACAAGATCTGAGTACTTCTACTTTTACTCTAGCACAATATCTATACTTATACCACCTCTGTTTATAGCCAATGAAAAAAACGAAGAATAAAGCTAACGTTAGCAGATAGTGACAATGTATGCTAGCTAGCTAGCTCAACGATTCCTTAAATAATATTGCGACAGAAAAACGTTTCAGTTCACATCACGCTCTGCCGCTCTGCTCTGAACACCTGAACGGCCCGTTCTAACAGCTGTTCACCAGCGGTGCAGTCTGTGCCACAGTGACTCCGCACAGTTAACGAACGCACCGTAGATAATGTAGCTGACCCTCATCCCGGAGCAGCAGAGTTCAGCCGGCCCGACAGGCAGGAAGACTCGAGCACACAGCTCGCGCTTCATATATTAAAAAATAACACCATGCGCGTTATGATGGCACATAACAGCTCACGACCGCAGATTATTTCGGCGATTAGATAAAATGTAAATTATATTTGACGCAACTTTAGTTACATTTCCATAACTTTGGGGAAAATATTGTTTTCCATAACTTTTCCAGGGCCTGGAATTTGCATTTTGAATTTCCATGACTTTTCCAGGTTTTCAATGACCGTACGAACCCTGTATAGTGAAAACCACCCTTGAATGATGGTATGGTAGACTAAAAGCTTTAGGAATCCAAAGTATAACATATAAGTACCCTGTATCAAGATTGATGCAAAACAAGTTCAATTTGACCTTTTTAGAGAGGTTTAGCTAAACATTTTGGCACATTTGGATACCATCAGTGCCATTTGACCTTTTTCAGGTATCATACTGTAAAAATAATTGTATTATCACTATAGGTAATCATTCCATCCAAATACAAGTGTTTTTAAAAAAAAAGTATTTATTTTTAAGTGACGTTTTTTTTTGTAATGTAAATGGTGTGTGTGTGTGTCTGTGTGTGGACTTTGCCACAGTCCTTACATGTTTATCACCCGACTAACACTTCTAGGAAGGTTTACTTACACAATAACAATTAGGAAACAGGATACATTTGTCTCCAACAGGGAGCAGATTTATTTAAAAAATAACACACCTAAAAAAACTACACTAAAACCAAATAACACCACAAGCATTTTTTTTGTAAACTGTACACAACCTGAATGTGTTTAGTGTTTTTGAATTGAGGCACCAGGCATGTAGATAGGTCTTCACCGTTGTGTTGCCAGCATCAGAGCACCTCCTGAGCGCGGTGGCATCTTCCCCATAATACTTGGGAATGCATACGAGTGATGATGCAGCAAGCTGCTCCCTGAAGGACTTCTGGGTGTGTGGCTTCGTCCTGCCGGGTCACCCCTCATCTTGTGCAGCTCCTTGTGGAGAAGGAAGCTGTTCACCACTGCAATGTCCAGAAATGGTAAAAAAAAGTCTTGTACCATTTCATGGTTTTGTGGTGAACGCTGAGTACCCAATCAAAGTATCGGACACATCCACGCAGCCCATGCTTCTGTTGTAGTCCACCACAGCGTCAGGAACCTTGGTAAACAATCTTAGTCTGCCACACACAGCCCGTTTCACTTTCCTCCTGACAGTCTGTCCACTGAATCAGAAGATGCAGAGGGAGGCTGAGTTAGTACTGGTGCAGACGTCCGGTGGCGTAGCTTGGATGTTGATGGCTCTGGGGCAACTGTATGCTGATCTGATGCACGTCGTAGCTCGGATGAGGCAGATGTTGATGGCTCTGGGGCAACTGTATGCTGATCTGATGCACGTCGTAGCTCGGATGAGGCAGATGTTGATGGCTGTGATCCAGAAGCCATTTGATACTCGTTCTTCATCACTCTGAAAACAAATGTGGAAAAAAACAATTACTTTGATACTTCAATGGCTTATTCTTTCAAAAATGTAACCTCAAATCAGAAATAATTCCTCCATTTAGCGTTGTGTGAAATAACAGTATATATATATATATATATATATATATATATATATATATATAGACTGATATACAATACAGCTTTATTTATAAACTGCTAATAGTCAATGTCTGTAGAACTACAAAACAGTAATACCTTGCTTCCCAAGTAAGGCTGTCACTGCTGCTATGCGTTTCAGATACTCCCTACGTTCCTGAATCTCACTGACATTTGCAGCATGTAGCTGCTGTGTGATGTCCCCGTGGACCTGGGTGATTTTAAAGCTCTTCCAGAGAATAATTGAGGCCTTGTGTATGTTTGACTTTTCATGTTCTCGAAAAGAATCCAATGAATGCTTCCAGTTTGTGCACATCCTGAGGTGGTGAGGGTGTCCCTTTGATCCCTTGATTGCTTTGCCATATAATCTACAACTAAAGCAGAATGCTGCATTGGCAGTTGTAGAATATTCGAGCCATTTAAAAGTATCAAACCAACTTGGTTGAAATGATCTCTTTTGCTGGCCAAACATGCCGGATGGAAAGCAGTGATGTCTCACACTTGCCTTGGCCCTGTATCTGCAGTCCCTAAATCAGTTCCCCAGTTACCCATTGCGCCTATTCACACCGCAGTACTTTCCCCACAAGGTTCATGAGAACTTAGTTCATGAGAACTCTTTTGTCGCGTTCACACCAAAAAGAGCCGGTACTAAAATTAGTTCATGAGAACCTTTTTACCCCCTTTTGCTAGAGAACAGGGACTTTCGTGGGAGAAAAAGGTTCCTATGTCTGATTGGCTGGGCGGATTGCAAACCACGCCCCGTAAAACTCCCAAAAAGTTTGTGCTGAAGCCGCCATTTTATTATCCTCGCATTAGCATTATTAGCATTAACATTAGCCCAGCGCAGAAACGCAGAGAGACTAACTTATGGCAACACAAAATAAACATGGGAGCGGTGGAGCGATGAGGACGGTGTCGGCGTTTCTGGCGATTTACTCGGAAGGCTTCAGTAGAAGCTGCTGGGAGTCCCAGCAGCTTCTACTGAAGCCAGTCCCCAATTCCGGGGACTTCCGGCCGGGGATTTTGGGCAGCAGTATACGCCGTGAAGTTGTTTGTGACCTGCCAGTAAACCCAAAGCAGAAGAAGAAGTGACGTCAGCGGCTTCATTTGCCTAATCCTCCCCCAGGGACTTATTCCGGTGTGAACGCGATCTGTACTTAGTTCATGAGAACTAAAGTGTTCTCATAAACCTTTGTGGGAAAAGTACTGCGGTGTGAATGCGCCTATTGACTCTTGTCTGTTCTGATGTTCCTGTTCATTGTTGTTCTTATCTGTTGTATCTCCTTCTTGTGTGTCCCTTTCTCCTGTTCTCCTTTCTTCACCCTCTACTCTGTTTGGCTCATCTGTGATGACTGTGTAGGTAAAGACAAACAAGTATTTTTAAGTCAATCAGTTTCCAGCTCTGTCAAATAAATGAATTTCAAGATACACAAATTTGTCTTCATTAAAATGAGTGTCACCACACTGTCACAAAATGTAATACTAACCAATTGAAAATAGTTAAATTTACATTGGAAACCTCTTGTACTGTAGATATCAGTGTTAAGAGTAGTTATCTGCTAATAGGACAGAATAATTCCTATACAAATGCAGTTTGAGTAATTCACTTAATATATTGACTTAAAAACTTTAATATAGTCATTTTCACTTAATACTCTAATATAGTCATCTTTCTGCATTCAAAACTAAGGAAAGCTGTACAATTTGACATGATAATGAGGAAAAAAGGCCTCCGACAATGCAGATTATTTTTTGATCATATCAATTTTAAGATGCGGGTCAAGGCTTAATATTTGGGAGCAGAGTGTCCCTTCCCTAGGACTCAGGAATCAGGATCAACTGTGTAAGGTAGCTTCTAGCTTCACGTCGAACACTGACAGTAAGTCAACATTTCCCAGAGAGCTTTCTTTGAAATCACCAAGTAACGCTAAAAAACACAACATTTATATTGTATGACAAAGTGGTTATTTAATATATCTGGCTAGCTATAGCTACTTGCTAACGGTTTAGCTTACCCGCGCGATCAACGTAGCTATAATTTATGCTTTGCTTACATGTTCGCATAACTTGTAAGTTTACTGACAGGTACATACCTTGTTCACCTGGCTCAGGTGGTGGCTCTGGGGTTGTTGTGTGAGCCACCACTTGAGAATTGCCGTCTTTTTTATTAACAAAATGTCTAATGTCCATCTTCAGAATCTCCGTGTCCGGGGCTGACAGTTTAAAGTTTAAAAATTGTCACAGAGGAGAGGTACGTACCTGTCAGCCAATAAAACACGTTTATTTCCATGCAACTCTCTGATTGGTCTGGTGGCGTCGTCTTGCCTCTGTGTTGCATTCACTGAACATGGGAAATTACAATTCTGCCGTCCGTCCTATAGGTAAAGTAGGTTAATGTATTATATTATTGAGGGAGAATTTGTCCGGGGCTAAAGAAAAAACATCCGGGGCTAAAGCCCCGGATGCCTACCCCAGGCGACGCCCCTGTGCATCTCCATCACTGAGGCCAATGCATCTCCATCACTGAGGCCGATGCGATGCGCATCTCGATACGTTAACGATACATTTGAAGCACCGGGTGATACGATACGATTCACCCCTGTTGCGACACAGTTCGATACGATTTGATTCAACATTATGCGATACGGGAAGAAAAAAAAACTTGGACCTTTCACAAACAGGCCTTTTCACAAGTCCTTTGTAGTAGTGTTCTGTCTCCAGAGTACAGTAACATTGTATAACACCTGACAGTTAAACAATTTAAGGATGCATTGCCCAGGATTAACAATGTGCAAATAACAGCTACCATAGTGCAATGCCCATACAGCTGCTGCCTGATGTGCTTAACACTCATCCAGAGGCTAACTCACCAGTGAGCAGAAAGCAGTGGTTTCTATATGAACAATAAAGAAAACAAATAACCTTTCACAAACAGGTATTTAATAACTGCTTACAGTAAGGAAGACATTTAAACTATTATTGGCAGTCACAGGCTGTTGTAAACTAAACATCACTCTCTCTTTACCGATGCAAAGACGCTACAATCGATGCATCGCGAGTTCAACCCAAACTGTAGCCGATGCGCACTCTTTCAACCGGTGCACTCACATTTTGAACGTTTATGCCAGTGCACCAATGCAAATCGGTGAATCTTAACATCCCTAGTGGAATAACATGAACAGTTACTGCAACATGTGTCACAATCTGATGAAGGACCCAAATGCAGCACTCGAGAAACCAAGGAGTATTGGTAATGTACTTTATTGGTAATAATACCAGAGCAGAGGGATACCAGCAGAACAGTAACAGCCGGATGATGTGCAGGCAAATGAACCAGAGGACAGCGGGCAGAAGGTGAGTCAGGGCCGGGCAGAGGGTCAGGGAGCAAGCGAGGCAGGATAGTCTAAGGCAGAGGTTGCGTTAACCGAATATTTTCCGTCTATGACGGATTTTTTTTAACAATGACGAAAAAATCTGAAAGCAGTCCGTTATTTTGACGGATTAGAACAAACTCGGAACAGCGCCAAAGTTTCCCCGCAGCGAGGCTCCGGTGTTATGCATGCCTGCCAAAAAGGAAATGATACCATTTCCAAACCCAACTTTGCCGAACAGATCATTGAAATGTCTGAGTTTTTGCTTTACGCTGTGAGCACTCCCGCGAGGTGCAGTGGGCATGCATAACACGGCGCTAACGGTTCACGAGCGTGCGCCCCGCCCCCCGTTGACAGTTCACGACTGTGCCCCCCCCCCCCCGGTTGACAGTTCTCTCTCTCCCCCCCCCCCCCAAGAATGTAAAGGCCGACGGGTAATACTGAATTTTGACGAAAATTTTACGATCCTGTTCGTCAAAATGACGGGCAGTGAAAAAGTCTAGCGCAACCTCTGGTCCAAGGACAGGCAGGGTCAGGGAACAGGCAGGTCGGGGACAGGCTGGGTCGGAACCGGGTAGGCAATCTGGTAACAAACCAAGACTAGCATGAAGGCAAAGTACGATCTGGCAGCGGGTGTGTGTGTCTGGTGAGGGTTTAAAAACTGGCAGTAAAACTATGGGTGCAGAAGAGAAAGAGAGTGTGTGGTTAACAGGTGAGACAGGTGAATGGAAAACTACTGGTGAATAATGGAGCAGACTGTGACAACATGTTTGCTACCTAATGGTTAGCAAGCTTATTAGCTCAGAAAGCTACGATGTACAATGCTTAAACAAAAAGGGGGGAAGTAAAGATAACAGTAGACAGCTACTGTGATTTACTATTGCTGTCCTTGCTGATCACTCAAAAGTCAGTCAACTTTATTCTCAATCTTCCAGTTTGTGTACAGACAGAGAGAAAAAAATGTGTTTTAATTTAAGTAAATCGCGAAAAAGCAGATTTGACAAAACTTGTTTGAACACTAATGATGACTATAATTTACTGCATAGAGCTTCTACGAACACTAACTAACTATTGATCATCTGTTCACCTCCTGGAGCCAATATGGACTATCTTTCCTCCTGCCAATTCAACCAGGTTTTTTGTTATCAATGTAAAATTATCAGGGAAAAAATGTGGTCAATAGTAAATTAACTTCGTCCAAATCACATTTTCCGTGGAACAAAAAGACGTTGTTAGGAAAAACGAGTACTGTTACTCTGTTTTTTTGGCCTGGCATCCCTAGGTATCGGTAAAAGTTACTAATGTCTAGTCTCAGGGACCTCAGTCGCCAAACTGTCTAAAGAGTGCAAGCAATATGCGTTGACAGAATGAAATCCTGGCACAGACTAGAGAGTTTTGAATGTTCAATTTAAAATGAAACCTGAACCCTTTGTTAAGCACTATTTATGCACAACATGAGGCTGCTCTGCAGTGCCTTGCTAATAAACGATAAATGCCTGACAAGGGACCTTTATAGTGGTTCAAACCTTCTGTGTACACTATATCTCACGGATCCTGAGGTGCACGCTGTTCTCCTAAACATGTCCTTTGCACTGTGAATAACAAGCCCCTGTGTGGAGAAAAGGGAAATGAATGCCAGATGCGGTGGGCATGCACCCAAACAGCTGTTTTAAAGCATCTGGCTAATGGCAGCCATACATTAGCCCAAGTTATGTATAGTTTGTTTGATTTTAACTGTCAGACAATTAAATAGTCTCTTCAGACTTTGTTATGTAATCCGTAATGACTTTCTCTAAAAGTCAAAGCATCATATTTATTGCCAATTTTACATTGACAGTAAATTAATTTTGCAAAAAATATGTTCTCCAAGTTATGCTAGAGCAGGGGTGTCAAATTCAATCACAGAGAGGGCCAACATTAAAAACTGGGAGTACGTCGAGGGCCAAACAGGGTGAACATTTATTGAAAAGGGTATTGGATAAAGTACATATTTCTCAAATACATATTAAGGTACACTGTAACAAATTACTGTACAAATAGATTGAGTTTGATACAGTAATTACTGTTAACCTAAATGAATTATTGAAAACTAAATGTTCATGACTTGAGGAACAAACTAAACAGCAAGCTACTATGCAAAATAACGTTTTATTTTCAGATTAAACATAAAGGGAATTCTCAAAAAGGCATAAAATATAGTAGGTTGCTGTTTTTTCTCAAGGTAGAACAAAGAATAATAAGAAGAGGAAGATTTGACCTCTGCATACAGCACAGTGCTGTATTAGTTTTAACAGTTGTAGATTAGAGTAAAGGTGCACTATACAAAAGCAGTTGGTACATGTAAATGCCAAAGTTTATGCACATGAGCAAGATATTTGGCATCTTTTCTTGGCTGCCAGTTCGTTAATGTCTGGGGCTAGGTTCTGTGCTGTGGAAACCCTCAGGATGGAGTGAAGGTGTGCATCTGAGAGACGACTCCTGTGGGGGCTTTTGTTCATCTTCATTACAGAGAAAAGCTGCTCACACAGGTATGTGCTTCCAAACATGCAGAGCGTTTGAGCGGCATGAAGGCGGAGTTGAGGCATGGTTTCAGGGAGGAAGCTTGGAAACTGTGCAGCGCCCACAGAGTGATACTTTGCCTTGAGTGTGTCATTACACTGGAGGTCAATCAGCTCCAGCCCATTTGGATGTTCACAGGTGCACTGTCCACGTCAACTGCAAACGGGTTGCTGAGCAGTTCAAATTTACATCTCTGAGCTGTCGGCAAATCTCCGTGTTTGAACTCCGTGCCAAGTGCGCTCATACCCCATTCACACCAACGGTGTTTCAGGGCCGGTTTGGGGCTGGAGCTTGAAAAGCACCGGGTTTTCCTCTTCACACCGCAGCGGAGCAGCCTCTTAGCTCCGGAATCCAGTTTGTTTCAAGCACCAACAAATTGTCTGGCTAGAGCAAAAGCACCGCATACGTCACGCTTACGTCGAGGCGGGGGCAGGGGCGGGATCAACTCCTGAACAACAACAAAAAGCCTGCGTTTTATCCAGCTTGTACACAACGATGGAGAAACTTAACAAGCAGCAGTGGTCCACTGAAGAGACCAGCTACCTACTAGGAATCTGGTCTTCCGAAGAGGTACAGAGGAAGCTGGAGCAGAATCGGCCATTGTTGTTGTTGTTGTTGTTGTTGTTGTCGATGTGAGGGGTTTCCGCGCGGTTTGGCTTTATGAAGCAGGCACGCAAACGGTTACGTCATGACGCAAAGACGCAGCACCAGTCGGACTCTGGGCGGTGTGAAAAGAGCCGGAGCTAAACCGAAGAACCAGTTCTGAACCTGAAAAGCTCTAGCACGGAGCTTGAACCGGAGTTGCGTTGGTGTGAATGAGGTATCAGTTTAGCAGCAAAGTGCGCAGTCGGGAGAACAGCGGTGGACACATGGCTTGACAGTGCTTGGCAACACGGAAAGTGTCCAAAGTTTCCTTGCTGCATCTGAGTCTCCCATAGGCGCAGCTTTGTTTGGAATGCTCTCACTGCATCATACATGTCCGTAATCACACGGCCCTGCCCCTGAAGCTGGAGGTTTAGCGCATTGAGATGCTTTGTTGTGTCACACAGAAAAGCCAGCTCATATCGCCACTTTTCGTCCCGGAGTGTCTTTCCCTTTGCTTTCAAGAAATGTGCAGATTTCCTCACGTAGCTCGAAAAATCTATTCAGAACTATTCCTCGACTTAGCCATCGCACCTCTGTGTGATACGGAATGTCGCCATGTTCGGAATGCATTTCCTCTAGAAAAGACTGAAACTGTCGGTGATTTAAGCCTCTGGCTCTGATAACGTTTACAGTCTGTGTTTATGACATGATCCATATCAAGAGCTTTACCACACAGCGCTTCCTGGTGTATTATGCAGTGATACACTGTCAGATCACCGGCACAGTTCTCCCGCTGCATCTTCTCCCGCATCCTCCCCACCAATCCATTCTTTTCACCGCGCATCGCAGGCGCTCCATCTGTCGTCAGTCCCGTCAGTTTGTCCCAGGGCCGTTTCAGTTAATTGACACATTTGGACACTTCCTCAAAGATGTCTTTCCCCGTGGTTGTGCCATGCATAGATTTGATCCCCAAAAGTTCCTCTGTAACACCTAAACTGGAGTCTACTCCACGGATGAAGATTGACAGCTGCGCTGTATCTGTCACATCAGCGCTCTCATCCACGACAAGGGAATAGGCAACGAAGTCTTTCCCCTTGTTCAGTAACTGTGTTTTTAAATCGTTGGCCAGCTCACACACACGATCAGCAACAGTATTTCTGCTCAAGCTTACACTTAAAAATGCTTTCTTTTTGTCTGGACACATGACTTCGCACACTTTTAACATGCACCGCTTTACAAACTCTCCCTCTGTAAACGGCCGGGCTGATTTAGCTATTTATTCGGCCACAATAGGCGCATTCACACTGCGGTACTTTTCCCACAAAGGTTCATGTGAATTTAGTTCATGTGAACTCTTTAGTTCGCATGAACTAAGTACAGATCGCGTTCACACTGGAAAAAGTCCCTGGGGGTGGATTAGGCAAATGAAGCCGCTGACGTCACTTGTTCTTCTTCTGCTTTGGGCTTACTGGCAGGCCGCAAACCACTTCACGGCGTATACTGCCGCCGGAAGTCCCCGGAGTTGGGGACTGGCTTCAGTAGAAGCTGCTGGGACTCCCAGCAGCTTCTACTGAAGCCTTCCGAGTAAATCGCCAGAATGCCGACACCTCCTCATCTCCACCGCTCCCATGTTTTATTTTGTGTTGCCATAAGTTAGTCTCTCTGCGTTTCTGCGCTGGGCTAATGCTAATGCTAATAATGCTAATGCGAGGATAATAAAATGGTGGCTTCACAAAACTTTTTGGTAGTTTTACGGGGCGTGGTTTGCAATCCGCCCAGCCAATCAGAAATATAGCTCTTTTCTCACAAGAGAGCCGCTCGAAAGTCCCTGCTCTCTAGCAGGGACTTTCGTGGGGGTAAAAAAGTTCACATGAACTAATTTGAGTACCGGCTCTTTTTGGTGTGAACGCGATAAAAGAGTTCACATAAACTAAGTTCACATGAACCTTTGTGGGAAAAGTACCGCAGTGTGAATGCGCCTAATGAAACTTGCTTTCACGGCAGCCTCACTTCGTGATTTGGCTTTTTTGAACTCCTCCCCCGTCCACTCGCCTGTACTTGTCCTGGTGCTTCGGCTCATAGTGCCGCCTGATGTTGTATTCTTTAATAACGGCCACGCCAGATCCACAAACCAGACAAACTGGTTTACCACTTATACTGGTGAACATATACTCTGACTCCGACCTGTCTTGAAAGCCCCTGTTTTCAGAGTCCACTTTTCGTTTGGCCATTTCATTTGACAGGCTAATACAAATGTAACTAGAAGTGACGAGCGTAGATTACTTCTGACCTGTGATGAGTACAATAGAAAGAGAAGGTGACGTCAGTATTAGCGGTTAGCGTGCCGGCGGGCCAGTTGTTATATGATGATCATGACATTAGATATCTCGCGGTGCCGGATATAATTGTGCCTTGACTTTGACATGTCTGTGCTTGAGGATCCGAAGGCCTCTTTTGGAGTGTCTACTGTTCTTTACTTGTCCAATGCTTTTTGTTTTGCTTTTATAAAGAAAAATGTATCGTAAATAATTATTCTAAAAATATGATATCAGCTAGGCTGATGGTAGGAAATCATGTTAAGATTGAAGGGACCCATTATGACTTTTGGGGTTTACCCTTTCCTGTAGTGTGTTCTATAGGTTTTAGTGCATGGTCTGCAAAGGCTAAAATCCCTGTGTTCCCTCCAGGGGGAGTTTCTCTCCAACGCAATCCCCCCCTACCTGAAACACCTCCGTTGGATTCCTTTATTCACTTCACAGGTTATACTTCATCGGATTTGCACAAACTAGATATCATATGAAAGCTGAGATTCCACAGATTCCAGTGGTATCACTGTGCGACCAGAACTCGCGGCAGCGAAAGCAAAACCAGACCACACACAACGTAGCTTTACGTAGCCAAAACGGCAAATACGTCTTACCTTTGCTGTTTTCTGATCAAAAGTTGTGTTCAATGGCATTACAACTAGGGATGCACGATATTGTTTTTTTTAAACCGATACCGATAACTTCCTGCTTCTCAAGACCGATACCGATAACCGATAATAATATAATATATATATATATATTAAATGTACCTGTAGTTTTTGCACACCTGGTGGTAAAAAAAAGACTAGTAGTGAGCAAATGACATGAGCATTACTACTATGAACAAAACAAAGCCAAGAACAGTTTTGACTCTTCAAAGTGACCATATTTATTTTCCCAAATACATTTCTTGCCTTTTTCAAAAGCCTCGTCGATAGGTAAAAGCCCCGGTGCCTTTGCAGCTGGCTTTGGATTCGCCGCTAGTTTAGCAGCGCAGGCGTCTTCATACGCTTTTAACACACCATCGTAGCGATGGCGATGTTTCAGGAGACTAATCAGGTTGGAAGTATTATAGCTCGTTGCCTTTTTCCCTCCTCGTGGAACTTCTGCATTGCATTTGTTAATACAAATAGCAAGCGAACTATCTAACTCTGAAACTTTGAAATAGTCCCATACTACCGACGACATGTTTGTTTACTGTCCTGGCTTCACGGCCGCACACCATTTACGTCACAGCCAGGCATGAGTTAGGGAGCGCTGGATTTGTGAAGAACTCCCCTCTTCCTAAACCACTAATACCACAGTACTGGCAAAACGGGAGGAGCCGAGTGAAAAACAAGCGCCCCTCATCCCAATCCACCCACACCGCAGTATTATTTTCTTTTTTTTTACCCAACAAATATATTGTATATTATCGGGGCTATTAATACTTTTATCGGGTTTATCGGGATGACGTCATAATTCCTAATATCGGACCGATAATTATTGGGCCGATAATTATCGTGCACCACTAATTACAACGCATATAAACGCTGCTGAAGGTTAATCCAATGTCTCTGTGTCACTTTGAAATGATTACTGATAATCCATCTTCATATATTTGGCAATAAGCCTAGTTTTCAGTTTATAGAGCGTAACATAGCTTTCGGTTTGGGCATGCTGCTTGCCCATCACTCTCACTCCTCAATGATAACGTGTAGGTGGATTTAGGAACTCCCTCTCGATTATATTGGCTCTAACGGTTCAAAAGTGGTGTCTGTGAAGATAAACTTCTGTTGTTGCAATGTTGAGGTAGAATGAAGGAGTCTGGAACCGTCGTTAGCTAAAGCACTGAGAGTTTTATTGATCACAGTACATTAATTACATACGGCCGGGAGATCATCTTAGTTTCACACTGTCCTGTGCTCCACCAAGATAATTTCTGAACCAAAGCCACAAAACATCGCTGCTACACGAGGAGAGGCCGGCCCACAGAAAGCCCGCGTTTACCTAATCAATAGCCGATGGGAGACAATGAACTACTTGTCTCAAGGAAACGCAGACAAGCCTGAAACCTTCCCCCACAGGATATGGGAGAAGCGTTTGACCTGTGACCTCAACTTACAGAGGAGTCTTTGACTGATACCCTAAACACATGTTTGCAGTATCACAGAATCTAAGAAACTCTATAAACAGATCAGATTAAAATATTCTCTTACAGATTCACTCTTTTTATCAATCTATTGATAACCAATTAACATTAGTCTAAGAATATTTCAGTCAATACTTAAAATCAATAGGCGTCTTCAGAGTTGGGTGGGCACAGATACATTCATTACATTAAAAATAGAACAAGATTGAAAAACACTTCAATCACCATGATTGAACACAGTCAATCATAATAAAAATCATCTCTCTTCAGTGCTTGGCATCTTTTGTCAAAAGGCACAATAATAAACACATGGGATACAAAATATTATAGCAAAATATATGTTTCAAAAATAAGATCTTTTATCATTTATCACTCAGTTAATCTCATTCATCAAACACAAATTCTAAATCAGTTTACATCTCAAAGATTTACTTTAAGGCAATTACTTATTAAAAACATAATTAGAATTTAGGATTATAAGAAATCAATTGAGGTATAATTTAGGATTATGAGAAATCCAATTGAGGTATAAATCAGAATCATGAGAGATCCAGCTAAGGTTCCTAGTTTAAGGTATAAATTCACAGTGATGAATCGATCAATCTGTAATCTGTAAAGTTACAGTGTCCTCAATCTTTAACATTACTTTACGTTTACTTCATTACGCTTTATTCAAGAGTAAGGCACTTAGTAATACATTTATTTCATTCAAATACATTTGTTCAAAATCTGAAAAGGAAAATCAGACATTTTATTTGTATAACAACCTGAAAAGGAAAAAATCAGACATTTGTCCTTTAATCCAGTGTATCAACTGTAATCAATTATCAAAACATCTGTTCTTTATTCAGAATATCAACTTTAAACAACATCTCAATCGCTGAATGGAGGTACCCACGGGTCGGAGATCACGATGGAGACCCAGGGGTCCGGAAGCTCGGCATTGTACATTAATATTGTGTCCTTTACAGTTGAATGTCCAACTAGCCTTTGTGGGGCCTGGAGGGCAGTCTTGGCAACCCTTCGTATGGCTAATTTAACCACAGTGATCAAACAGATCACTAGGATCAGCACAACCAAGATAAACACTGAAACAGTAACAACAAATTTAACCAGCCCCGCTCCCCAAGATCCAAAAGTTCCACTTAATTCCCCAAATGTAAACCCATGAGTTTCATGCAATTCTTTTATTCCCCTGGCAGTATCATGAGCCATGTCCATAACTTCAGGTGTGGCATCAGATATGAAAGAACAGCACTCACTTCCTATCACCTTGCATGTTCCTCCCAACACATCCTCACTCCCAGGTCGGCCTATGTTGACGTTATGTCAAGTCCCCTGTCGGCTTTTTCCAACGCAAGGGGGGGGGCCTTAGCGTCCATTTTCAACGCAAGGGGGGGGGCCTTAGCGTCCATTTTCAACGCAAGGGGGGGGGCCTTAGCGTCTATTTTCAGCTTTCCGGGATGTCCATATGCTTCTATGGACGCTCATGGAAGCACGGCGTTCGTTTGTGTCGACTGCCCTTAAAGGCAATGTGAGCGTCCATTCTCATTGGATAACGGAGAATTGTACACCCGGAAGTAAGTATTCCCCTTACTGTCGATTGATTTTACAGTGATATCTGCACTACTCATCGACTAAAAAACACCAGATTATCCTTGTTAATTACACAACATTGATTGGTTTAAATTGTGTGCAATGCTTTTGTATTTTTCCCCTTCGATTCGGAGAAACAAATATTTTTTCGGAGTAAAGGATAGCAGAAGACACTACACTACCCAGAATCCCCAGCTATCGTTTGGACTACACCATGTGCTCTGTTTGACCAACCCCGTGATAGTCCTCAAGCTCTCTGATTGGAGAGTGTGCTCCGAGGGTTACGCCGAGCCTCGAACAGCACTTGAAATGGGATGGAATCACGGCAGACTGTCCAAAACTGGATTTGAACGGGTCCACCGCGTCCCCCCCCTCCCCCACCCCGTCCCCAGAACTACACATGCTGGCTATTCTGTTTCGCAACATGTTCTCTATCTATGGCACGTCTCTACTTGGAGTTGTAGTTTTAAAAGACGTTTTCGTATTTCCCATAATAAGTATTAAACTGTGTACATCCCTGGAGGTTTAGGGGATAGGAAACACTCACATTTAAAACATATAATTAATAAATGGGTGAAAATTGCTTGTGCCCATAATGGGCAGCATTAATATATATACACACTTGCCAGCTAAGGTCAGAAGAGCTTTATTTAACAGGTGGTCTTATGTTTGTGACCCCTTTTGTTAATTGATAACATTACATTACATTAATTGAAAAGCCTGAAACATGCACTTGTCAAGGTTCAGAGGCACATTTTGCAAATATGGCAGTCGCCATCGATCAGCTTAAGATAATATATACTTTATTGATCCCAAGTTGGAACATTTGCGTTACATCAGCATGTGTTACAGTTAAATATGCAGTGGTGTTTATTTGTAAATCATTTAGTATAATCACACAAATTCTGTGTTTTATATTCAACAATTCTGTGTTCTCTATTTATTGATTGTTCAATACCGGACAAGGCCGGAGATGAAATATCTACATACATCTTATAAGAGTATAATACATTATGTATAATATCAGTTAAAATAAGTGCTTCAACATAGTTAACATTGCTGGAGGTATGCACAAATATTGATAGATGTCTTGTAATGCACTATTGAGGAACCTGCGACCCAAGTTTTTCATTCAATGCAGAACTACACCATAGTTGTGTAGGCCTATATGATATGTCAATAAACCTTAGAAAATCTTGAAATCTTGAAAGGGATGTGCAAAATAGTCATTATATACAGTCTTTAATGAACTATTAGTAGAGAATAACGAGTAATGAATATACTTTATAGGGATCCTAATAATAAAAATAATGAAATTCAATAACATGCTTTAACCACTAGGTGTCCCTTTATATCAGCTGTGCACCTTTATGGTGTAAATACAGCCTATCTACCAATTGGATCAAATATAAAAGTCAGCCGAATTAGTGTTGATACTGCAAGGAGACGTATTGTGTGAAAAGAAATGTAAGATGTTGTTTAATGGCTGATATATTTATGATCCACGTCACGTTTTCAGTTCCTCATGTTTGTCTAGAAGTCTTCTCATCAGGGCTCTATAAATACAGAACTACGGCAGATATGTAATATTTAATGCAGCCGAACCGTGTATTACAATGCCGGTATGTGATGACTTTCAAAGAGAAAAGCAAGCACACTCGGAATAAAGTATTATTTTATTTTTTTTAAATGTTTTCGGTCTGTTTCCGGTATTTGTTAATGACGATGTGCTGTGAGATGTGAGACTGGAATTGCACAGGGGGAAATAACGTAGGCTATCTTTAGATGTGGATTTTGTTAAACTAATATGTTTTCGCTGTGGACCAATACTATACGGGGAAGGGGGTAGCAATAAAGATAACACCATTAAACAGTTACACAACATAACAGAAATAATATCGATAGCAGCGTCCCTAGCAACCACCTTGGTAACAATGAAAACGTTATGGACGCAATTTCCTGAAGTAATCTTCGTAATAACTGTAAAGATCCTGTACATCCACTGCACACATAATCTGAAATAACAACTCATATTTCTCGCATCAAATGACATCAAAACGCATTTTAATGGCCAAACTAACTTTAAAATAGGCATTTTCCACCGAGAATAAAACGAAGTTCGGCCATGTTTTTTTTTTCTGCAGGGAGAAATTTGAAGATCACGTGACGTCAAACAGAGCACATGGTGTAGTCCAAACGATAGCTGGGGATTCTGGGTAGTGTAGTGTCTTCTGCCATCCTTTACTCCGAAAAAATATATGTTTCTCCGAATCGAAGGGGAAAAATACAAAAGCATTGCACACAATTTAAACCAATCAATGTTGTGTAATTACAAGGATAATCTGGTGTTTTTTAATCGATGAGTAGTGCAGATATCACTGTAAAATTAATCGACAGTAAGGGGAATACTTATACTTCCGGGTGTACAATTCTCCATTATCCAATGAGAATGGACGCTCACATTGCCTTTAAGGGCAGCCGACACAAACGAATGCCGTGCTTCCATGAGCGTCCATAGAAGCATATGGACATCCCGGAAAGCTGAAAATGGACGCTAAGGGCCCCCCCCTTGCGTTGAAAATGGACGCTAAGGCCCCCCCCCCTTGCGTTGGAAAAAGCCGACAGGGGACTTGACATAACGTCAACATAGGCCGACCTGGGAGTGAGGATGTGTTGGTTCCTCCTTGGGCAGCTAAGAGGAGGTCAAGCGCCATACGATTCTGTAGTGCTACTGTCCTAACTTCCTGCAATTCTTTGTGTTCAGCTAACATCGCTGTGTTAGATACATTTAAATGGTGTTCTACCACTTTAGACAATACGACAATTTCCTGCTGAGTGACATAAATACCGTACCAAGGCAAGAATAGGCTAGCTATCTGTTGTCCTTGTGTAATAGACCTGCTGTTCCTGTGTAGAGAGGGAAGTATTGCTGCAATCTCAGTAGCCTCTACTTTACGGATTAAAGGGATTAGGTAGGCTAGATAACAGGTACCATAAAAAACATCATATGGCACACAGCCATAGGCCCGGTCCCCACAAACTAAGTAAACTCTCTGTTGGAGGGGAATTCTGGCTATATGTACTCTCACTATGGCGTTACAGTCGCTGTGTCCCACATCAGGAGAGGTGTGAGATCCTACTGCATTCTGGAAACAGATGGACACATTCTTCCATTCATGCACAACAATTGGGGGAACATATACTGAGCAGTCACGTGTAGGGAGCTTGCCTAAGGGTATTGGCTGCGTACAGTCATGTATTTTAACCTCAACGGAGTCCACTGTTCTAGAGCCAAACCAGTGCACAACTGTTACCAAAGCTTCAACTAACAAAGCGGGTGTGTGTGGTTGCATTGTACATGTTGGACTTGTAAAGTTAGCTGAACAATTAGTCTGAGCTAGAGCTAACTGGAATCTATATTCAAAAGCTAGGTTAACGTATTCCTTCATATATATTAGTTTTAAAAACATCAAACGTTTGAAACCGTCAGGCAGGTAATCTTTATTTACTGTATCAACAATGAGAGAGACTAAGCCCTTGTACTGTAAAGGTTTTTCAGAGTCTATGGGGTAGGAAGGAGTATAACAATCCTCAGCCTCATCGCTAATTCTAGATGCTATGTCATTCCAGTTTACTAAACCGTAATCAGCTTTTGTGAAAGGAATTGGGCTAAACATAGGAGAATGCATTGCTTCTGGCATATTTTGGCACAACCAACAGTTGCTAACATTACGTTCATGTGCGTAGTCTAACATTAAACTTACTGCAGAATTAGTTTTAGTTTGTTTAAAAGGAGTAATTAAGGCCTTTTTTGAAGAATCTACCTCGCCTCCTGATTGTTTAAGTGGAGTAGATGGAACATTTGTTTTGCTATTTGGTCCAGTAAATGTGCATGCAGTATCACCTAGATTGGGAACGCGGTAATCTGGCTTCCGCCCTGTACATTTTACCTCATTCCTTATCAGTGTCTCGAACTGTTCTACCGTGCTACACCACAGTTCTGGGGGCATTTCTTCGATGGTGTTAAGAGCCATCCTTACCCCCTCTCGTGCGAACCTGAACCAAGCGTACTGGCTTTTTGGATATATCTCCCATGTTGGGTAAACTGAGGACACAGGAAACACAATAATACAGTTAGATGAGTCACATATTGAACTTGGGCAGTTAAAGGCAATAGTCTCTGACTTATGATCAGGGAGGGAGACAATCCTCCTTATTCTCCCTCCTTTTCTCTCTCTTTGTGTCTCTTGCACCATACTGAATGTCTGTGTGGTGTTTGGATACAACCTGTCCTTGTCGCTAGGCACTGCTTTGCCCGTTGGTGTTGTTTTGCCCTCAGGGCCTGGACCCTGAGTGGTCAAGTCGTCTGCGCTCTTAGATAAGAGCACCTTATTTTCTCCCTCAGACGGGCGAGGTCCCTCGCCACCTGTCGTTGGGATTTTCACAGCTTCATCTAGCAGGGCGTTCTTGGCCAGGTACAGTAAACCCAGAATGACGATGATGATGACTGCCTTCACACGCCAGCATCCGGTAGAGGAGAGAGACGGCATCTTGAAGCGTGAATCCACTCCGCTCTACCTTGTACTCTCAGGGCTGTTCTGGTCACTATTAATACCTGGAAAGGACCTTTATACCTGGGAGACAAAATCTTTTTCAAGCGATTTGATTAGTACATTATCACCAATCTGAAAAGGGTGGGTGGGCTCCTCACCAGGCTGGGGGAGCCTGTCAGCCACCTGCCTGTGAAACTTTCTCAACATGTCAGTTAGATATTTGACATAGTTAGTCATGTAATCTTCTGTCCACAAAAGAGTGAGTCTGTGGGGCATTACTGGAGGACTAGATCCTGTGAACATTGGCCTTCCCATCAATACTTTGTGTGGGCTGAGCCCTGTCGTTGCATTTGATGAGTTTCTGATTGAGCACAGAACTAGCGGCAGCGCGTCTACCCATTTTAGTCCTGTGGTCAACATTGTTTTAGTGAATTTTTCCTTTATAGTCAAGTTCATTCTCTCAACCTGACCTGAGCTCTGTGGATGATAGGGAACATGCAATTGCCATTTGAACCCTAACACTGTAGCTAGACTCTGGGTTATCTTAGAAATGAATGCTGGACCTCTGTCACTGTTAATCCCTGCTGGAACACCAAATCTAGGGACAACATCTTTGAGAAGACACTTTACAACTGTTCTGGCGTCTTCTTTTCTGGTAGGGTAGGCCTCTACCCATTTGGAGAACTGGCACACTATTACCAAAAGATATTTGAATCCTTGGCATGGTGGCATGTGCGAAAAGTCAATTTGCATATTTACAAAGGGCCCCGAGGGCGGCGGTAAATGTTCATGCTGAACTGGGCCTTTTCTTCTTCTTATCTGCTGGCATATCATGCATCTATCTACGAGTGTCTGTGTAGCTAGTGTAATGCCTGGAGCAAACCATTGTGACTTTATAATCCCATTCATCCCTCCTTTTCCTACATGTGATTTGCCATGTGCAACATGTGCCAAAACATGGAGGAATGAACGGGGACAGACCATCCGGCCGTCTGGGTGGAGCCACAAGCTGGACTCAGCGTCAAGTGTACAACCTCGTCTTAGCCATAAATCTTTCTCCCTAACATCAGCGCGGGCTTGCATGTCCGCGACATCATTAAAGGAAGGCAAACAAATGGTTTCTGCGGGTTGTGTCGAGGGGCATTGGAGCACCATAGAAGAGGAGGAAACTGCTGCTTGTTTAGCCGCGGTGTCGGCTAACGCATTTCCACGCGAAATAAGATCATTAGAATTTGTGTGAGCAGCACATTTAACTACTGCTAGCTGTGCAGGGAGCAGGATAGCGTCTAATAGCTCAGCTACTAACGCATGATGTTGAATAGGCTTACCAGTCGATGTTAAGAAACCGCGCATTTTCCACAAGACACCAAAATCATGGCACACACCAAATGCATACCTGGAGTCTGTGAAAATGGTTGCAACTCTACCTTGAGCCAAAATACACGCCCTGAGCAGAGCATACAACTCTGCAGCCTGAGCTGACGTGCCATTTGGCAAGGCCCGGCTTTCTAAAACTTCCCAGTCATTCACAACAGCGTAGCCTGCTAAGTGTACTGTGTCAGACGGCCTGCTCGCAGACCCGTCTGTGTATAGAATCATATCTAAATTAGGGATAGGAGTTTGCAACATATCAGCTCTGGGGGAGGAAGACATGTCAATCGTTGTGACGCAGTCATGTGTTATTTCAAAATCTGGAATTGGCACCAGTGTAGCTGGGTTTAGGGGGGGGGGGGGAACGTTTAAGAGTGATGTGTGGACTTGAAAGAATTACCGCTTCATAACCAGATCGCCTTGCTGCCGTCATATGCTGAGTAGCAGAGGTGTTCAGAATATGCAAAACTGCATGTGGGACATGTACTACACAGTCACTGGCCAGTACAATGGGAGAGGATTGTTTTACAACTATCGCAACTGCGGCCACAGCCCGCAGGCATGAAGGCATACCAAGCACCACAGGGGAGAGTCGAGATGAGTAGTATGCAACAGGCCGGAAATTAGAGCCATGCTTCTGCACCAAGATGCCCGTTGCAAAGCCTCCCTTCTCATGGACGTGCAGGTGAAACGGCTGATGGTAATCAGGTAGACCCAGGGCGGGAGCCGATGTGAGGGCTCGCTTTAAGTCCTGAAAGGCTGTGTGCATGTCCTCAGACCATTGAACAATGTTAGGGGCAGCCTGCAGAGTGGCAGCACGCAGGACAGAATCCATCGCAGCATACTCAAAAATCCAGTGTCTGCAATAATTTGCCATGCCCAAGAAGGAAAGCATGTCCTTCTTTGTGCGAGGTGGTGGTACTTTGTTCAACAGACAAATCCTTGCTGGCGAGAGGAGACGGTGTCCATCCCTCAGAATGTGACCCAAATACGTGACCTCAGTCTGGCAGTATTGCAACTTGGCCAGGGATGCTCTGTGTCCGCATTCAGAAAGTCTTTTCATGAGCAGAATGGAGTCGATGCGACAGGCGTCTTTATTGGGAGAAGCTAACAACAGGTCATCTGCGTACTGAAGCAAGGTACTACCTCCTGTCAGGACCAAAGTGTCCAGATCTCTCCTCACAGCTGCTGCATACACTGTCGGAGATTCAACAAACCCCTGTGGGAGGCGCGTGTATGTGATTTGTTTACCTTCAAAAGTAAATGCAAACAGATACTGGCTGTCTGGATGCAGAGGAACAGAGAAAAATGCTGAACATAAATCAATCACTGTGTAGTACTTAGAGTCCGGGGGCAGAGAAGCTAAAATCGAATTGGTGTCCGGCACAATTGGAGCTGTCGGAATGACAATAGCATTAATAGCTTGCAAATCTTGGACAAAGCGCCACTCATCAGGGCGATTGTGTTTAGGTATGGGTAGAATTGGAGTATTACAGGGACTAGTTGTGTAAATTAACACGCCCTGATCAAGCAAAGATTGGATTACTCCTTCAATCCCCAAAATGGCTCTATGGGGCAAATTGTACTGTCTGATAGCTGGCAATCTGGCGTTGGCTTTAAGTGTTACTCGATGTGGAGGCGCTGAGGCAACAAAACCGACATGATTCTTGTGTTTTGCCCATAATGTAGCCGGGACTTCTGAAAAATCTGAGGGGGAGCCCATACTCTGTGGGGGGGGTTTGGTTGTAAATGAAGGAAGGTGCTTTGGGGAAGAGCAATCGGCTCCGCGAGACGCAGCAGGAAATGCTCCTCTCCAAAGTTAATTACGTTAGGTGCCTGTGTGTGTGTGTGTGAGAGAGGGGAAAGTGAGGCTTCCAGCTGGGCCTGGCAGCGGGCTGCCATGGCCCCCACCTCCTTTGGGTTACTGCCTGGCGTAACAGCCATCGTTATGTAGGGGAGGGTTTCTTCAACATGGAGAACCTGCTGGGGTGTTGTGAGTCTGATGGGTAAAGCACATCCTTGTCGGGAAATGAACAAATATTGTTCACTTGTCAACCGATCTGATTTGTTGCAAAAACCACTTACTGATTGCGCGTAGTCATCTGACGGATTAAAGGCAGCTGTGCAATGACAATTCAATACAGGTCGCATAAGAGACATTAAAGACGCACAAACCGGAGAAATGCTAGCAATCTTCTGAATCCCTGTTGTGGAGAAAACAGAAATCATGTTGAAATCTGGAAATGACCAACAATAAAGGTTGTCTCGCGATGATTGAATGAATTGGACTGCCTGATAGACCTTACTGTCAGGAATTGTCAAAAACAATCCGTCTGAAGTGCAATGTATTGTTGCCTGTAATTTACATAGTAAGTCCCTGCCCATTAAATTAATAGGACTTCCATCTGAAATAATGAAAGAGTGTTGCACGTTTGATCCATTAATTGAAACATTAGTGGTCTCTGAAATGGGTTCGGACATAGAAATTCCAGCAACACCGATAGTTGTGACAAACTTATTGGTTGCTTCACACACTTTCTCCTTAGTACGCACGGCAGACAAGGTGGCTCCGCTGTCAATCAAAATATCTACAGCCGTACCACTAAAATCAACGGGCATAATCGGATCTTCACGCGGGTTATTGGAAAGGCGAATTGTTGCTGCTTGAATGGGGAAATGCTGTGAATCTGATCCTATATCTTCCTGGCACTCCTATCTTCTATTAAATCCACTTTGTTGAGCGTTCTGCTCCTGCTGAGTTTGTCTGTCATACCGTGGAGGCTGCGTTAATGCCAGATGTCCGGACTGCTGGGGAAGGGTAGGGGGAAATGCGGGCTGGGAAAAGGGGGGCTGGGTAAGGGGGGGCTGTGAGTGCTGCTGGACCCCCCACCGCTTACCACACTGTCCTGCCCAGTGATCCGTTGCTCCGCAAACATGACATGGCATCAACTTTTTGGGATTTTTGTTCTGCTGCTGTCTGCTCTTATTATGATAATCCTGTGATCTCCCCTGATTTTGATACTGCTGGGTGTGGTTTTGTCCCTGAGTTTGATAAGCCTGGGTGTTTTGAGGAAATTGTTGAAGCAGTTGTGAAATTCTGGGAGTAAGAAATATTTGGCTCCTGTGCAACGCACGCATTGTGGCGATAGTCATTTTCCAAGATTTAATTTGCCAATCCGGAGTTTACATCATGTACGCCTGAGCTGTCTCTGGGATTAAATTATGTAACAAGGTCTGTATGGCAAACACATCATTACCCTCTCTTTTAATTCCCGCATTATTGTCCCACACTGTCATGAAACGCTGGATAAATTCTGGGACATTTTCTGCTGGGTCTTGTACACAAGCCGTCACTTGGGAGAAATCTGTGTGAGTTTTAGCGCATGCTCTGATAGCCAATGCAGCGACGTTTTGTATCCACATGTCTCGCGTCTGTGTCGTGGGCCAGTCCCCTGCGGCCGTACACTCAGGACATTTAAACTCGTCTCTGCACGTGGGCCAATCTGCTTTGTATGTTAAGATTATCAGCTGTTTAACATCATGAACTAAACAGTTATAAACTGAACAAATATTAGTCAACCATGACAGATACTCATCTGGACTTTTAGTGGGACTGGGAGCGTGGTTAGTGACATCAATGACCTCAGCGGGTGTCTAGGGTTTGCAAACTGGAACATCTCCTATCAGAATTTTCGGGGCGGTCACACTTTCTTCAGAATTATTATCCTGAGATGTTTGCATTGTCGTGTACATTTTACGCTGGACATGTTTTGGAAAACTGCTGCCGTACGGCGAACCTGTGTAATCTTGTAAGAGGAGTGGCGGAGTGCGAGGAGTGGGGGTCAATAGCGGACTGCCATGTGAAACATTCCCCTCCCCCGCTGCTGCACTCTGCCCGGCGTGTGCCGATTCTAATACTCTATATTGTTCTGTCTGATATCTCAACCCATTTTTATTCATGACAGCTGCAGCTGTCATTAACAGATCATCATCGGAGTTTCTCGCAACGGGATTTGAGAGTTCTGTCGCGGGAATTATTTTCGTACAGAGAGATACAGCCTGCTTTCCGTCCAACAGCCCTGCGTCTGTCAAAATACAAATGAGCTGAGATGGGGTTGGAGTTTTACCTTGTCGTTTAAGCCAATCAAACATGACTGACTTTGCAATGTCTGGAGCATTTTCACCGTGTCTTTCCCTGATTCTAGACATGTTTTCTGATCTTACATCAAAAGCAGCCTCTAGGCTAAGCAAATGACAACTTTTTGCACATTGAGAAACTTTATCAATCAGCGCCTTGAGCTCAATGGAGCCTCGCTCGCTGCCAACAGATTTTGCATTCTTCCGCTCCTCATAACCCCTTTTCTCTGCAATAATCATCCAAGCCTTCACACATTCTGTCATGTATTTCTGATCCCATGAACAATTTGAATTATCTTCCACCAGTTTAAATGCTTGCCACAACACGGCCATATCAAAACTACCTGTCAGAGGCCAGTCAAATTGAATCAATCCTTTCTGATTAATCTGTTTTGAGTGTTCGCAAAGTAACGATGTAAACGGCATAACTTTAGACCAATCCAAAGTTCTTCCGACAATTCCAGACGGCATGTTTGGAGAAAACAAATGCGTGTAGTGGTTTTCTGCAATTGGGTTTTTTTTTAAGTGTCTTTGTGTGTGAAATGGTTTTCCTCTTACCGACTGAATTGTTTGTGGAGGCAGTATTACCCATGTTTAACGGTTAGTACAATAAAACAAACACTGCAATTAGACAAACAAACATGTACTCGCAACAAAATCAGCGCCCTGGCCAAAAAAATCATCCAGTTTAATTTAGTCCGAAATTACGGAAACGTCAACGGGAGCACTGAAATATCTGCTCTTCTCAGCCATATTTACTAGTAATCTGTTGATGAGCAATAAACTACCTTATTCTCAATCAAAACCACTATGCAAATGTAGTGGTAAAACTGCTCAACCGACCGAGAGCAGAGATTGTTTTAATTAATTCAGTCCTTTTTTTTTTTTCTTTTTTTTTTAAAACAACAGCCAATTCAATAATCCGTTATTTTATTAAACACAGTATGAATGTAATATTCTGCCACCACCCTTCCCATTTATTAGCTCAATTTAGTTCTTGAGCTTATGGTGTGATTAACAGAAAATACAAGTCTGTGTTCTTAAACATTCCTCGTGTGCCGTTCACCACAGGGGGGAGGGGAATTTGCCCTCCCTCGTGCAGGTTTGAGCAGACACCCGAAAACGGATTGGTCTGATTTAAACCCGTTGAAATCTCCAGAATTCGGCAATTTGTTTCAATTACAAATCCTCACATTGCTTTTTGAAACAGAGGTTCCACCTTGCTGATGCTTTCCTTAAGGTCTCTCCGAATATTTGCAGTGTGTGATTGTCCAGTAATTTAATTCTAGAAACCACACACAGCGGAAATCGTTAAAAGTCGATATTCCGAGGTTATTTATTAGCCCCAAATATTCTTATTGTTTTATACATGAGCTGTACTTGCTTTTGTTGGCACTTGCCCCAGCAGCAATCACAGGAAAAACCGGCCAGGATAAAATCCCCTTTTGACACCGATTCCTCAGGTTATGATTAAGCCTTCAGATGTAGAGTGGAGAGACCAAAACAAATTGCACTCGCGCAGTTTCACAGATAATTTTGATACCGTCAATCACAGAGTCTGGTAAGGCAGTTGTTCAAATAGATTTGAAAAAAAGCACTTACCAGTCTTCTGAAGAAATATCGGTATCCTGTTCGTAGACGCCAAATTGTGAAGATAAACTTCTGTTGTTGCAATGTTGAGGTAGAATGAAGGAGTCTGGAACCGTCGTTAGCCAAAGCACTGAGAGTTTTATTGATCACAGTACATTAATTACATACGGCCGGGAGATCATCTTAGTTTCACACTGTCCTGTGCTCCACCAAGATAATTTCTGAACCAAAGCCACAAAACATCGCTGCTACACGAGGAGAGGCCGGCCCACAGAAAGCCCGCGTTTACCTAATCAATAGCCGATGGGAGACAATGAACTACTTGTCTCAAGGAAACGCAGACAAGCCTGAAACCTTCCCCCACAGGATATGGGAGAAGCGTTTGACCTGTGACCTCAACTTACAGAGGAGTCTTTGACTGATACCCTAAACACATGTTTGCAGTATCACAGAATCTAAGAAACTCTATAAACAGATCAGATTAAAATATTCTCTTACAGTGTCAATCACCAAAATCGACCAATGGGTTCCAGAGATATGGCAAATGACCCCAGAAGTGGGTTTTATTTTCTAAATCTCTCTAAAAAGGTCAAATATCACTTGTTTTGCATCAATCTTGATATAGGGTGCTTATTATATGTTATAGTTTGGATTCCTAAAGCTTTTAGTGTACCATCCCCATCATTCAAGGGTGGTTTTCACTATAAGTAATGTTTTTTTTTTGGATGGAAACTATCATTTACATTTGTTTTACTATGTTCAATCTGAATTTACTTTAAAATAAAAACATCTATATTGATTCTGACTTTTCTAAATCCAACTCACAGGTTTATCATTGCTTTGAGAAAAAAGATGATTAATTACTAACAAAGCACTTATATACTAACAAAGGACTGGCTTATCTAAAGCCAGTTGAGTAGCACTTGAAATGTGTTGGCTCTATGAAACCTGATGTACTTATATGATTCCGTTTTCTTCAAGTTTGTATCTTCTTGGTCGAACGCACTTAATGTAAGTCGCTTTGGATGCCATGTAATGTAATGTACCCTTTTTTAGAAGTGAAGATATAGTCATTTGTCAGACAGTGTACGCATCCTCTTGGGAAAATGTTTTCCACACACTTCATGACATGCTCCTCAAACACAGCAGTTAATTCAGCAAAAATAAACATCGATAGAAATGTAGCACAGACTGCCACAGGAAGTCATTCCGACCTGTGTCCATCCAACTGCTCAGAGTGTCCCATTCTGAGGCAACAGTCTGTCACTTGGACTTACCCTGTATGCACTGTATCTAAACTGTGAACTGGTTATGCTTTACTTGTGCATTATTCATTGAACTGTTCGATACTCTGATCACTCCGACACATCTTCCTAACAAGCCAGCCGCCCCAACAGTATTATTGTCAATCTGTCGAGGGAGCAGAATAATTTAGAGCCTGTGAAGATGATACACTTTAATTGTATGATCCATCGTTTGTTTGTGTTTATGGATACTTCTTAGCTGGCTAAATGCTCATTGTTGTAAGTCATCTGCAAAAGTGCAGACATTCTTCTTTGGTGTTTTTCTATAAACATCAACATGCTTTAGGTTTGAATTAGTGCAGCAGAACATTCATAGTCTTTAAATGTTCTAAATCTACAGCTTTGATTCCGGCTACAGGTTTTGGCATGTTGGCAAAAACTGATCACTGAACACAGGTTAATGAATATGTCAAATTTCCTTTGCCTGTAATCTGATTAGATTTTACGCTCCTCACTTCAAACATCATGTAGAATGACAGGTGTGACATGTAACATCTTTTACACTTCTTGTTCCAGATTATGCAATTTAATCAACAAGAGAATACAATGGTGGTTATTAGTTATGATCCCACTCTAGGCAAAGAAGCGTTTCATTGCGGTGGCAAACACGCACAAAGAAAAACGACACTTCTAATGTCACTAACCCCTTGAGGCAATCTCTAACTGGCACTGCTTAAAAAGTGTAACTTTCTCTGGAAAATAAATGAAGCTGCTGCCATATATATTAATCGCACTCATTTGATGTGATTCATGCAGAAAATCAGCACCTGCGGCAGGAGGGCATCGGTACAAATATGAGTGAAAGACAAACGAAAGTTTCCTCTTCGTCACCAGCAAATATTGCTTTCCAAATCCCCTCCTCTGTCATTATTACATCGCCACAACAGAATTCAAGCAAACGTTTTCATTGTCTGAGGTATATAGAGCCAAGTTCAATCCCTAACGGATTCACCTGGCAGTGTAGAGGAAGCTGTAATCCTTGGTTTAGTATTCTGACGATGGCCTAGTGAGGATTTAGCAAAGAAATAATTAGGGCTAAGTAGTGTAGCACATTTACACCTCAGCTCAAAAGGCACTACCCGTCACCCTGAAGGGTCTAATCAGAGCAATGCAGGAGGTTTAGTAAGAAGGGTGTGTATGCTTGAGGGGGATTATATTGTTTTACATGTTGTGTGACCACATATAAAGGCATTTCTAGTTGGTCTGATTGGCCGCTGTCATAGACTCCTCCCTCCTGCTTGCATCAAACTGTTCCCGCTCTCAGACTTTTGAATGTCTTTTTGAATTATTACCACAAATGCATATTTTTTTACGTAATTGACAAAAGACGCCATTTCCTTTGTTGGACCACCACCATACTTGATGGCTATCTTCTCTGAGGTCTCTTGGCATCCATCTTCCTACGGGACTTAATACTAATATGATTAATATTGTATGTTTCTGATTACTTATCATGTGAGTTAGGGTCACAAACTGTTTTTGGGAGGTCAAAATAGGAAAAAAGTTCATCATAATCCTGCCAAAACCCTACAGCTGTTGTTCAGGGGGTTAATGGACATCTACCAATCAGTGGTGCAGTGATTTGATGCCCAATCCCTGCAGTCAACTTGTTGAATTGTCTTTAGGCAGGATATATTACCCCAAATTCTTCTCATAGGCATGTCCATTGTATAGGAGTCGGCTTAATGTCATGTATTAATAATACTGCTATGTTTACTGTCTGCCTGGGCCAAAACCTTAATTTACCCTTCTTGCGTTAACCGATAATAAAATGTGAAAGTGGTAGATTGAGTGTGAGAGTTTATTCCCGCTTTTAATATTCTATCAAAAGCAGGGAGAGAGACGGAGAGATTCTGAGGAGTGGGTTACTCAGCACATCCCCTTCAGAATTGGAAACCATTTATTACCGCATCTCACTTGCTCGCTCTGAGAATCACATTAGGAAAACGCTGAGGCCAATTCTGCTGTCTCTCTGCCTGTTAGCATTTTGTGACCTCGTTCAAGTTACTTTTTTTGCTTGTAAAGTTGAATAAGATAGGGTTATGTGAATGGAACATTTGCATTCAATTACATTCAACATTTCACTGCAACTCTAAAGTGCAGACAGTCTAAAACTAATGAAGCTGGGCCTCGTTAACTTTACTCTAATGGTCAGTGTTAGGGAAATAATTATCATAGACGCCAAGATGTGACATACAGGACAAACCTTGACGTCTGTTTACCTCCTTTAAGGACACAGGCTGCTTCAGCCAATAATGTTATTGTTCCCATTCTGTGACCGGTCAATACTGGGTCACAGATGGTCTGTATTGTGGGTACACTATGACACTTCCTTCTCTGTTGTCTGAGGACTCCAGGGCATGACATATCCAAGGCCATAAGTGGCGGAAGCTGGTAACTTAGTGTGCCCAAACTATCTAAAGCTATCTTATCAAAACATGTTGATGACTTTCTGTGGAACCAGTTAAATGGGCTGGCAAGAGAGAGGCTCTCGAAAATTTACGTGGCAACCCACCCGTGCAGTCTCACCGTGACTGCCGTGACTTGTGATGTGAATGCTCCGGCCGGAACTCCAAATAAATCACAGTGGTTTGACATCAAAGCTCCGACTCTTCCCGTGTCTCCTCCCTGAGTCGGTGACTCTACAGCATTGCTACACAGAAGTTTCCTCTACAGTCAGGATCTCATTTTCCTTGTTGAGCCAGCTGGATACGGCAGGGACTAAAAACATGATGATTAAAGGAGGCACAATGTTCTACTCTAAGACGAATATGGAATATGAAGCATGTACATAGTGGAATAACTTGTATTTCTTTAAAGAATATGTATTGATTACACTATTCTGGGGAGGGAGGAATAGGCAAGGAATCCGTCTACCATCTCATTACCTGCCAGTGTGGTGCCCATACGATAACGTGTATGTTAAGTAGACCTAGGGGTGGGTGACATGACATGCAATGTATATAAAGTATTACAAACATAATGATGTGATTTTACTTATTTTTTCACTCTATTTTCATTGGGAACATATCTTAAAGAGGACATATCATTCTCATGTACAGGTTGATATTTGTATTTAGTGGCTCTACTGTGACATTGTGGTCTGGAGGGAACACAGGGATTTTGGCCTTTTCAGAGAATTTACATGCACAAAACCTATAGAACTACAGGAGAGTGAATACCACAAATGATAAGTGGTTATTGGCTCAGAAAATTGGAATAAAAGTAATGTACATGTACAATCTACATGTGTTTTGGGAAGAGCAGCCTGCCCTTTCCAAAAAGTTATTTAGTTAATGTTATGTGAATCATTTTTCTTAAATGTTATTGGTATAACTGCCTGGAGTTGTAAGCCAACTGTACTGCTTTGAAACCTGAATCTGAGAATGAAGAATATTCAGAAAGTGGAAATGATGTCTTAAACAGTGTACACAGCAAATACCAAAGTGTTAAAATCCCAGAGTAAAAATGTTTACACTTTGGAGTAGAATGGACATAAAGTACACTTCTCAGAGTGCACCAGAACCTCTCTTGGGTGTTGTTGCTTGGTGTGGTGTTGGTGTTGACTTGTGTAGTGTTTATTCTGGGATGATGGACTCCGAGAGTATATCTTTGCATTGAGTCGTCTGGTCCGCATCTGATTTTAGGTTTCGATTCGCCATCTCATTGATTTAATGCAGCCTTGTCACCCTCTTCATTTTTGGAATATTCTCTCTCAGTAGCGCAACCGTGACCCTTTCAGGTCGATGCACGAGATCAGAGACGTCGACATTTATCCGCAGGACGGTAACGTTTGGTAAGTAGACACTGTTGATCTGTGGTGGTTCTCTCGCGTCCAGGAAGAAGTTTAAAGAATAAGAGACAATGGAGTCTCTGAAAAGGGTCAAATTGGTTACTTTAAGTAGCGTGGTAATGAAACAAACAGAGGTGTAGTGGAGGGGACAAACAGCTGTTTGTCTCCAAGTTGCAGCCGTGAAAAGAGGACGAGAACACGTTGGTTCTCCCGCTTGTATCCCTCCTTCACTCCTCCTCTCGGGGCTGTGACGTGGGGGTCCTCTGTCTTCTATGTCCGATATCACGTAAAACTGAGGATTTAGACATTGTGTGGTCATTGTATAACTCCAGACGCCTTTTCTCTTCATACTCTCTTTCATGACTTTTCATTTAAAGGGGACCTATCATGCAAAATGCACTTTTGTACATCTTTGATACATGAATATGTGTCCCCGGTGTTCCAGGGAACTCACCAAGTGTCAGAAAACACAACCCTCTCTCTTTTCCTCCGTACCCAAATCTCTAAACACGGGGCTGCAACGGATCTGATACAGATTTGAACACTTTACTGACATCAGTAAAGTGGTGCTACGGCTATTGGTCAATTCTCCATCTATTAGTACAGCGGATAAGCACAACAATTGTGCATTTTATGAGAAAAGCATGACATTTCTAGCATAGTTAGTGCATACCATAAGGAAGTCAGATTTGACCTGTGAGGACCGTGAGAGGGAAAATCCAAGATGGCTGCTGTGAGAGAATATTTTAATCCGATCTGTGTATTTAGAGGTTCTCAGTCTTTCTGTAAAACTGTTAATCACAAAGTAATGCTTTTCGTTAAACCGCATATGCTCCTGCCTGTAATGTGATCCTGCGTGTAACTTCTCAGGAAGACACAGTTCAAGAGGTCATCTGTCTTCCTGTGGGGGAGAAGCTTGGCTCATGTGGGTTTGCAATACAACGAGTCTCGACATCTGACATGCATTAAAGGAAAGCCCGCGTTTTCTAAAAGCCCTCCTCTTCTCATGTATTCCTGTCTTCTTTGTCTTCAGAGTTTGCCTGGTGTCTCACAAAGAAGTTGTGCATATACCTTGTGAATTCTCCGGCCGTAATATACTCACAATAACATGTCTGTGTTGGACTAAGGCGAATCCAGTTTCCATTCCTTTCACGAGCATTGGCTCAGCATTGATAATAGAAGTTTTCCTCACAGCTGCCAGTCTCGGGTCAAATGTTCAAACACGCTTAATTTTGGAACCAAACATTGTAGAAAAAGATTTAAGGTGTCATATCCAACTAAATTAGGGATGCCCAATCATTTGGTGATACTTTTGAGATCTCCAGAATTCACAAAAATGCATTTAGGTGAAGATAAAGGTAGAAATTGACCAAAAATAAGCTGTCAATCAGTTGACATTGGCAAAATTGCAAATTATTTATCGTGTGTGTGTGTGCTGTGTGTGTGTGCTGGTGGCAGATGTGGCGCAGTTATGTATATCCATGCTTCAACTAACTGGGTATAGATGCATTCTCTGTAGAGTTCTATGTTTTCTTGAGCCATACAGGTAAATAAATCCTGGATAATTATAGCTTATGGTCCCGCCTTACCAATGATATCAACTTATCATCAGCTAGATAAATGACATAAAAGTAACAGTCAAATCCAAGATGGCCGCCAGTCCGCTGTGTTTAATGTCCACGTCTTTTTTCATTTTGGAACCAAACGATGTAGAAAATAATTTAAGGTGTCATTTCCAACTGAATTGGACAAAGACAAGGTAGACATTTACCAAAAAATAAGCTGGATGTCGTGGTCTGCCTACCACGCTGATGCGCACCAAGCTGTCATCCCACCTGCAGCAATAACCGCACTATTGCCTCTGTTTCTTGACAATGCACACTCAGTGGCAATGATACGTCACTCCATGGACATCGTCAAGGCAGCAGTTCAGCACGTGAACCCTGGTCAGATTCCTGTCCTTGCAGCTGACCAACCACTGTATGCTTTTGCTAAGGAAGTCCAGTGGACCTGGCCAGCCACTTATGGAGAGGATCACTTTGTGATCATGTTCGGTGGTCTACACATTGAGATGGCCATGTTGAAGTTGCTGGGAGACTGGCTGGAAGACAGTGGCTGGACGAACACCCTGGTACAGGCTGACATTGCAAGTTCCGGAACAGTAAATTCCTTCATACATGCCAGCCATGTCACCAGACCCGCCATGCGCACCAGCTCACAGCTGCAAGCCTTTATGCACTCCTCCAACAAGCTTACAGTGAAGACTGCACACCTGATGACTCTAATGCCATG
The DNA here is from genome assembly GCF_902827175.1 of Gymnodraco acuticeps. NCBI lineage: Eukaryota > Metazoa > Chordata > Actinopteri > Perciformes > Bathydraconidae > Gymnodraco > Gymnodraco acuticeps. The sequence goes on from NW_022990313.1 coordinate 1,732,622, forward strand.
CAACCTGATAGTCCGCCTTTTGAGGAGTGGTGCCTACAGCGAGCAAAGGCCAGTGTCCACTTTGACTACTGGCTAAAGACCCTGTCATTGGAGCTTCTCTTGCTGCGGTACAGCAGGTCACTTTGTGAAGGTAACTTCCAGCTGTACGTGGAATCCCTGACACATATCATGCCCTGGATGTTTGCCCTAGATCACACACACTACTCCAGATGGCTTTCCGTACACATCCGTGACATGATGACTCTCGCTGAAAAACATCCACATGTCCTAGCAGAATTCAAGTCTGGACATTTTGTGGTGCACAAAACCAGCAACAAGTTCTCTGCCATGGCACTCGACCAGTGCCATGAGCAGAACAATGCAATGGTGAAAGGTTCTGGTGGGGCTATTGGACTGACTGGCAATCCAGGAGCACTTAGACGCTGGATGGTAGCAGGGCCAGAAATGTCCAGGATCACTACAGAGTTTGAGCAACAGCATAGTGCTAGTGACACTGGGCACCGTCATCACGACCAGCAACCTGGCGTACAAGCAGCATTTCTGAAGGAAGTTAAAGCACTTGTGACAGTGCTGGAAGAGATGGGAAATCCATTCCTAGAACACAGCCAAGATTTACTAGTCATTGACACAAGGGACATCATGGACATCAAAGTGGCTGAAACTGTGAGAAGGATCGAGACCCTTGGTGAGGAGCAGTACACCACGTTTGTGAAAGAGGCTAGAACAGTGTACAACACCTGTCACACAAACACTTCCAAAGAACAAGTTGCCACTGTTCAGTAGGCCACCGGTCAAGATGAAGTCGAAACAAAAGGCACTGCTTGCAGCACTGAAGAGTGACTGTGGTCTCTTTTCGAGGCTGTACATCTCCTGTCAAACACAAGATGGAGACATCGACAATTTCTTCTCCCATGAAAACCAGGGATCCCCACCAGCTCTGTCAACTGGAGGCACAATTCGGATTGGGGTTAAAGCAGATCTACTTCGCTGCCTAGAATCAGATCTGCTTGAAAACAGTAGTGTACCTATGGCTGATGCAACAATTTCCGATGGTGCAGCTGTGGTTCAAATGTTAAATCCTGGAACATCAAGAACATTTCAAGAGTATGGAGATAGAGTGTTTGCACCATACATCTCTGCTCAACTTGAGAAAAGCAGCCGCATTGACCTTGTCTGGGATGTAAGCCTCAACCAGACAACAGATGGGAAAAGGCATCAGGAAAAGGGTGGCTCCTTCTACTGTGATGCCAAAGAACTGGAAGGACTTTCTTCGATGCGATGAGAACAAAACCGACTTGTTTGCTTTCCTGTCTCGCAGAGTTGTTCATCTTCCTCTCGCAGAGGGCAAGGAACTGTATGCAACAGATGGAAGTGGAGTCCTCTGCTCTCCTGCTGAGTCTTACTTAGCCTGCCTTGCCCCGTGTTCTCAAGAGGAGGCCGACACTCGTCTACTTCTGCATGTGGCAGATGCTGTGCAAAAGGGGTGTAAGAAGGTGACCATACGTACAGTTGATACCAATGTGGTGGTACTGGCTGTGGCTTCATTCAGCAAAATAGCTCCTGATGAGCTGTGGGTTGCCTTTGGTGTTGGATCAAGCTTTCACTACATAGCTGTTCATGAAATTGTTGCCACAATGAATCCAACAAAGTGTCTGACTCTCCCAGTCCTTCACGCTTTCACCGGGTGTGACACCGTCTCTGCCTTCGCTGGCAGAGGGAAGAAGACTGCCTGGGAAACGTGGAAGTCTTTCCCAGAGGTGACTGGTGCTTTCAATGAATTCCTATGCATGCAAAGTGAGGTCAGTGAAGGATCAATGTTACTGCTGGAGCGATTTGTGGTGCTGATGTACGACCAAACCAGTGAGAGCATGGAGGTGAATGATGCCAGGAAACAGCTCTTCACATAGAAGTCTAGATCTCTAGAGAACATTCCTCCAACCCAGGCAACACTGAAGCAGCACATCAAGCGCACTTGCTACCAGGCCAACTGTTGGAACCAGGCATTGGTCCTGGATCCAGAGATGCCAGAGCCGTCTGACTGGGGCTGGACAGAGGAAACAACTGGGTGGCAGCCACTTTGGACCACTCTACCTGAAGCATCAACATCGTGCCATGAATTGATCCACTGTCGCTGCCAGAAAGGGTGCACTGGACGATGCAAGTGTGCCAAAGCTGCACTGAAGTGGACTGCACTATGTTTCTGTTCTGGAGACTGTTAGATTTAGATCTGTATTATTATCATCATTAAAATAGACTAGCACCATGGGTCTATTATTTTGTATTATTATCCCTATAGTTTCAAAATTGAAGCACATTTCCCAATATTGCATAGGTCGAATCCAAAAGTTTTTAATGTAATTTGACCTTGTCCTTGATCTAAATTAATTGTCTTTAATTCTGGCGATCTCAAAAGTATCATCAGATGAATGGGCATCCCCAATTTAGGTGGAAATGACACATTAAATGACACATTATTTTCGACATCGTTTGGTTCCAACATTTAAAAAAACTTGGACATTAAACACAGAGGACTGGCGGCTATCTTGGATTTGACTGTTACTTTGATGTCATGTATCTAGCTGATGATAAGTTGATATCACACACACACACTAAATAATTTGCAATTTTGCTAATTTCAACTGATTGACAGCTTATTTATCTTCACCTAAATGCATTTTCTTGAATTCTGGCAACCTCAAAAGTATCACCAAATGATTGGGCATCCCTAATTTAGTTGGATATGACACCTTAAATGTTTTTCTACAATGTTTGGTTCCAAAATTAAGCGTGTTTGAACATTTGACCCGAGAGACTGGCGGCCATCTTGGATTTGACCTCTCACGGTCCTCACAGGTCAAATCTGACTTCCCTCCACATCTGAAAATAAACCTTATGGTATGCACTAACTGTAAAGGAATATTTTAGTCTTGTTAAAGTATATAGAGTTTAGTGACTTGTCCTCGGGAATCTGTTTAATGGTTAAAGTGTATTCCTGCCGGTAATGTGATCCATAGCTTCTCAGGAAGACACAGGTCAAGAGGTCATCTGATATCTTGTGGGGGGAGAAGCTTGGCTCATGTGGGTTTGCAATGCAACGAGTCTTTGTCTCGACATCTGGCATGCATTGAAGGAAAACCCGCGTGTTTTAGGGCCCTCCTCTTCTAAGGTATAGATGTGTTCTTGGCGCTTTTGTCTTCAGAGTTGGCTGGTATCTTACATGAGAACTGTAGTATACTGTGATCTCTCCGGCCGTACGAATTCTCAATAAATATCAGTGTATTGACAGGCGAATCCAGTTTCCCTCATTTCATGATTGGCTCAACATTGCTGCAAAGAAGTTTTTACTTCACAATTGGCGTCGCGAACAGTTACCAACAGATCGTCGAGCTGGTGAGTGTAATTTCAAATCTATATTTTGACATTGCCTCGCCAGACTCTGTGATTGACGGTATAAAAATTACCTGTGGAACAGATAGATGCAATATTTTTGGTTTCCTCTGTGTGTGTGCACGGCAAATATTCGGAGAGACCTTAAAGAGGGCATCAGTAATGTGGAACTTCTGTTTAAAAGCAATGTAAAGATTTGTACTGAAACGAATCGCCGAATTCTGGAGATTTCAACGGTTTAACTAGTTAAATCAACTCGCCTCGAAATCTCCCTGTTGCTGCTGCAAGGAGGGTGTGGGTAATTCCCCTCCCCCCCCTGTGGAGAGCAGCACACGAGGAGAAACAAAGCACAGTGTCGTATTCTTCTTAAATCGCACCATTATGAGTTTTGGAACTAAACATAACTCTTATTAGGATGATACGAAATATTACGTCACGCTGTGTTTCATAAACTGAGGGGTTGTTGAATTTGGCTGTTGTTAAAATAAAGGGTACTGAATTCATTAAAAGTCTCTGCTCTCCGGATCGGGGAGGGCAGAGCACCACTAAATTAGCATAGTGGTTGTTGATTGAGAATAATGTGGTTATTACTCTTCAGCAGATTCCGTTCTTAGCACTTGTACAAGTATATATGAGTAAGAAGGCACTCATATTAAACAGATATTTCCCTACCCCCGCTGAAGTTTCCCTAATTCGGATTAAAATTAAGCTGGATGAGTTTAGCTGTCACCTGATATTTGTTGCGGGTTCATGTTTGTTTGTATAATTGTTTCATGTTTGTTTGTCTACCCGCCGTCTTGTGCATGCTTTGTAACAACTAATAATGAATCAGTCCACAGCCAAGGTAAAATGAACTAAACTTTAGTTATCTCACCAAAAGTAAATGACAAGAACAAGACTCAGACATAATGATGATTTTATGCACTTTTGCACTGTTTCTGCAAAATGAAAACTTTTTCATTATCTATTTCCAACTGGCCAGTGGAATTGGATAATTGATATAAGTTGAAGTTCAATTACAGTTTTTAAATATAGTTCAACATTCTTTATTAAACTGTTTCAAATTATTTCTAGTCATAATCCCCTCCTTTCTCTGCCCTGCTTGGTGCTGCAGAAGAAAAATAAATTAAAATAAAATAAAAAAACGCAAGACACGGGGTCAGAGACAGGCGTGACCTCTGGAAGGAAAAGATAATCTGAAGCAGACCACAGCACGGTGCGTTGGGGGTTTTATGGCCTGAGCACAAAGGAACATCTAATTTCAGCAGTCAGTTTTTTTTTTTGGCAGAACTGTTGAGCATTTTGAAAATGTATTTTCATGCCTCTGCAAGGCTTAGTCTTTCTATCTGTACAGCCACTGGTGTTAAGTAACTAAGTTCATAAACTCAACAAGTACTATACTTGGGCACAATTTTGAGATACTGGTACTTTATTTGAGTATTTAAATATTTTGCTACTTTATTCTTCTACTCCACTACAGTTCAGTGGTACATGGTGTATTTCTACTCCACTACATGTATTTAATACCTTTTAGTTACTTTCAGATGTGGATGAATGATGTGAAATCTAATCAAGTGTTGAATCAGACTTTAGTTCCACCTGGATTCAATCCACAAGCTACCCTGCAGTACACAAAGTCATTCAAACTAGCTGCACCTTTACCAGCTTTGAGAACACTTTCATGATCAATCATTATAAAACATATCATATATAGTATTCTGAAATAAACCAATCTGCACAGTGACTACTTTTACTGTCGCTATTTTCACTATATTTTGATGACAATACTTTTATACTTTTACTTGAGTAACATTTTGAATGCAGTACTTTTACTGTAACTTAGTATTCCTACACTCTGGTACTTCTACTTGTACTCAAGAACAAGATCTGAGTACCTAAGCTAACGTTAGCCAGAAACCTTCCATTTTGACACACAGAACAATGGGGTGATTCAAAGTAATTCACACAGCCTCTTCCCTATGGGAGGAGCAGCAGTTTCAGCTTCATTTAAATATGTCGTGTAGTAATAGATGGATTTATTTTTTTCCTCTCAAGAGAGAATGTGTATTTTATGTTACTATTTCAAAAAAAATCTCCTGGGGGAGAATCCCCCCAGACCCCAAGCGGGGGTTGGGTTTTCAGCATGTCAACACTTTCACTTGTGAGGAAATGGCAGGATTGGCTCCAGGTCGCCCTTTTTATATTTACTACAAGATTACCCAACACAAATATCGCAAATATTCGGGAGCCGATAAGTCAATAAGTTGCTTATCGCGACAGGCACACAATAAAACAGTGGAAACAAACATGTGTTTGACTTTCATTAGTGAATGAAACTGTGTGCCCTTTATAGTCTGTGTCCAATATTGTGTATTTGTATATATATATTATATATATATATATCCTAAAGATATGCTAAGGTCCCGCTACTGACACGATAGCAGTCACTTCGTGCACATGTGTGTAATTATACCCATGATATCAAAATCTCACTCCAGCCAGGTACCCAAAGTTAGCAACCCTGTCCATACCCCAATAATATTCTATTGCAGAATCTACATGAATCACACAAACGACCTATTTTGGATTCAAAACGGCAAAATTCCCCAAAAGATGACAAGTTTGCATCCCTGCTTGTTATCGTTTTCATCACAGAGCTGGGAAAATGGTGTATTGATTACTGATCTGTGCAAGTCCAATTTGTTAACTGACTTTAGTTCTAATGTTAATGTTAATTTGATTTCAACCCATAAGTAATTATTTAAATTAACTCAACATTCCACATGATGGATTAGTGTTCCACATTTTTCCCACTAATTTGTTTATGATTAGGCCAATGGTAAAGAGAGACATTGATGACCCTGTGTCCTTTTTGTTAGCACGTGGTTCCATTTTGTCTAATGGCGTTGGACAGCTTCACTAAGAGTCACCCAGCTCTACCCTACTACAGTCCGGCTGAGTGCAGTCACAGAGATGCTATGGCTGCTCTACATGACATTAATGGTTTGGTCCGAGAATGGACACCATTTCCTGCTCCCAGAGAGAATGACGCTCCTCACACTGAACATTACAGCCTTGATACTGTCTCACGTGGGTCTGCTCCCCCCCACCGAGCCATGAACTGAAAGCTTGACGTCTGCTCTGAACACTTGGAACTGTCACACCAGCACCAACCCTTGGGTCAGTTAGATGAGACTAACGGCTTCACTTAGGGCATATGGGTCAGAAATATGACTCTCGTTACCACGGAGTGGGTTGTTTGTTTTTTAAGGCTATTCATACTGCTATGCAGAGTGAAGAGCCCCTACTATTTAAAAAAAAAATAGGCCTAATGTCAGGGGCCTCTTACTGTCTACTTCTGCATGTATTCACATTATATGGACCATGTTTCCACCTGTTGAAACTAGAGGCTGCACGGAACTCAGGCTACAATACAACCATTTTGTTCTGCTCTAACGATTCAATTTATAGATTCTACATCAAAATAGTTCGTTTTTATTGTTTCCAATGATAACGTCACCTTAAGTGGAGGAATGCAAACCTGTTTTCAAATGTAAGGTTTTGAATTTCTTTGACATTTCTCAGTAATGACACCCTCAGACTCCCACTATCATTTATGCCAGTGGTTCCCAAACTTTTTTGAGCCCAAGGCACACCAAAGGACAAGTAAAAAAAAAATCTCAAGGCACACCTATTGTGAAAAAATAGCCCTTATAACACGTGTTATCACTCATATTATGTAAAGTATCTGTAAATGTGCACAATTATTTACTAATGCCAAATAAAATGTGACAAAGACAACTATATTACGAAATATTTCCGAAATTAATTTGAAACTTTATCAAATTAGGCTTCATCAAAGCAGCAACACACTCATTTACACCAGACAGGTCACAAAATAGAAAATGAGGCAAAGGAAACTCAGCAGAAATTCAGCACAGACAACTGTCAATGCAAGGAAGCTGCATTGTCCATGGTCCTGAACTACAAATTATAAATTATAAATGTATTACTTTAAAAATGTAATATATTACACTACTTTGTTACTATCTACATAAAGTAACTCGTTTACTTTACTCGTTACTTTACTCGCCGAGCACGTACAAACTGCCCATGCGTGAGTGGCAATAACTTTCCTTACCAGCAGGCGGCGGTAGTCAAGCCCCCAGGAAGTGCGCCGGACTCAGATGAAAATATTCGTGCTGGCCAAACGGCGGTACTACACTTCCGTTTGGTTGCCAGGCCCGGAAACACTTTTTCCAATTGACTTACATTGGGAAAGAGTGGTCTGTAACTCGTTGGATAATTTTTTTTAACTAAATAAACTACCCAGTATGAACACTTGTATAGCCCTTATTAAAAACATCCGTTCCTCAAGTTGTAAAAATGTGCTAATAACGTTATTCTGAGAGTTATTTCCCTCTGCATTATGAACGTGCATCTAATCCACGGGACCGCGCCGCACGGCACGTTCATGTTACGTGACCCGACCAATCAGAGCACACTGTGCTCACAGGGAGGGTGGGGCTGGAGCTATTGGAGCTACAACGAGCCGTTAAAGGCAGAGAGTGAAATTCAGTGAATACACGTAGTTTACAGAGATGCTGTATGAGGAACCAATGTGAGTTGCGTTCATCTTTACCCATGGATGCACAATGGGAACGGATCCATATCGTCTTACTGCCATCCCACGGAGCTGTAATAATGGATATATTGCACATGTTTGCTGTAATTCATTGTCATACTACATGGGCTGTATGATTAAATCTTGTACCGTAAATGTTGTATTAAATAGAGTTAATATTACCGACATTATTAACGTCCCGGTAGCTTCGTATTGCACTGGGAAGCTTATTGCACTGTATATAAATATATATATATATATACAGTGCAGTAATAATTTCATGCTAAATGAGGCTCTGTTGGATATCACTAGATCATTACTAGCTAGCCGCTAGCTGCTAACTGCCGCCTCGTTCATATCAAATCCATGATAACAACAGTGGCGTTTCTAGGTGTACAAAACTGGGGGGGCAGAAAGAGGTCGGGGGAGAGAGAGAGAGGGGGGGGGGAGAGAGAGAGAGGGGGGGGGGGGGGACAGAGAGAGGGAGGACAGAGAGAGGGGGGACAGAGAGAGGGGGGAGGAGAGAGAGAGGGGGGAGTGTCAAATTACATACTGAAGACCACAGGAGCAACACTGTGAGCGCATACATTTACGTACACAGCGTGGGGATGTCATAGTAATGCACCTTAATACATGGAGTAAAGGTCACCATCACAAAGTAATTCTTAACAATAACAACAACCGTAATGCTTTAGCATTAAAACACCATAGACTGTAAATATAAGGAAAACACAGACACTCATCATCGAGGTCACAATATCAATCGATCCAGCAGAGGCAAAACACAGAAGATCAACAAAATATATGACATAAATGAACTTACCAAAGCTGAAGGCTCACTTGAAAAGAAAAGCGGCACGGCGGTCCTTCCTCTGACAGAATGTGTCTATCACTTTGGGGATGAAGTCCTGTAGTTGCTGGATCAACTGGCTTTCAATTGAAAGCATGGCCAATGCGTTAAGTCGCGGCTGTCCCATGGTGTTGCGAGTGAAAGTCTTTATCCTTTTGAGGGTGGAAAAGTTCCTCTCTGACTCGGATGTCGTCATCGGAGTTGTCACTATTATTTTGACCAAAATAACAGTCTCAGCAAACGTTTCCTCCAAGTTGTTCTCGTGAATGGATTTCAACAGAGACAGGGCAGTGTTTCCAGTGTGAAGCTCACTGTGGCGGTAGAGCGTGGTCAGCTCAGACTTCAACTTCTCCTTGTTTCCCAACGCAGGCCACAGTTTCACGGCGCAGTCAAGCTCAGGTGTAGGAAATGACAGGACATGATGTGGGAAGAATGAGCTGTCAACAAGCTTTGCAGCGATCAAATGGTCACTCTGTGAGAACCTCTGTTCCACCTGTGAGATGACTGTGTCACAAGCCTCCTTCATCACCGGCGCTGTGCTGCTGACTCGTCGGCCTGGCTCGTCTGTTCCATCATGAGCAGTGGCGGCCAATGCATCAGTTTTCTGCCTCATTTTCTGAACATTTTCCTTGAAACGGCAGAGCGCGCTGTTGATCCCAGGTGCATCGATGCTTCGTTTTTGCAGAGTGTTGTATAGAACATCCACTTCTGGCATAAGCAACGAAAAAAACTCCAGGAGCTGCATAAATGCTCGGTCCCGCAGTTTCTTTGACAGGCCGTATGCCTCACTTATGGTGACCGCATCCCATCCTGGTTGTGCGCGTATATGCTTCATACACTGAAGTAGTGCATCTCGGGTCTCCCAAACCGCGTTCACAGTTCTGCTTTTAAAGTTCCATCTCACAGCCGGTGGCCGTGGGATGCGTCTCTGTGTTGCCTCTGCAAGAGCTGCAACACGTTTTGGAGCACCGGAGAAAAAAGTGGAAAAAGCAGTTAGATCTGCAAAAAACACCTTCAGGATGCTCATCCTTGCTGAACACAGTTGCTGCAGGGTCAGGTTCAGTTGGTGGGCGTAGCAGTGAACAAACTGAGCGTTTGGGTACGTCTCCTTCATCACCGTCTGTACCCCGCGCACGTTACCGCTCATGACGGCCGCCCCGTCATAGGTCTGAGCGATTCGCTTTTCTTTCAGCTTCAGGGGTTCCAGAACAGCCTTGATGCTGTTAGAGAGACCTACACCAGTTTTTCCCTTTACTTCCACAAACTCCAAAAAACGCTCTGTAACTGTGAGGTCAGGCATAATGTATCGCAACACAATCACCATTTGCGATTTACAGGAGACATCGGTTGTCTCGTCGGCCTGAACGGCAACAAATGATGTGTTGTCCACTTGCTTGGCTATTTCCTCCCTGTACACATCATACATGCAGTCCAAGAGTTCATTCTGTATGGTGCTTGATGTCCCTTTGAAAACAAGCTGAGCTTCGTAGTGCCGTTGAAGCCTGGAATCGCCCTCACACATTGTCTCGAAAATTGACCTGAATATCCCTGGATTCAGAGAGTCCGCCGACTCGTTGTGGCCCCGCAGTGCTGTCTCACATTTCCCACACAGTTTAATACAGGTGATGATCCGACCAAGCACGTACCTGTTTTCTTCCACCTTCCTATTATGAGAATCAATGCCGCGTCTGTAGGCGCTGTCAATCTGAGCTGCAACATTCACCCTTCCAAGTAATCCCAATTTTACGGCATTTTCCAAATGACTGTTGCTACTCTCATGCTTCATTGTCCTCTCCGAAAGATGCTGTAAGTCCTTGTAACCTGTCCTCGACCAAGTACCTTGATCTTCACCAAAAAGCAGGCAAGGAAAGCAAAAGAGGGAATTCTTCTGGATGCTCGCCGTTAGCCATTTCTTTTTAGCAAACCACTCAGCGTTAAACCCACGTTTAACTTTGCCCGCAGTCTGGACCATTTGGAAATCCGGTGGATGGTGGGCACCGAGGCGTTTTACCTCCAGTTTCTCTCCGAGACTAAGTGTCTCAAATGTGTGCTCCAGTAAATGGTCAACTTCATTCATTTTCTTTCAGTTTTTTACTTCTTTTAATCGCTGGTGATGTTAGCTATATGCTGCTCTCTCGTCTCCTCTTCAAACTACACGTGACGTTTCGCAGCACTGCACACGTGAGTACTTACAGCCAATCAATTCTGAATTATGTGAGATGACGTATGGTGGGGATGGGAGCACTTTGCCCCTACGGTCATTATTTTTTTGCCACACACATTAAATAGAAAAATACTCTGAGCATGCGCAGTGTAGTTTTTACAATCACCGTTCACTTAGACTGTGAGAGGGAGGGGCAGGATCGGGTTTTGTCCCACATGGCTCTAAACAGCTCAAAACGGCACTCTAGACACTAATTAGAAGAACACAGACTAAAACAGAAATGTACAGACGAATCAGATTATTAAACATGACCTTAAAATATATTTTATATGTTTTTTTATTTTTTTTTTAGTATTTTTTTGTAATCATTATTTGTAATACTTTCTTCTGACACTAGGTGGGGCTGTGCCCCACCTGCCCCTAATGACCCGCCGCCACTGGATAACAACAATCCATTACCATGCTGTCATGAACGCGCGGAGCTGTTACGTGTACGCAAATTGACGTGCTTGATGTGAACGAGCATTTTGGTTAAAGTGGCGCATGCTCTATGAGTGCACGTACGGGTACTTCTCAGGCATACTGGGTAATCTGTGACGTTTCACTCTCTCAAAAGTTGGGCCATTTTATCATCATGCGCTAATGAGCAGCTCTCATAGGAATGAATGAGGCCCCGCCTCCCACGCTGTATCCAGTTCTTATTGTACATCCATGGCGGTAGTGTGTATTTGTCATTCAAAACAGGCAACAACCAGAAGACAGAGAAGAAGAACAGACTGCGTGATATAAACAAACAACTAATAGCTGTGCGTTAGCTTCACCTTAGCATGTGTTCTTTGCAGGTGTTTGTTGAGGTTTGACGTGGTGTTTACAGCAGCTGGCCTGGACACAGACACAGTTTGCACCTCACCATCACATTCCTGTCTATTCTTTGGACGAACTCAAAATAATGGGCATACCTCCACCCCTCGAGAGTTATCGCTGACTCAGCCATGTTTATGCAGCACTGCACGTGGAGATGTGGACGCGCAAGTCGCGCAGATTACGTACATATAAACCTACAAAGTACTGATATAGTAAATGAAAAAAATAATTATTTTTGTGTAGTTGTATATTGCAATAATAACGTATGGTTGTCACAAAATCCCACGGCACACCCGGACTTGCCTCACGGCACACCAGTGTGCCGCGGCACACCGTTTGGTAACGGTGGTAACTCAGATGCTTACATGGACTTGTATGTTTTTACTTCATATCTAACAGAAATAAGAGAGTGAGATGAAGAAGAGAGAGGGATGAGAAAGAGATGGGGAAGTGAGTAAAGGGAGATTAGAGTGAGATGAAGAAGAGAGAGGGATGAGAAAGAGATGGGGAAGTGAGTAAAGGGAGATGAGAGTGAGATGAAGAAGAGAGAGGGATGAGAAAGTGAGTAAAGAGGGATAGGAAGAAGAGAGAGGGATGAGAAAGAGACAATAGAAAGAGATGGGGAAGTGAGTAAAGAGGGATAGGAAGGAGGAGAGATATTTGCGAGTTGCATACTGACTCTGAGTTTTCTCGATTAATAGCTTATATAGACAATACCATACTTAAATATACTCCTAAGTTATTATTTCATATGTGACAATATGTAAGAAAAGAGAGGGAAGAGTCAAATTATATTGAGCAATTGATTTCATATTGGAACATTCATTTCTCAAACCTATGTTTTATGGAAGAGGAAATGTACTTCTGATAAACTAATCCTTTATCAAATGGTAAATGGTGAATTAATATAACATTTAGAATCATTGAGAAAGGGTTATTCCACAGGGACTAGCTCACATTTAACTTAAAATAAAATGTCTCTGCTTTGGACTGATGAGTATATGATTCTTGCATGTTAAATGACTAACACAAACCTTACATTTATAATGTGTCAGGAAGGCTCCCAAATCATTCTGAGGGGGCCTATCCTATTTTTGTAATTGCATGATAATGTGCTAATCCATTACCTTGAGTTGTTTGCACTCAGGAAAACATCCCTATCAAGTGTTAACCCAATAACTAGGACAGCTCTGAAGGCCAAGGGTCAGAGAGAGAGGATCACACTCTCCGGCTGCAGAGAGCACCCCCATCCACGGGCAAGGAGGCACGAGGTCGATCGAGATGAGAGGATTCTAATCTTGAACTTTCTGATGAGATGGGATGCTTCTTCATCTTTCTGCTCGGGGGGGGGGGGGGGCCCAAACAGACAACTCTGCAGGACGAGCGATGGCTTCAGAGGCTTTATACAAGGTTCCATGTTTCTTGGAGGAGCAGATGTTTTCATAACCTCTCCCATCACGGGGGGGGGGGCATCTGGATGTGCCACTTGGAATAGGCAGGTGCACTGCTCTCAAGCAGATAGCAGAAGGAATACAGGCAGATGAGCCTCTGTTTCACTGGGAGATCATAAAGTGCTCACTGAATTGAGCCACAAAAGCAGAGCAATTGGGGGGGGGATTGAGATATGGCACTCTGATGAAGAAGAGTTTTGAGCCAATCAGCACCTCAGTGCTAATCTACAGATAATTGAGTTATGGCGCTCTGATGAAGAAGAGTTTTGAGCCAATCAGCACCTCAGTGCTAATCTACAGTATCAGGATGCCTTTACACACCAGACATTCTGTGTCATAAAGAGAGGAGGAAAACATGTTCTTCTAGCTCTGATACAAAGATAACATTTGAATTGAATGATCAGATGATTACAGATGTACAATTAATGATTGTTTTTGTATTCCCAATGAACAGATATGTGTTAAATAGTGGTGATAAATATATTTTGTCAGATCAGATTACACTTTCACACTAAACTAATTAATTAATTGATATTTTCAGATTTATAAGGTATTGAACAATAAGATATTTCTAATATTATAACAGACAATGTTACTATCCTTAATCATTACCAGGTAAAACAGATGTTTTGATATTGATTACAGTTGATACTCTGAATAAAGAACAGATGTTTTGATATTGATTACAGTTGATGCTCTGAATAAAGAACAGATGTTTTGATTTTTCTTTTTCAGGTTGTTATACAATAAAATGTTTGATTCTTCCTTTTCAGATTGTTAAACATCTTGAGAATTGTTTAGTTTTCCCTTCAGATTTTGAAATGACATAATGATTGATAGTTGAAGTAATGTAATTAATTAAATATCATGCCTTACTCTTGAATAAAGCGTAATGAAATCAACGTAAAGTAATGTTAAAGATTGAGGACACTGTAACTTTACAGATGATCTGTTTAATCTGATTACAGATTGATCGATTCATCACTGTGAATTTATACCTTAACTAGGAACCTTAGCTGGATATCTCATGATTCTGATTTATACCTCAATTGGATTTATTATAAATCCTAAATTCTAATTGTGTTTTAATAAGTAATTGCCTTGAAGTAAATCTTTGAGATGTAAACTGATTTAGAATTTGTGTTTGATGAATGAGATTAACTGAGTGATACATTTTTGAAACATATATTTTGCTATAATATTGTTTATTACGTGTTTATTATTGTGCTTTTTGACAAATGATGCCAAGCACTGAAGAGAGATGATTTTTATTATGATTGACTGTGTTCAATCATGGTGATTGAAGTGTTTTCAATCTTGTTCTACTTTTGATGTAATTAATGTGAGTGAGCCCACACAACTCTGAAGACGCTTATTGATTTAAGTATTGACTGAAATATTCTCTAGACTAATGTTAATTGATTATCATAAATTGATAAAAGGGTGGATCTGTAAAGGAATATTTTAGTCTTGTTAAAGTATATAGAGTTTAGTGACTTGTCCTCGGGAATCTGTTTAATGGTTAAAGTGTATTCCTGCCTATAATGTCATCCATAGCTTCTCAGGAAGACACAGGTCAAGAGGTCATCTGATATCTTGTGGGGGGAGAAGCTTGGCTCATGTGGGTTTGCAATGCAACAAGTCTTTGTCTCGACATCTGGCATGCATTAAAGGAAAACCCGCGTGTTTTAGGGCCCTCCTCTTCTAAGATGTGTTCTTGGCGCTTTTGTCTTCAGAGTTGGCTGGTATCTTACATGAGAACTGTAGTATACTGTGATCTCTCCGGCCGTACGAATTCTCAATAAATATCAGTGTATTGACAGGCGAATCCAGTTTCCCTCATTTCATGATTGGCTCAACATTGCTGCAAAGAAGTTTTTACTTCACACTAACTATGCTAGAAATTTCATGCTTTTCTCATAAAATGCACAATCGTTATAATATGAGAGCTTATCCGCTGTACTATATCAGGGGAATGAGAGGTTGGGCCACGGCCGGCCATTGCTGCTCGAAAGCGCTGGAGACGCTGTAGTACATATGCCAGGCCTGTAAGTGGCGCTGTAGTCTGCCACACAAGCAGCGAAGAAGAAAAGGGGAAAAGAACACCGACAGGCTGATCAGGAGCCCGACGCGAAGCGGAGGGATCTAGATCGGCATGAAGGCACATTATGCAATGTGCACATTATCCCGCTTATTACATGGCCACATTCTCGACAAAGTAACGACATGACTCCCAATATTAATTGAAATGCTATTATGGATTTAAAAAATAGTTGTATTGATTTAAATTGACATGCATCCGCTAAGAAAGATAGTCCGTTGTTACTGTTTGAACTAACGTTGCAACGGCAGGAACTGCTTCGATAGTGATTACAGATTTGAAAACATCGTTGCTTGCTTTAAAAGTAGCACAATTCATTATGTCAAACCTTGGAAACTATCTAGATATCCCTGCCCTAATTCCAAAGTAACTGGCAACTGAATATGTGTCGCCGTTTGATGTCTATGTCTGGTCCGCTGCGTAAAAAGGAGGGTTTCATTACTTCTCTTCTCTTCTATAAGAATAAAACACGGAGGAGGGAGATCTCTTTTTCTCCCCCTCTTCTCCCCGCTGCAGCCCAGCAGCTGATCTCAGAGCATGCTCCCCTCTCCTGCAGGGGGGCGTGGTCAGCTGCAGCTCACAGAATCAGCCCCCTGCAAAAACAGCGCTGGAAAGATCAAATAGAGCGAAATGAGGCATGGCTAAAATGCAGGATCTGTTTGTTATTTTGAAAAAAAAACTATATTTATATACTTTATATAGGTATGGCCCTACAATATATTGTTCAAATATAGCATGATAGGTGTCCTTTAATGCATTTTAACGGCTGTAATAGTTGTTAACGTATAACCGGAAGTGACAGTCACTGTTGATATCCAGAGGCTTCTTCCAGTAAAGCTTTTCAAAATAAACTTTAGCAACAAGCAAATGCTAACCGGAAATATTTTCAGAATAAAACAGTTATAAGCTTATGGTATGTTTATACTAGTCGTTAAACATTGATTTTAATTTCTTACAATACAAATACATATTGGCCAAATATCATGCCTTCCACTCCAAACAAAGGAACTATACAGGTGGAATATCTCATAGCTAATCACATGACTGTTCAACATACATACTGAATAGAGTAAAAGTCAGGGAGGAAATGCCTGAAATTATGCATATAGATATAGGTAAAGTCCCCCTCCACTCATGGTAGTCTTCTTGTTCCTTCAGTTGGATGTTTGAGCATCACTGTACAGAATGACGTAAAGGCAGAGTTTGTTTGTTTTCACATTCACCAACTAAAGGGGAAAGTTTCCATGTGCTCATTACAAATCACATTTTAAGAGGTGGGCCTGCAATTATGATTTATGACACCTCAAATAGTGTGGAAACCAATACTGGTCTAATATTCAACCTACACAAGTGTGATGTGGAAAATTGAAGCCTCCAATGCAAAAACAGTGAGAATGGACTTTACAGTGAAGTAGGAGAGATATTGTGTCAGCAGTGAATTTATTGAGATGAAAAATATATGAAAATGTATAGAATGAGGAATTTGTATTCAGGGAAAAGGAACTAATGTCATTTAAAGGATATAACAAGTTAATTTGACTTTTTTGTATGGGAAAAACTATATCATACAAATTATTATTCAGAGTTGAGTATTTTATGTACATCTTAAAAGATATCCGGTTTATCCTTTTAAGTTGTGTGTTTGCAGGGACATGTGATAAGGTAGATAACACAGATTATCTCTTTGATGTTTTATTCTCGTTGTGTGACCATGCTACAAAAACATTAATTGTACATCACAGGCTGAAAAGATACTGCAGAGAAAAAATCCAACTGTGCTATCAAAGGTTTTTGTCAGAGTCTGACCTTTCCATCAACATATTTGTGTTTATTGGTATTTTACAGACATGTCACAGCCTTCATGAGCACTCTGGTCCAGACAAGCGGAGGCAGCCCTACATCGTCGCAGTTGGGACCACAATGGACAGCATCCATGACTACTATATTGCATTCGATGGTGAGCTCCTTCCCTGCAAGGCCAAGTCTTCGCTGTCTGCTTTTGATGAACTCTTCAAAACACATTAAATGGCCTTTACACATTTGTGCAGACCACGATCTTCAACATCGATCTAGGTCTGTGTCACGAAACTCCCAGAGTCAAAGACCTTAGGGCTAAGCTCCTCAACTGATGTTAAGATGCTTTGTTTGCAAGTCCACCTTTGTCACCATTCAACAGTTGGTCCGTCATCTCAAGTTCTCACATGCATTTTATCCTGGGAAGAAGTTTAAATTTATGTGTGACCAAAAAGGATGCCACCAGAGATGTTGCACCTTTTCAGGCCTCAGGAAACATCTCCATAACAAACATAGTGCTGATCATCATAGTCTAGATGAAATCGACAACGAGCCCGCAACTACTTCAGTTGATGTATCTGATAAGCAAACAGTATCAGCTTTAATCCCAGAGCAACCAGATGATTCTCAAAGCTGTAATGACACCAGGCAACATACCCAATAAATGTGTACATCTCTTATTGCAAAACTCCAAGGCTCTGGTGTGGCTACTAATGTCATAAAGACTGTTGTTGAAAATATGGAGGAGCTTGTACAGGAATAGCATTCAAATGTCAAAGAAGATGTTCTTGTCACGACCTGTCTGTGTTGTGTTTTTGCCATGTTGTGTACATTCCTCTATTGGAAACATTAAAATTCATATTGGCCAACCAAGAGATCTGTAATCATATTGTGAAGCCTTGTAAGGAAACAGGGGTTTATAAAGATGTCTGTGATGGGAACTATTTTAGGGAACACCCACTCTTCTCTGAAAAACCAAACGCTCTCCAAATACAGATATTCTACGATGATTTTGAAATGGCAAATCCACAAGGTTGGAAGTGTATACTTTATTTTACGAAACAAAGGTAAACTCCGCTCTTATGAATATTCATCTTTTGGCACTTTTTCATACTGAGGATTTGAAGAAGTATGGATTTGATGCTATCTTGTACATGATCTGAAAGTCCTTCATAGTACAGGAATTAAAGTTCCTTTCTCTGATGAACCAGTTCATGGAACAATTGCGCAAGTAACTGGGGACAATTTGGGATTGCACACTTGGGTATGTTGAATCATTCAGCGCAAACCATTTTTGCCACTTTTGTCTAGTAGACAAACAAACCTCAGACAGTTTTCAGTGATGATGATCACACAATAACATTGCGCAATAGAGCACTGCATGCTCAGCAATGCAATGACCTCTTGGCAGATCCTACACTGCCGTCAACATTTGGAATTAAGCGAACATGTTTACTCAATGACCTTCAGTACTTTCCGACAATTATGCTGTTGACATTATGCACGACATATTGGAAGGAGTGGGGAAATTTGAGCTGAAGTTGCTTTTTGGTTACCTCTCAGACAACAAAATAATATCCAAAATGGATATTTGTAACCGAATATACACATACAATTATGGCTTTGTTGAGCGAAAAAATAGAGCAACCACTTGGAACAGACTGGAAACAAAATTGGTCTCTACTCCATTCAGACATTTTGCTTAATCCGTCATGTCCCCTTGATCCTTGGAGATGTTTTACAAGAAGGAAATGAACACTGGTGACTTTTGCTGCTTCTGTTGCAAATTATAAACATAATGTTTTCTCCAGTCATTACTGATGGCATAACAGTATGTAAGCATCTAATTGTTGAACATCATACACTTTTCAAAGATCTTTACCCACATCGCAAATTGATCCCTAAACATCACTTCATGACTCATTATCCAAGATCCATCGGTCCAATTATCCATGTTTGGGCAATGAGATTTGAAGCGAAACATAACAAAGTCGTTAGCCCAAAAACATCAGATGGCAATCGCATACGACTGGGATTCAATGCCATTTAAAAGTACTGACTGTGGGCCAGTAAAAACTGTTCAGCTCAATGTCTTGCCACAAGGTGAGATGATTGCTGTAGAACTGCAAGTTGACTTGGACTCTGAAGTTGATGTAACCTCTTGGATAACTCATTTTGGGACGGAGTATCGCCCAGGCCTTGTGGTTTGCTCAAACATTGAAGAGGATTTGCCAGTATTTAGTCAGATAAAATACATTATTGGTTTTGATGGAAAAACATTTCTTATAACAGAGTGTAAGAGAATATTTTAATCTGATCTGTTTATAGAGCTCTTATAGTTTTTTAGAATCTGTGATACTGCAAACATCTGCTTGTAGTCACTCAAAGACTCCTCTATAAGTTGAGGTCACAGGTCAAACGCTTCTCCTATATCCTGGGGGAGGGTTGAGACCTAGCTGCATCTCTTTGAGACAAGGAGATTATTGTCTCGCATTTAATAGCTAATTAGGTATACGCGGGCTTTCTGTGGGCCGGCCTCTCCTCGTGTAGCAGCGATGTTTTGTGGCTTTGGGGGCAGAGATAAGCAAGGTGGACCACGGGACGGTGGGAAACTAAGATGATCTCCCGGCCGTATGTAATTAATGTACTGTGATCAATAAACTCTTAGTGCTTTGGCTAATCGACGTTCCAGACTCCTTCATTCTACCTCAACATTGCAACAACAGAAGTTTACCTTCACAATTGGCGTCACGGAACAGGATACCGAGATTTCTTCAGAAGACTGGTAAGTGCTTTTTTTCAAATCTATTTGAACAACTGCCTTACCAGACTCTGTGATTGACGGTATCAAAATTATCTGTGAAACTGCGCGAGTGCAATTTGTTTTGGTCTCTCCACTATACATTTGAAGGCTTAATCATAACCTGAGGAATCGGTGTCTGAGGGGGATTCTATCCTGGCCGGTTTTTTCCTGTGATTGCTGCTGGGGCAAGTGCCAACAAAAGCAAGCACAGCTCATGTATAAAACAATAAGAATATTTGGGGCTAATAAATAACCTCGGAACATCGACTTTTAACGATTTCCGCTGTGTGTGGTTTCTAGAATTAAATTACTGGACAATCACACACTGCAAATATTCGGAGAGACCTTAAGGAAAGCATCAGCAAGGTGGAACCTCTGTTTCAAAAAGCAATGTGAGGATTTGTAATTGAAACAAATTGCCGAATTCTGGAGATTTCAACGGGTTTAAATCAGACCAATCCGTTTTCGGGTGTCTGCTCAAACCTGCACGAGGGAGGGCGAATTCCCCTCCCCCCTGTGGTGAACGGCACACGAGGAATGTTTAAGAACACAGACTTGTATTTTCTGTTAATCACACCATAAGCTCAAGAACTAAATTGAGCTATTACATGGGAAGGGTGGTGGCAGAATATTACATTCACACTGTGTTTAATAAATTAACAGATTATTGAATTGGATGTTGTTTAAAAAAAAATTAATTAAAAAAAATAAGTACTGAATTAATTAAAACAATCTCTGCTCTCGGTCGGTTGAGCAGTTTTACCACTACATTTGCATAGTGGTTTTGATTGAGAATAAGGTAGTTTATTGCTCATCAACAGATTACTAGTAAATATGGCTGAGAAGAGCCCATATTAAACAGATATTTCAGTGCTCCCGTTGACATTTCCGTAATTTCGGACTAAATTAATCTGGATGATTTTTGGCCAGGGCGCTGATTTTGTTGCGAGTACATGTTTGTTTGTCTAATTGCAGTGTTTGTTTTATTGTACTAACCGTTAAACATGGGTAATACTGCCTCCACAAACGATTCAGTTGGTAAGAGGAAAACCATTTCACACACAAAGACACTTAAAAAAAACCCGATTGCAGAAAACCACTACACGCATTTGTTTTCTCCAAACATGCCGTCTGGAATTGTCGGAAGAACTTTGGATTGGTCTAAAGTTATGCCGTTTACATCGTTACTTTGCGAACACTCACAACAGATTAATCAGAAAGGATTGATTCAATTTGATTGGCCTCTGACAGGTAGTTTTGATATGGCCGTGTTGTGGCAGGCATTTAAACTGGTGGAAGATAATTCAAATTGTTCATGGGATCAGAAATACATGACAGAATGTGTGAAAGCCTGGATGACAATGGCAGAAAAAAGGGGTTATGAGGAGCGGAAGAATGCAAAATCTGTTGGCAGCGAGCGAGGCTCCATTGAGCTCAAGGCGCTGATTGATAAAGTTTCTCAATGTGCAAAAAGTTGTCATTTGCTTAGCCTAGAGGCTGCTTTTGATGTAAGATCAGAAAACATGTCCAGATTCAGGGAAAGACACGGTGAGAATGTTCCAGACATTGCAAAATCAATATTTTTTGATTGGATTAAAAGATGTGGTAAAACTCCAACCCCATCTCAGCTCATTTGTATTTTGACAGACGCAGGGCTGTTGGACGGAAAGCAGGCTGTATGTCTCTGTACGAAAATAATTCCCGCGACAGAACTCAAATCCCGTTGCGAGAAACTCCGATGATGATCTGTTAATGACAGCTGCAGCTATCATGAATACAAATGGTTTGAGATATCACACAGAACAATATGGCGAATTCGATTCGGCACACGCCGAGCAGAGGAGAGCAGCGGGGGAGGGGAATGTTTCACATGGCAGTCCGCTATTGACCCCCACTCCTGGCACTCCGCCACTCCGCTTACAAGATTACACAGGTTCGCCGTACGGCACCAGTTTTCCAAAACATGTCCAGCGTAAAATGTACACGACAATGCAAACATCTCAGGATAATAATTCTGAAGAAAGTGTGACCGCCCCGAAAATTCTGATAGGAGATGTTCCAGTTTGCAAACCCTGGACACCCGCTGAGGTCATTGATGTCACTAACCACGCTCCCAGTCCCACTAAAAGTCCAGATGAGTATCTGTCATGGTTGACTAATATTTGTTCAGTTTATAACTGTTTAGTTCATGATGTTAAACAGCTGATAATCTTAACATACAAAGCAGATTGGCCCACGTGCAGAGACGAGTTTAAATTTCCTGAGTGTACGGCCGCAGGGGACTGGCCCACAACACAGACGCGAGACATGTGGATACAAAGCGTCGCTGCATTGGCTATCAGAGCATGTGCTAAAACTCACACAGATTTCTCCCAAGTGACGGCTTGTGTACAAGACCCAGCAGAAAATGTCCCAGAATTTATCCAGCGTTTCATGACAGTATGGGACAATAATGCGGGAATTAAAAGAGAGGGTAATGATGTGTTTGCCATACAGACCTTGTTACATAATTTAATCCCAGAGACAGCTCAAGCCTACATGATGTCAACTCCGGATTGGCAAATTAAATCTTGGAAAATGACTATCGCCACAATGTGTGCGTTGCATAGGAGCCAAATATTTCTTACTCCCAGAATTTCACAACTGCTTCAACAATTTCCTCAAAACACCCAGGCTTATCAAATTCAGGGACAAAACCACACACAGCAGTATCAAAATCAGGGGAGATCACAGGATTATCATAATAAGAGCAGACAGCAGCAGAACAAAAATCCCAAAAAGTTGATGCCATGTCATGTTTGCGGAGCAACGGATCAGTGGGCAGGACAGTGTGGTAAGCGGTGGGGGGTCCAGCAGCACACACAGCCCCCCTTTTCCCAGCCCGCACTTCCCCCTAACCTTCCCCAGCAGTCCGGACATCTGGCATTAACGCAGCCTCCACGGTATGACAGACAAACTCAGCAGGAGCAGAACGCTCAACAGAGTGGATTTAATAGAAGATAGGGGTGCCAGGAAGATATAGGATCAGATTCACAGCATTTCCCCATTCAAGCAGCAACAATTCGCCTTTCCAATAACCCGCGTGAAGATCCGATTATGCCCGTTGATTTTAGTGGTACGGCTGTAGATATTTTGATTGACAGCGGAGCCACCCTGTCTGCCGTGCGTACTAAGGAGAAAGTGTGTGAAGCAACCAATAAATTTGTCACAACCATCGGTGTTGCTGGAATTTCTATGTCCGAACCCATTTCAGAGACCACTAATGTTTCAATTAATGGATCAAGCGTGCAACACTCTTTCATTATTTCAGATGGAAGTCCTATTAATTTAATGGGCAGGGACTTACTATGTAAATTACAGGCAACAATACATTGCACTTCAGACGGATTGTTTTTGACAATTCCTGACAGTAAGGTCTATCAGGCAGTCCAATTCATTCAATCATCGCGAGACAACCTTTATTGTTGGTCATTTCCAGATTTCAACGGATACAAGCGGCCGAGATGGGTTTTCTCCGCAGGGTGGCTGGTGTCTCCCTTAGGGATAAGGTGAGAAGTTCGGTCATCAGGGAGGGACTCGGAGTTGAGCCGCTCCTCCTTCGCGTCGAAAGGAGCCAGTTGAGGTGGTTCGGGCACCTAGTTAGGATGCCACCTGGGCGCCTCCCTAGGGAGGTGTTCCAGGCACGTCCAGCTGGGAAGAGACCAAGGGGTAGACCTAGGACCAGGTGGAGGGATTATATCTCTTCACTGGCCTGGGAGCGCCTTGGGATCCCCCAGTCAGAGCTGGTTGATGTCGCCAGGGAAAAGAAAGTTTGGGGCTCTCTGCTGGAACTGCTACCCCCACGACCCGACCACGGATAAGCGGGAGAAGATGGATGGATGGAACATGATTTCTGTTTTCTCCACAACAGGGATTCAGAAGATTGCTAGCATTTCTCCGGTTTGTGCGTCTTTAATGTCTCTTATGCGACCTGTGTTGAATTGTCATTGCATAGCTGCCTTTAATCCGTCAGATGACTACGCGCGATCAGTAAGAGGTTTTTGCAACAAATCAGATCGGTTGATGAGTGAACAATATGTATTCATCGGCCGACAAGGATGTGCATTACCACTAAGGCTGACACAATCACAACACAGCTATCATGTTGAAGAAACCCTCCCCTACATAACGGTGGCTGTTACGCCAGGCAGTAACCCAAAGGAGGTGGGGGCCATGGCAGCCCGCTGCCAGGCCCAGCTGGAAGCCTCACTTTCCCCTCTCTCACACACACACACACACACACGCACCTAACGTAATTAACTTTGGAGAGGAGCATTTCCTGCTGCGTCTCGCGGAGCCGATTGCTCTTCCCCAAAGCACCTTCCTTCATTTACAACCAAACCCCCCCCCCCACAGAGTATGGGCCCCCCCTCAGATTTTTCAGAAGTCCCGGCTACATTATGGGCAAAACACAAGAATCATGTGGGTTTTGTTGCCTCAGCGCCTCCACATCGAGTAACACTTAAAGCCAACGCCAGATTGCCAGCTATCAGACAGTACAATTTGCCCCATAGAGCCATTTTGGGGATTGAAGGAGTCATGCAATCTTTGCTTGATCAGGGCGTGTTAATTTACACAACTAGTCCCTGTAATACTCCAATTCTACCCATACCTAAACACAATCGCCCTGATGAGTGGCGCTTTGTCCAAGATTTGCAAGCTATTAATGCTATTGTCATTCCGACAGCTCCAATTGTGCCGGACACCAATTCGATTTTAGCTTCTCTGCCCCCGGACTCTAAGTACTACACAGTGATTGATTTATGTTCAGCATTTTTCTCTGTTCCTCTGCATCCAGACAGCCAGTATCTGTTTGCATTTACTTTTAAAGGTAAACAAATCACATACACGCGCCTCCCACAGGGGTTTGTTGAATCTCCGACAGTGTATGCAGCAGCTGTGAGGAGAGATCTGGACACTTTGGTCCTGACAGGAGGTAGTACCTTGCTTCAGTACGCAGATGACCTGTTGTTAGCTTCTCCCAATAAAGACGCCTGTCGCATCGACTCCATTCTGCTCATGAAAAGACTTTCTGAATGCGGACACAGAGCATCCCTGGCCAAGTTGCAATACTGCCAGACTGAGGTCACGTATTTGGGTCACATTCTGAGGGATGGACACCGTCTCCTCTCGTCAGCAAGGATTTGTCTGTTGAACAAAGTACCACCACCTCGCACAAAGAAGGACATGCTTTCCTTCTTGGGCATGGCAAATTATTGCAGACACTGGATTTTTGAGTACGCTGCGATGGATTCTGTCCTGCGTGCTGCCACTCTGCAGGCTGCCCCTAACATTGTTCAATGGTCTGAGGAGATGCACACAGCTTTTCAGGACTTAAAGCAGGCCCTCACATCTGCTCCTGCCCTGGGGCTCCCTGACTACCATCAACCTTTTCATCTACACATCCATGAGAAGGGGGGCTTTGCAACGGGCATCTTGGTGCAGAAGCATGGCTCTAATTTCCGGCCTGTTGCATACTACTCATCTCGACTCTCCCCTGTGGTGCTTGGTATGCCTTCATGCCTGCGGGCTGTGGCCGCAGTTGCGATAGTTGTAAAACAATCCTCTGCCATTGTACTGGCCAGTGACTGTGTAGTACATGTCCCACATGCAGTTTTGCATATTCTGAACACCTCTGCTACTCAGCATATGACGGCAGCAAGGCGATCTGGTTATGACGCGGTAATTCTTTCAAGTCCACACATCACTCTTAAACGTTCCCCCCCCTAAACCCAGCAACACTGGTGCCAATTCCAGATTTTGAAATAATACATGACTGCGTCACAACGATTGACATGTCTTCCTCCCCCAGAGCTGATATGTTGCAAACTCCTATCCCTAATTCAGATATGATTCTATACACAGACGGGTCTGCGAGCAGGCCGTCTGACACAGTACACTTAGCAGGCTACGCTGTTGTGAATGACTGGGAAGTTTTAGAAAGCCGGGCCTTGCCAAATGGCACGTCAGCTCAGGCTGCAGAGTTGTATGCTCTGCTCAGGGCGTGTATTTTGGCTCAAGGTAGAGTTGCAACCATTTTCACAGACTCCAGGTATGCATTTGGTTTATGGCTAAGACGAGGTTGTACACTTGACGCTGAGTCCAGCTTGTGGCTCCACCCAGACGGCCGGATGGTCTATCCCCGTTCATTCCTCCATGTTTTGGCACATGTTGCACATGGCAAATCACATGTAGGAAAAGGAGGGATGAATGGGATTATAAAGTCACAATGGTTTGCTCCAGGCATTACACTAGCTACACAGACCCTTGTAGATAGATGCATGATATGCCAGCAGACAAGAAGAAGAAAAGGTCCAGTTCAGCATGAACATTTACCGCCCCCCTCGGGGCCCTTTGTAAATATGCAAATTGACTTTTCGCACATGCCACAGTGCCAAGGATTCAAATATCTTTTGGTAATAGTGTGCCAGTTCTCCAAATGGGTAGAGGCCTACCCTACCAGAAAAGAAGACGCCAGAACAGTTGTAAAGTGTCTTCTCAAAGATGTTGTCCCTAGATTTGGTGTTCCAGCAGGGATTAACAGTGACAGAGGTCCAGCATTCATTTCTAAGATAACCCAGAGTCTAGCTACAGTGTTAGGGTTCAAATGGCAATTGCATGTTCCCTATCATCCACAGAGCTCAGGTCAGGTTGAGAGAATGAACTTGACTATAAAGGAAAAACTCACTAAAACAATGTTGACCACAGGACTAAAATGGGTAGACGCGCTGCCGCTAGTTCTGTGCTCAATCAGAAACTCACCAAATGCAACGACAGGGCTCAGCCCACACGAAGTATTGATGGGAAGGCCAATGTTCACAGGATCTAGTCCCCCAGTAATGCCCCACAGACTCACTCTTTTGTGGACAGAGGATTACATGACTAACTATGTCAAATATCTAACTGACATGTTGAGAAAATTTCACAGGCAGGTGGCTGACAGGCTCCCCCAGCCTGGTGAGGAGCCCACCCACCCTTTTCAGATTGGTGATAATGTACTAATCAAATCGCTTGAAAAAGATTATTTGTCTCCCAGGTATAAAGGTCCTTTCCAGGTATTAATAGTGACCAGAACAGCCCTGAGAGTACAAGGTAGAGCGGAGTGGATTCACGCTTCAAGATGTCGTCTCTCTCCTCTACCGGATGCTGGCATGTGAAGGCAGTCACCATCATCGTCATTCTGGGTTTACTGTACCTGGCCAAGAACGCCCTGCTAGATGAAGCTGTAAAAATCCCAACGACAGGTGGCGAGGGACCTCGCCCGTCTGAGGGAGAAAATAAGGTGCTCTTATCTAAGAGCGCAGACGACTTGACCACTCAGGGTCCAGACCCTGAGGGCAAAACAACACCAACGGGCAAAGAAGTGCCTAGCGACAAGGACAGGTTGTATCCAAACACCACACAGACACTCAGTATGGTGCAAGAGACACAAAGAGAGAGAAAAGGAGGGAGAATAAGGAGGATTGTCTCCCTCCCTGATCATAAGTCAGAGACTATTGCCTTTAACTGCCCAAGTTCAATATGTGACTCATCTAACTGTATTATTGTGTTTCCTGTGTCCTCAGTTTACCCAACATGGGAGATATATCCAAAAAGCCAGTACTCTTGGTTCAGGTTCGCACCAGAGGGGGTAAGGATGGCTCTTAACACCATCGAAGAAATGCCCCCAGAACTGTGGTGTAGCACGGTAGAACAGTTCGAGACACTGATAAGGAATGAGGTAAAATGTACAGTGCGGAAGCCAGATTACCACGTTCCCAATCTAGGTGATACTGCATGCACATTTACTGGACCAAATAGCAAAACAAATGTTCCATCTACTCCACTTAAACAATCAGGAGGCGAGGTAGATTCTTCAAAAAAGGCCTTAATTACTCCTTTTAAACAAACTAAAACTAATTCTGCAGTAAGTTTAATGTTAGACTATGCACATGAACGTAATGTTAGCAACTGTTGGTTGTGCCAAAATATGCCAGAATCAATGCATTCTCCTATGTTTAGCCCAATTCCTTTCACAAAAGCTGATTACGGTTTAGTAAACTGGAATGACATAGCATCTAGAATTAGCGATGAGGCTGAGGATTGTTATACTCCTTCCTACCCCATAGACTCTAAAAAATCTTTACAGTACAAGGGCTTAGTCTCTCTCATTGTTGATACAGTAAATAAAGATTACCTGCCTGACGGTTTCAAACGTTTGATGTTTTTAAAGCTAATATATATGAAGAAATACGTTAACCTAGCTTTTGAATATAGATTCCAGTTAGCTCTAGCTCAGACTAATTGTTCGGCTAACTTTACAAGTCCAACATGTACAATGCAACCACACACACCCGCTTTGTTAGTTGAAGCTTTGGTAACAGTTGTGCCCTGGTTTGGCTCTAGAACAGTGGACTCCGTTGAGGTTAAAATACATGACTGTACGCAGCCAATACCCTTAGGCAAGCCCCCTACACGTGACTGCTCAGTATATGTTCCCCCAATTGTTGTGCATGAATGGAAGAATGTGTCCATCTGTTTCCAGAATGCAGTAGGATCTCACACCTCTCCTGATGTGGGACACAGCGACTGTAATACCATAGTGAGAGTAAATTTGGCCAGAATTCCCCTCCCACAGAGAGTTTACTTAGTTTGTGGGGACCGGGCCTATGGCTGTGTGCCATATGACGTTTTTTATGGTACCTGTTATCTAGCCTACCTAATCCCTTTAATCCGTAAAGTAGAGGCTACTGAGATTGCAGCAATACTTCCCTCTCTACACAGGAACAGCAGGTCTATTACACAAGGACAACAGATAGCTAGCCTTGGTACGGTATTTATGTTACTCAGCAGGAAATTGTCGCATTGTCTAAAGTGGTAGAACATCATTTAAATGTATCCAACACAGCGATGTTAGCTGAACACAAAGAATTGCAGGAAGTTAGGACAGTAGCACTACAGAATCGTATGGCGCTTGACCTCCTCTTAGCTGCCCAAGGAGGAACATGCAAGGTGATAGGAAGTGAGTGCTGTTCTTTCATATCTGATGCCACACCTGAAGTTATGGACATGGCTCATGATACTGCCAGGGGAATAAAAGAATTGCATGAAACTCATGGGTTTACATTTGGGGAATTAAGTGGAACTTTTGGATCTTGGGGAGCGGGGCTGGTTCAATTTGTTGTTACTGTTTCAGTGTTTATCTTGGTTGTGCTGATCCTAGTGATCTGTTTGATCACTGTGGTTAAATTAGCCATACGAAGGGTTGCCAAGACTGCCCTCCAGGCCCCACAAAGGCTAGTTGGACATTCGACTGTAAAGGACACAATATTAATGTACAATGCCGAGCTTCCGGGCCCCTGGGTCTCCATCGTGATCTCCGACCTGTGGGTACCTCCATTCAGCGATTGAGATGTTGTTTAAAGTTGATATTCTGAATAAAGAACAGATGTTTTGATAATTGATTACAGTTGATACACTGGATTAAAGGACAAATGTCTGATTTTTTCCTTTTCAGGTTGTTATACAAATAAAATGTCTGATTTTCCTTTTCAGATTTTGAACAAATGTATTTGAATGAAATAAATGTATTACTAAGTGCCTTACTCTTGAATAAAGCGTAATGAAGTAAACGTAAAGTAATGTTAAAGATTGAGGACACTGTAACTTTACAGATTACAGATTGATCGATTCATCACTGTGAATTTATACCTTAACCAGGAACCTTAGCTGGATCTCTCATGATTCTGATTTATACCTCAATTGGATTTCTCATAATCCTAAATTATACCTCAATTGATTTCTTATAATCCTAAATTCTAATTGTGTTTTTAATAAGTAATTGCCTTAAAGTAAATCTTTGAGATGTAAGCTGATTTAGAATTTGTGTTTGATGAATGAGATTAACTGAGTGATAAATGATAAAAGATCTTATTTTTGAAACATATATTTTGCTGTAATATTTTGTATCCCATGTGTTTATTATTGTGCCTTTTGACAAAAGATGCCAAGCACTGAAGAGAGATGATTTTTATTATGATTGACTGTGTTCAATCATGGTGATTGAAGTGTTTTCAATCTTGTTCTACTTTTTAATGTAATGAATGTATCTGAGCCCACCCAACTCTGAAGACGCCTATTGATTTTAAGTATTGACTGAAATATTCTTAGACTAATGTTAATTGGTTATCAATAGATTGATAAAAAGAGTGAATCTGTAAGAGAATATTTTAATCTGATCTGTTTATAGAGCTCTTATAGTTTTTTAGAATCTGTGATACTGCAAACATCTGCTTGTAGTCACTCAAAGACTCCTCTATAAGTTGAGGTCACAGGTCAAACGCTTCTCCTATATCCTGGGGGAGGGTTGAGACCTAGCTGCATCTCTTTGAGACAAGGAGATTATTGTCTCGCATTTAATAGCTAATTAGGTATACGCGGGCTTTCTGTGGGCCGGCCTCTCCTCGTGTAGCAGCGATGTTTTGTGGCTTTGGGGGCAGAGATAAGCAAGGTGGACCACGGGACGGTGGGAAACTAAGATGATCTCCCGGCCGTATGTAATTAATGTACTGTGATCAATAAACTCTTAGTGCTTTGGCTAATCGACGTTCCAGACTCCTTCATTCTACCTCAACATTGCAACAACAGAAGTTTACCTTCACACAGAGGACCTTGAAACACTTTGTTTTGCAGAGCATTTCCATTCATTTCATGTTGTACTGGGAAATTATGCAAATGTTTCCATGCTGAAGGTCGAGGAGTTGTGCTTCTTTAAGCCATTTGATCTGCAGGCAAGTTATGGTTTTGACAGAGATGACCAGTATGTGGTTCCTGTTCATGTGTTTGTATAACTTGTCACTTAAATGTAAGTACAGTCTTACTTTGTTTGACATATTACGAACCTACACCAGTTTAATACCAGGGTTCATACACTTTTTCACCAATGATTTTCCATGACTTTTACCTAATTTTCCATGACCAAAAAAATTACTCTCTCAGCAGTACCACTAAAAATGGTTTATTTGAACATGGAACAGGAAAATAAGGTCTGCATCTGAAACATGTTGTGCCTATCTAAAACAAATCAAATAGTAGGCTTACTAGCTTCTACATGCTAAAGCAACTACAATCTCTCACCAGCAAAATACCTCTACAGTTAAATGCCATTTTACGTTTCATTACTACGATACAGTATTTATTATCATTCTAGTATTACTATTTTGGCGATTAGATAAAAGATAAATTATATTTGATGCAACTTTAGTTACATTTCCATGACTTTTCCAAAACTTTTCCAGGTTTTTAATGACTGTAAGAACCCTGTCATACTTAAGTTTATGTAGGCAGTGTCTAATCAGACAACTTGTCACTTAACTGTATACAGTTTGCGAGAGGTTTTTTTTTGTTAGTGGGGAGCCAGAGGAAGAAGACAGAAGTTTTGTAGCTTTAAGCTCATGGTACCGATGTTACTTCAGGCTGTTTACTGAACACGTGAACCAGAGGAGTCTGAGGACCAAAAAGGGCCCAGCCAGAGCTAGAATGACTCTTTCCCTTCTAAACAGTGAGTTTTATTTTTAGATGATTTTGTTCTTTTTGCAAGGCCTTTTTTCCTGTGTCTGGTTTTAGAACCAAAGTAGCTCCTGCAGCTGTAAGCTATACCGAGGCTTAAAATGTAAGAGACTGTTTGACTACAGTTCTCAAAATTAGGGGGTTTAGGGGATGTAAAGGTCATGATGTCAGAATGTTAGCTAAATCAAGCCTTTTTGGACTGGAAGGATGTCAAATTTGCGAAGATAAGTTCCTGTTCGAAATCTATCAATGATTGTATAGTATAAGGCTATTTTCCTTAGCTGTAGTTGTTGCCACTTTGCATGTTATGTAATGGTGATATATGCTGGATACAATTCTAATTGTGCAATTTTTAATCCATCGTCACATTTGGAACTCATTCATGGCAATGTTCCCTGAAGTCTTTCACATCCAAGTAACCTACTTGTTATAACTTCATGGTTTAAATGACTATTCAGCATATGTTGTTCTTTAGAAGCATTACACATTTTTTATCATACAGGATCCTTGGAGTATAATATTGGCTATATGATGACTTCTCTTTGCCGACGGATCACACTCCCTTCAGTCGTACTGATTTCCAAAAGGGTAAATCAACACTCTGCAACGTGGCTGCAGTGAGTAAAACAAACTTTATTCTGCTTATATTAAAGACAGTTGAAATGGACAGTGATCATATCAACTTACTTAGGAACCAGTGGTCTATGGAGACCAACATACTGCAATACATTGGTTTCCTGACATTTATATGTGCCTGTGTTGAAAATGTGTAGGTTCTCTCGCATCCCAGGAGAGAAGCTTAAAATAAAGAGACTAATGGAGTCTCTGAAAAGGTTCAATTTGGTACTTTAATTAAGTAGCGTGGTAATGAAACAAACAGAGGAGTTGGAGGAGACAGAGCAGCTGTTTGTCTCACAGTGGCGGCCATGGAAAAGAGAGCGAACAAAGCTCCGTCACCTATCTACATATCTTATTCGTGACTCCTCCTCTTAAATGGCGGCCGGTGACGTCTTCTGTGTCCGATATCACGCATAACAGAGGATTTTAGACGTTGTGGTCATTGTATAACACGCCTTTTCTCCTCATACACTCTTTCATGACTTTTTATTTAATGCATTTTAACGGCTGTGATCGATGTTAACGTAAGACCGGAAAATGACGTCACTGTTGATATCCGGAGTCTCGTTCCAGTAAAGCTTTTCAAAATAAACGTTAGCAACAACGTTAGCCACAAGCCAATGCTAACCGGAGATGTTTCCAGAATAAAACTGTTTTAAGCTTACTGTATGTTTAAACTAAATTACGTCATTAAACATTGATTTTAATTTCTAACCCCTGACAGAAATCAAAGCCTAAAGGCAAAGAAAAGCATCAACACCTGGTTGGTATTCAAAATTAAAATTAAAGACATGGAAACCAATTGTTATCCTGGTTGCAGGTGAACATCTTTGTATTTGGAAAACTGTAAGCTACTTTCCTTAACAGCCTGGGGGGAAGTAGGTCAGACGTTTCAATTCCCTATCAGACCAAAGATATGGAGTTTGAACAGTTGCTTTGAGTGGAACCGAACCCTCGACCACTCCCTGGTGCTCTGACACCTCTCCATAACAGAAATGCATGTGTTTCTATAATGTTTATATGTATTGAGACCTAATGTGTGTAGGTCCTGTACTGCGTATAATAACAGAGGGAACAACTAAATGTCCCCTTTGGGATGTATAAAATCTATTCTTCTTCTACAGCCACTTCAGTGTTATTGCGACATTTAAGCGAAACGCTCACTCAGTGGGGGGCCACTGCATGTCAACCGCCTAAGTGAGGCTATGATTATTCAGTGAAAAGGAAACAATAGACCAACAAAATATACGTATTTCTGTTTATTTTCCTCTGCATAGTAATATGCTTAAATTCAGCGTGTTGTCTGATCTGAGGTTGTATAAGTCGAATGAGTTGTCGTCCCATGTTAAATATATTTATTTGTGTGCCCTATATTTCCATTTGAGAGGTTATGTTGAAGAAAGGATGGGCTATATTAAAATCTTCCTATTTTACTCTTTCTATTTCTGAGGTTTTTTGCAGTCTCAAATTGGCATGGTGCTGCTCCTTTGAGGATTGACGGATCCCTTTTTAATCTCTAAACACAAACAGGCAGAAAAAGAGCTGTTCTAATCAACATGCTGGAACGCTCTCTTTGCTTGTTTTGAGTTTTCGCGACATTACCCATTTTCTGGCAGAATTGAGCGTCCGGTGCAGATTGTTAACGAGAGGATGTGAACATCTGAGAGGAAGGTCAAGGTCAGGTCAGAAGGTTGTGGCCTCTGCAGAAGCTTCTCCCGAGGCCAGCGGATAGGAGCCAGAACATGCCAGACACTTTGTGTTAGTGTAATACAGTTGCAATGCATCATCACATCAGAGGGGAAGATGAAGCAAATGAGATGAAAGGCAGTCAATGTTCTGCATTAGTCAAATCACATATTGTCCTTACTTGTTCCGTATTTCTAAATTGCATCTAGATATTTCCTTACTTCTCCCTGTAACCAAGAATTAGCAGCAGCAGTGTTCTTTTTACTCGTTTCTAGTATTGTCATACTGATATTCTGTACAAACTGTGAAGTCCACTGAGACAAATGTAACATTTGTGATATTGGGCTATATCAATAAACATTGATTGATTGATTTTCATACACCCTTAGTTTTGACAGCATCCTGTCTGCCTTTTAAATTAAGGATCAGTCAGTTTGGTTTTTCCTAAATGCTTTGATCTGTCATTCTCTTTCTTTCCCTTTTTCCAGGATGAAACTTAAAAAGCGTACATTTTAGAAAATGTCCTGTCTCGTCATGACTGGCTAAAATGAAAGGTAATTATCACAAGAAAATATGACATGGGTCAGTTTGGGAGAGGGCTTTTCAATTCTAAAAAAGAAAGGGGTCCGGTTACTAAAATTGCTATCCCAAGCATACCTATATGACATTAAATACTTTACTTTGTTCTACTTCACGTGCTAGTGAGAAACATGCCTCTGCCAGAAGTTTGAAAGTTTGACATTCTCCTTGTGGAATATAAAATTAAATGTAAGTGCTGAAAGTCTACATGCAGATGTTGAGCACTTCATGCTCGCCCCTGGCCCCTGAATAGCCGTCCAGTTGAAGGGTGGGAGTGGAGATGTGAGTGACCAGGTTTGTATTGACATTGATTCAAATGTTTTATTATCAGTCATTGGATGGTTGTGCTCAGTGTTGCCAACTCCATAGTAAGGGAAGTAGTGATTGGCTGTTCTGCATAATTACCAATCTGCATGTAAATGTAATGGACACTGTAGGAGAGAGGAATAACGTTGTGGGAGAGAAGTGAGGACAAAACTAATTGTTCTCTCCGTTTCAGGGTATAGCCGGTTTTGCATTGAACAAGCCATTAAGATCGAAGAATACACATAGGGAAATATGGATACCAAACACACACACACACACACTTTCTGTGTGTGTGTGTGTGTGTGTGTGTGTGTGTCACAGAAGAAAAGGAAGAAAGTGTGAGAATACAAAGCTAATGAGGGTTTGCCTACTGTCAGACATTGCTGGTGTGATTCCGCACTACCCAGGGAGAGTGCAGCAGGAAGCGTGTGTGTACGTTGTCAGCTAGCCATTAGCCGCTCACCAGAGTAGCTATTAGCATGAGGGCGACAAGTAGGGGGGAAGACGGACAGCTCCGGAGGGGAAAAAAGTTGAGCATGACTTGATTGACTGTGAAATGATTTCTCAGATGCCACAAGATAATGACGTCTGCTTCAGCTCACGGGAATTGCGCCGCAAGTCGTTGCCATGGTAACTACGGACTCAGCAGGGAGGCAGTTTTTATTTCTGTATTGCATGACACCCTCGGCTAAGAAAATCATTGGGAGTTTTATTCAGTGCCTATGGCCAGGACCTGACAATCATCTTTTCCACACATTCACAACCAGGTGTTTCTGTATCAGGAACAGCAGGGAGCAATTCCAGGGTTCAGAGAAAATGTATGTACCAGTTGGCTGCGGTATTGCTTTTCATGTCACCTTTCAAGACTTCCATGAAACACTTAATTCCCTACTGTTTACTGCCAATTGTCCACTATGTTCACCAGCAGGTCTGTAATACTGTCTGTTCACTGATTTCCAGTGTACATTATGTTCTTAGATATTTTTGCAAACGGCAGCTGCCTGATACTAGCCGAAAACTATGTTTCGTGAGCTGAAAGAGTTAACCAGAAAATTAAAGTTGCTATTGATTGAACTGAAAATCACTTTAACCCTTAGATTCCAGAGTGACTGGACCCTACACTCTTCCATAAGTGGGTCTAAAAGGACCCCTATTAGAATAATGTGTTTTTATGCCATTTTGGTTAATAAAAATAACTTGTATTATATTTTTGGTTCACATTAGAAATATTTTACATTTAATTTTTCACAATTTAAGACATTTTTTGTACATTTTTAAAAAAAAGTTTTGAACATATTGTCCCAAAGATCTCCGCTATTCTGAGAACCTCACAGTATTCCAGTCCCTTTTCAAAACTCACCTCTTCTCCTCTTGTCTACTCATAGCCCCCCCCCCCCATCAATCCGGTTGATCAAGTTTGATAGTCCTATACCCCCCACCCTAACCTTCCCTTATATTGTAAAGCGATTTTGAGTCCTTGAAAAGCCCTATACAAATATAATGTATTATTATACTGACAGGTATCATATCTTGCTGTGTAAAATAATCTTCCTGAGAGGTGTCACTTGTGATGTTGTCTGTGTGGTCCACAGTGAATGTATTCCTGACAGCAACAGGTGATAAGAATCAAAGGTTCCCATAGGAAATGCATGCGGGTCATTTTTGACCCACTTTTGGAAGCTTGGGGTAATACAAAAACTACAATTTCTTAAAATGTAAATGAAAAATGTGAATGGCATGATATCCAAAGCATGTTTTTTGAGGAATAGCTGGAATATGAAATAATACAAAAATGTAATTACAAAGACACTTCAAGAAAACCACTTCACCGGGTCAAAATAGACCCACTTATGCATCTAAGGGTTAAAACTCAGTTTATGAGGTATTTGTTGGTTCATCACAAATAGACTTTGTCATATTGTTACGGTGTGCAGGAAGCAGGACCCAAATGCAGATTTAAGTGACAAAATAATTCCTTTATTTCAAGGCTACAAATCTCCAGACAGAACAGAACACTCACCGCAGTTTACTCACAACACAAGACAACCCGACAAAGAGAGACAGAAACCCCAGAACTTAAATACACCCAGGACTAATCACATAAACACGAGACAGGTGAGGAGGGAGGAGAAAACACAGAGGTACCAGGTGAACACAATCGGGGAGGGAAACAGACATAAAGCAAACAGGCAGGAAACAGGGGTGAACACTTTACAAAATAAAACAGGAAACCCAAAGATAGAAAAAGACAAGAAAAACACCAACACAGACAGATCCTAACACATATTGTCCTTTGATATATTGTTAGTTTACAATATCAGTTAAATATATCCTGTTAAAAATGATTTGTTGACTCAATTTGACTAAGTCAAGTCATCTTGTTGCTTTGACTGAGTTAAGTTGAGTCAAGTTGATTCAACATTTAGTGTCAAGTCTATTACACGTCAATAAATTAGTTGACACAACTTCATGTGTCAAGTTATTTGGACTAGAACATATAAGTTGAGATAACTTAAGAAGATGTTGGTTAAACTTGTTTTATTAAGTTCTTAAAAATGTGTTAATCAAGTCGGCTCAACATGTAAAATACCAGGACAAGCAAACTAATACCTACAAAGCTATACTATAAATCAACATGATAACTAGCTTAGTCAAACCTAAATATTAACACGTGAAAAAATAGCTGAAAAGACATTTCAATCTGGACTGTTATTACAATATCAAGAACTGAAGAACTCCAACCACTCATTAACTGTTCAGTGTTGCTACGATATCACGTCGTTTATTTCTCCCAAGCAGTGGTGGCTTTAGACTTTTTCGTTGTCAGTAATTTTGACGGACAGGATCGTAACATTTCCGTCATAATCCATTATTATCCGTCGAGTGCACAATTTATCACTCACTCACTCGCGCTGACGGGGGGGTATTCGGTTAACGCGAGTGCGACCACTGCTCCCAAGCCCTGTTGTTGCCATTTTATTTTCTGTTAAATAAGGTTAGTTAGACCCGAGTCTTCCTGACAGTTCACAGTGTGCCGCTGCCCGGTGTAATTCAAATCTACCGCCGCGCGCAGCACAGACACACAGCTGCTGCCCTGCCGCAGCACCGGAAATGTAACTGCTGGGAGAAAAACTGACTATCAGAGATGTAACGTTATCTTTGATAATATTTCGTCTCCTCATTTTTCGTCAACGAAAGTAAAGACAGATTTTGGCATCATTTTTATTTAGTAAACGACATTTTCGTCTTGTCACTTTTCGTCAACGATATTGCATGATGATTTTGTTGCAGTTATTGTTTACTGCCGTCGGTGCCGTCTCGTCATCGTCTCGTTTTCGTCATGGAAAAAAAGGTCGTTGACGAACATATTTCGTCATAGTTTTATTCAACGAAATTAATACTACTTGAGACATGTAGACCAACAAAAAAAACACCCTCTAACAGATAGATAGATAAAACTATAATTGAGTGACTCAGGGTTGCTGCAGTAAAACTTAACTGTCAGTCAGAAAATTAAAACATTCGAACAGTACTGAAATATCCACTTTGTTCATGGTTGCTCTACAGTCTACAACATAAAATACACACTAGTGTCTCTCAGACACTTCCTCCAAATAGAGCAATAGAAAATTAAAACAAATTAAACTGGTGTGACAGAGGCAAGTTTATTTATATAGCACATTTCAACACAAGGCAATTCAAAGTGCTTTACAAAAATGAAAGACATTAATAGCATTAAGAAAATTATAAAATGATATCTAAAAACACTCATTTAAAACCAATGATATAAAATGACATTTAAAAACACTAATTTAAAAGCAAAGGTACATGAATAAAAGTTACAGTGCAGTGTGAGATACACACATCTGAAATGTTTAGGTCTGACTCTAAATTATTGCTAACTTTTTAGCAGAAATAGTTTTCTATCACCTCCCTTTCTTTTCTTTTTCTTGTTTAACTTGTCCTTCAGTTATTTCAAGTGTTTCACGCTAAACGAACCCCCCTTTGGAAAATTATAATCTGACCCCATGGTACCTTTTAGTTTTCGCCAAAACTATTCCTCTTTTCTTTAAATGCACATTAGTAAGTTTAAGTTGTCTTTTCTAGGACTTTGTTGGTGTCCTCCGCGAACCAGGGTCTTGAAACCAAAACGGCTGCACCGTGGGGTTTAACTGGTTTTAACCACCTACGAGGGGACTTTAACCCCAATAATGACTTGATCTACCTTTTGGGGGGACAAGGCAATTCAAAGTGCTTTACAAAAAGACATTAAGAAAATGGCCTTAAAAAGCAAAGATAATACAAGTTACAGTGCAGTTTAACCTGTTCAACCCAGAGGCCCCCTGCTGTAATTGTTTTTCACGAAACTGTGTCTCAGGGCTTCTTAACATTTAAAAACCTATTAATGTGTCATACTCACTTAACGGGAAGAAACTCAGCTATCAGACAATAATAATCATGGTTAGCTAAACGAAACAAAAGGGTAATAACAA
Organism: Gymnodraco acuticeps; assembly: GCF_902827175.1. NCBI lineage: Eukaryota > Metazoa > Chordata > Actinopteri > Perciformes > Bathydraconidae > Gymnodraco > Gymnodraco acuticeps. The sequence continues at coordinate 1,771,928 of NW_022990313.1, forward strand.
AGGCTCTGAAGTAGCTTATCTGACATATAATTTGTCAAAAATGGAACATTCTCCGTTAGCCTACGAGCTCCCCGTTTGAGTGAATGACTATTCCTTCTCAATGTAGCTTGACATTGGATATGCGCTTAACTTGTCCTGCATTGGAATTTTTCCGATCATTTGCCTAGGAGGAGTTCGCAAGAATGTGCTTAAAATACATGAAAAACGCACATTTTTCAAAATGGCCGACTTTCTGGGGGGCGGGACTAATGGAAGGCTATGTGAAATATGTGTGCAATCATAATAGCAATATGTATACGGCGTTTCGTGAATATCGAAAAAACTATATTTGAGTAATTTGGAGTCATTTGCGACATGTACATCGTCAAAAATGGTGTGTTCGCTGTTAGCTTACGACCTCCACGATTGAGCTATCAAAAATGTTCTTCTCAATTTAGCATCATATTGGATAGGGGCTGAACTTGTGCTGGATTGGAATTTTTCCGATCATTCCCCTAGGAGGAGTTTGCAAAAATGTGCTTAAAATGCATTAAAAACGCAAATATTTCAAAATGGCCGACTTTATGGGGGGCGGGGCTAATGAAAAGCAATTTGAAATATGTGTGCAATCATAATAGCAATGTGTATACAGCGTTTCGTGAATATCGGAAAAACTATATGCGAGTAATTTGGAGAAGTTTGGAGTCATTTGCGAAAATTGGTGTATTCGCTGTTAGCTTACGACCTCCACGATCGATATATCAACAATTTTCTTCGCAATTTAGCATCATATTGGATAGGGGTTTATATGCAGTGTTGGAGTTTTGAGGTTTTTACAACCCCACTCGGCTCCGCGTGTCGTTTTGACGAGTCCTGCTTAAAATCATAACAGGAAGGAAATCAGACAGAGAACACCCAGATACCAGTTTAAACAATCTGTTTTAATTATCAAAGGTAATAATGCAATGCACTATAATACATTACAACACCATATAATACAATATACTAAAATCATATTGTAATGTTTTAAGAAGTAGCCGGCCACTTCTGCCCTGGTTCGCGTGCTGCGGAGATCCTTCCGGTCCTGACAGCATGTGAAGAGAGGCCGAACTCAGGAATCGACAGAATATATACCAGAAGACAGAAGGAAGGGGTGAGGTCAGCTGGTCATCTTTTCAGGTCCTCTCATTGGCAGACGCAAAATATGCTTTGTCACAGTGACCCAGCGCTGGCCAGCAGAAAACCAAACGGGCCCATTTTACAACAAAACACATCTTATCACCCAAGTCATGTGTTTCTTTATGAAAGCCATACTTGTTAGGAATAAAACAGTCATTATCCCATGACATCCTCAGAACTAGCTCACCAATAACGCCTAACTGTCTTCATACCCCCCCCAATCATCTCTGAACTTTTATTCACCCGAAGTAAGCTCACCCTTAGTCTAAAAGGACCATTGTCTCTGTTAACTGTGTGACTAAATTCTCAAGGCCTGCAGGATGCGCATAATTAACTTAGAACGAATTTAGCCACTATATCTAATGGTTAACCAAGAAAAACACTCAAAAGGGTAATCTTTTCACTCAAAACAGAACTCACAAGTAATTCTGCATTTTACCCCTCAAAAATAGCCTAAACCACCCTTTTGATGAAAAGGGTAAAAGTGAAAGAAAAAGACTATTGCGCTAATCTACTTTAAAGAAAAAGGGAACATTGTTTCAGGAATCTATAAAAAAACCTCTCTATATTTAAGAGGAAAAATGTATTTTGTTCCTTCAACTATTAATACACAGGAATGTATATACCCACACATATATTTAGGGATAACATGATGCAATACACCTCTTATATATTGGTGAGATTAAAATGAATATACCAAAAATATGCTGCATCACATCTTCTGCATAATACTCTTCATAAACTTCCGCAATTCCCCCTTTTTATCTCTTTCTCCAGAGATAAACTTTAAACAAGGCATTTTGAAACATATACCCACTGTCATTCTTTTCTACTGTGTCCGTCCCCCAAACATTGTATAAATCCATCCGAAGCTGGTATTTAGAGTACTTGAAACCTTCATGGAGACAGAACACCACTTTCCATGGCAGTGAAGGAACCATGAGGGGGCAGCTGGGTGCTAGTGCAGTCTCCTTGTGTGGTGAATCATCAGCCCCCCCCCCTCAGAGGAATACGCCAACAAGGGGCAGCTGATAGGGAGGGGGAGATGCGGCTAGCCCTTCACGGGTGGAACTGATCAGAGAAGTAGACTCCTCTGCTGCCTCGACAAGTCCCCTGTGCCGTCCTGGCTTGCCGTGTCTTTGTCCCCCCGATCCGCTGACAGCAGCTTCTGGGCTGCCTGCTAGAGAGATGTCTTCCTCCTCCTCCTCCTCCGGCCCGCTGATGGCGGCTTCCGGGTCGATGCTGGAGAGATGTCTTCCCGATTCTCCCTCTCCGGCCCGCTGATGATGCCTCCCGGGTCGACTGCCTTGACGAGGGCCAGGTCTGTCCTGATGTCGTCTAGGGTCCTCGCAGGTGTTTTCCCGACCGCACACTGGCTCCAGTGGCACCAGTTGTCCCCCTTTCCTTCTAGGCGGACGGCATGGGATGTCCTCTGGGTCACTCGGTCGGGGCCGGAGAGCCTGGGGTTGAGCCACTTTGTCCTGATGACTTTCAGCCAGACGAACTCCGCTGTGTCGGCCTCGTGCTTCTCGGGTCCCCCTTTTGGCACCAGCAACCTGTGTGGAGAAATCTGATACAACTCCCTCAAGCCTACGCTCAGCTGTTTTGACCCACTTGGAGCCTGTTGGTGGGGTGTCTTGAAACAACAGCCGTCTGTGAACAGGTTTTCTAAATTAATTGTAGACCTCCTATCTGCCAGTACAGCTTCAGAATCTTAGTACTTGGATTGTGCCAACTAAATAAGAACCCCAACATCTTTAGGTAAACTAAATAACATATTTCAATAGCTCTGAATTTCTGACAAGCATCTGTGTTTATTTTTAAATGAAATCCTTGAGATCCTATTTAAAATCCAAATATAATATGAACTGCTAATGTTTCTGGTAAAGAAACACACTAATGTTATGGATTCAAAAACAACCAAAACCATGATACTAACAAAGTGAATGATTTCCTGGTGATACTGCTTTTACCTGTCAGTGCTTAGATATTATCACGCTGAAAAAATGAATACAGAATTCCAACAAACTGTCATCAAATGTCTTATAAATTTCGATGAAATGTATATCCTCATAATGACCTAAACAATAAAGTCTATGGCTTTTACTTCTTCACCAGGCTAGTTACATGATGTTGTCTTAAATTATGTCTCATTACATTACTATGTTTTAGTTTTAACTGTAATATGTTCTTTCTACATTTCAAACCTCAGTTACTTTTATACCTGTTGAAACATTACTCACAGGTCAACTTCTTCAGTATTCCATTCTGGAATCACATCTCTCACAGTAGCCCCTTGGCCACTGATTCTGCATCTGTGTTACCTGCTATAACTCAACCAATATTAGAAACATGTCAACATTCATCAAACAGTATCTTATCCCCAGATATGGAGCAGGTCAATTCTAAAACCGTCAATCAATGGTCAGATTGAACAATCGAGTTGGGGCAGCCAAGCAGGCAGATTTATTTCAGAAATTATTAGAAGTTTTGGGCGAAAGAATGTATTTTACAAGTGGCGTTTGAACGCATCATAACTTGACGTCTGTGAACGTTAGTTCTCTCCCTCATTTCTCTCATCGAATGCTAAGGGTAAGGTGCTCTTCTTTACTTTAGCGTTGCAGCCTCCACTTGCACTTAGTTATGTATATTTAGCATGAATTACATAATGTGTAGAATTGATGTTGGCGCTATTGTCATGTTTAAGCTGTTAACCCCGACAGTCTCCTTAACATTTAACAACCTATTAATGTGTCATACCCACTTAACGGGAAGAAACTCAGCTAACTGACGCACCAAGCTATATTAACAATTTGTACTGAAACAAAACAGAAGTCTAACGCCAAGCGTCTGAATTAGCACTACGGTAAATACACCCAGATTATCCCAGAGGTGTTTTTTTTGCAAAATGTCTCTAAAAAGGTAAAATGTCACTTGTTTTGCATCATTGTTGATACAGGGTAATTATTATGTTATAGTTTGGATTATCCCCTCATTCAAGGGTGGTTTTCACTATAAATCATGTTCTTTTTTTGGAGGGAAACTATAATTTACATGTTTTACTATGTTCAATCTGAATTTACTTTAAAATAAAAACATCTATATTGATTCTAACTTTTCTAAATCCAACTCACAGGTTTATCACTGCTTTGACAATAAATAGTATTAATTAATAAATATTTACTTAAGTATTAATGTGTAGGTCCACAGTTTAGACCTACGTAGAGCTAACTTTGCATTAGTTAACTTGAAGTGTTAATGTGTTTATTTATTGTTTAATGTGTTGTGTATTTTTAGGCTGAAAAATGGATTCTCCATCTAAAATACCTCAACTGCAGGACAGCGAGGCGGAGACACTCCGGGGAGAGGGCCAACTCTTCATTGTAAGTAAAACATTTAAATGACAAAAGTATTTATGTAAGGGATAATGTGCAGCGAGGGGAAAAGAACACCCGACAGGCTGATCAGGAGCACGACGCGAGGCGGAGGGATCTAGATCTGCATGAAGTCGCTGCATATTATCCCGCTTATTACATGGCCACATTCTCAACAACGTAACGATATGACTACCAGTATTAATTGAAATGCTGTTATGGATTTAGAAAATGTTTTTATTGATTTAAAAAATAGTTGTATTTATTTAAATGGACATACATCTGCAAAGAAAAATAGTCCGTTGTTACCGTTTGAAATATGCGGCAACGGCAGGAAGGTGGAGCTTTTTGATTACAGATTTGAAAACATCGTTGCTTGGTTTAAAAGTAGCACAATTGATTATGTCAAACCTTGGAAAGTATCTAAATATCCCTGCCCTAATGCCAAAGGAACTGCACACTGAATATGTTTTGCCGCTTGATGTCTATTTGGACCGCTGCGTAAAAAGGAAGGTTTCCGCCCCGTTACTTCTCCGCTGTTTTGTTGTCGCTCTTGTCTCGTCAGTTGGAAAAGCCAAACTGTATACAGTTAAATCGACCGGAGTTCTTTGTGCAGATGTGAGCGTCCTTACAACGGTCAATAAGTCCTTGACAGCGGTCTGTCTGTTCTGGATTAACAACGTGTCACGTGTTCTGAATTGAGCAATCAGAATCGCAAATTCAACTAAGCCATGTCATAATGAGCTTTAAAAAGATGTGATAACGACTCTATAATATAAGAATAATAAAGGGAGCATCTCTCTTCCTCTCCCTCTCCTGACAGGCCGTCAGTATCACTCATGTAGATGGCTGTGCTTGCTGGCTGTACTTCAGTTGTGATTTTGCGCTTTATATTTAAAAAAAATACATCTTCAATTTCAGGGGTGGCACTGGGGTTTCCTTAGGGGGGTGCAGCCCCATGTCTCAAGAATCACTGGTCTGAATGGTTGTTAATAGTTTTCTGATTTATGTGTAAATGTGTTGTTTTTTTATTTGCAGTATTCCATCTTGGATGTCGCGGTGGCCCGCCAGGCTTTGTACGCCCGCGGGCTACAGGTGTTGTGGCGCTGCTTCCAGCTGCTGGCGCGGCAGCTGAGGCTCCGCCATGCTGCGGAGCAGAAGGTGGCGACCCTGAAAGGGGAGGAGGCCCTGCAGCGCCTGGAGGTGCTGCAGGCAACCGCCTCCTTTGCTCAGGATGGTAAGTGTTGGTCCTTGAAGTTTAAAATGTATGACTGTGATTGTGCATTTGTGCTATACTACTGTAGTGTTACATTGGCTTTTTTTTTTTTTGGCTGGACTGATAGAGTATCACCGTTGTGTTTTAGTCTTCAAAAGTGAACATGTTATTGAATTAAATCTGTCCCCTATGAGTAGAAGGAATCTTAACCATGTCATATGATTTTGTACTTTAGCAGAGAAGAAGAAATGTGTAAGCAGTACAGACAAATAAAGAGTTTAGAATTAGGAATTGACATTATAGATTACACTGTTTTCTAACAACTTGGCCCAACAATTGATCCCAGTGAGTGTATCATAGAAGGATAAGAAATATTGTATCAATATCTTGTTGTATTGATTGCATCATCATGCAATGACAAAGTGTTGTTGTGTTTTGTTGTCTTCATTTGTGCAGAGCAAACGGACACAGCCAGTCAGACGGAGGAGCAGACTGAGGAGGAGAAGATAGAGTGAAAGTGTTAGTTATATATATTGTTATTTGAATAAATTCATGTGGTAAGTTCATTTGTTTCATGTGGTTGTTGGTTTACAGTTGACAGTTCATGTGTGTAGTTATAATTAAGAATGTTAATGTTCACACAATATTATTAGTAATTATTAGATGACCATCAATGAATTGCTATAGATAGCATCATGTTGTTTTGTCTTCCACACAATTGAATTTCCCTAAATCAGGAAGACCATTATTTATGATAAAATACAACTGTATTGTCACCTTGCAGTTTATTAACATCGTTAATCAGTTGTATTTAAAATGGGTATTACATGTCCTTATTATGTCAGCAGGTGGCAGTAATTCATTTGGAGATGAGGATTATGATTGATTCAAACCAAAGGGGGAATTGTTTTTGTCATAGTAGCATGTAAGCAGTAAGTTAAAATTTAAATATAACACATTAAACTATAAGCATTAACAGTTAATAGACACATCAACAGTAGAAAATATATAATTTTTACCCAAAAGAGTAAAGAATATAATGAAAAGATGAAAGAATATACAGGGCATCTTTTATCATGTAGTAGTTAGAGTAATATAACTATGTCACAATACAAAATATATAATCATAGGATACTATATACATTATAAAACTGTGCAAATGTGATTTATAAATTAGGATAATGTATATAAAAGTGTCGGGATGAAAAGGCTTCCTGAATCCGTCAGTAACAAAGCATTTCTATTTAAAACTGAAATCCCATAAAAAGAAAAGAAACATGAAAGTTACTCAGTCATTGTATGCATATGTATTAGTGTGTGAACATGTAAAATACACAAAATAAAAAAGTAGTAGATTAAGTGTAGACAGTATTGCAAATAAAGAAAATGTTACAGCAATGAAATAAGTATATACAGTACTGTATATGCAAAAAGGGAAGTATGGTACCCAGATGTGATTTGTTCATTTGAAGTAAAAGTATGTAAGGCTGAAGTGACAGCAGTGATGAGCTCTACACGTCTACACTCATACGTCTGTACTGCAGTCAGCCGAGGTTTGGGTGGATGATGTTCCTGAGCGCTGTTCAGGCTTGCTTTCTCCAGCACCTCAGGTGTCCAGGTGGATGGCAGCTCTGTCCTTCTGATTTGCCGTGCACTTTTCAAAGTAGGGGTCGTTCCCCAGCAGATCCATGTATCCAGAATTGTCGTAATGACAGAGAAAAGAAGAGATCATAATAAAGACATGGTTGCAAAAGTATGATTGCAAAATGTAACTAAGCCTTATAGACAGAAAAAGTGTTTGTGTGTGTGTGGGGGGTGTGTGTGTGTTTATGTGAAGGCTTTAGGAGATATCTACAAATAAACAGTAGATGTTTTTAATGAAACCAAATAGTGCTTCACATAATAAAATATACAAGGGCTGTAGCCTGATATGTATTATGCTTTAGGAGCTGTTTGTGTTGTACAAACACAAACAGCTGTGTTTTGTAGAATGTATGTGTGTGTTGTACATTGTGTAAGTGTGGTTGTGTGTGTGTGTGTGTGTGTGTGTGTGTGTCTGTTTGTGTGTTTGTGTGAGAGTTGATGTGCTGGGCAGAGAGGTGGGTCTCAGTAGCTTAAGGTAGTATCTGACATATAAATGGTGAAAAATTGTACATTCTCCATTAGCTTACTAGCTCCATGTTCAAGCGATCGACTATTCCTTCGCAATGTAGCTTACACAAATATGCTTAAAATGCATGAAAAACGCCCATTTTTCAAAATGGCCAGCTTTCTGGGGGGCGGGGCTAATGAAAAGCAATTTGAAATATGTGTGCAATCATAATAGCAATGTGTATACAGCGTTTCGTGAATATCGGAAAAACTATATGCGAGCAGTTTGGAGCAATTTGCGACATGTAAATCGTCAAAAATGGTGTATTCGCTGTTAGCTTACGACCTCCACGAGTGATTTTTCAAAAATGTGCTCCGCAATTAAGGATCATATTGGATAGGGGCTAAACATGTCCTGCATTGGAATTGTTACGATCATTCCCCCAGGAGGAGTTCGCAAGAATGTGCTTAAAATGCATGAAAAACTTACATTTTTCAAAATGGCCGACTTCCTGGGGGGCGGGGCTAATGGAAGGCAATTTGAAATATGTGCGTTTTTCATGCATAATAATAATGCATAATGCTGATGACACTGTCATATATACATCCAAATCTAATCTGACTTTTCACAAATTCAGATCTCTCTTCAATCGGATTTTAATATCTTACAGGACTGACTATCACACAAACTACTGCTCAACAAAACAACATCTTATACTATGGTCTTTGGTACCAGGCAGAAGCTCAAATCCAAACCTAATGTAGTAATAACATGTAAGGATGGCACTTCTCTGCATAAAGTTGATAGCTTTAAATATCTTGGTGTATGGCTAGACTCTGAACTTTCATTTAAACTACATATAAAGCATGTAATACAAAAAGTCAATCACGGAATCGGTGTTTTACACCGCTCTCGCAATTGTTTTACGCTCAGTGTCCGGAAGAGAATTGCTTCTCAACTTAGTCTTCCGATTATGGACTATTGTGATGTTGTCTACCAAAATGCACATAAATCAGATCTTGCTCCACTCAACATAGCCTACAATAGACTATGCAGATTTGTTCTTGGTTGTCCTTTTCGTACACATCACTGCACAATGTATAACCAACTTAAATGGCCTTCTTTAAATGTAAGAAGACACACACATTGGCTTCAGCTGATATTTAAAGGTTCCATGTCATGGCCATTTCTACTGATCATATTTCCATTGATAAGGTCAACTAGAATAGATTAAAATTGTGCAATTTTCCAAAAATCACATTGGTTTGTCATACAGCATCTCTGTATAGTATGTGTATTCACCAGGTATTCACTCTCTGTCCTAAACGGCTTGTTGGAACTTCTGCCCCCCCTCCCTGTGAGCCCAGTGTGCTCTGATTGGTCGGGACGTTGCGAGGCTCGCTGCTGCTCGCACACACACAGACACACACACTGCTGCGGGCTGCTGCAGGAGCAGACAGGCTTGGCATTACAGCTAGAACAAGCGAAACTCATCCTGAGCACACACAAACACTCACAGCCGAAGTAAAAACAATAAGTGTGGCTTGATATTGAGTAAGAAAAAGGTTTATAACGCTGTGAGCATGGGTCTGCGGAGAGCATTTCTCCGCCATCCCAACGTAGTATTCTGAAAAATGTTTACCCATTTAAACAGTCGTGGTAGATACCTTGTTTGTTCATCATCACAAACATCATAAATACACAAACAACAATGAATACAAAGTAGGAACAGCATCGTTCTTCAGTGCCCTACGCTGTACATATCCGGCATGAATTGCTGAAAGGTTTTGGGAAGCTTTGTTTCGTGAAAGGCTGGCAGAGGGTGCGGCCATAGCTCTGGGCGTGGCTACTGGGTATCCCTACGTAGCGATACCCAGGAAGTAAATGAAAAATCTCCAACGAGGCGTTTTGGGGAGGTATTTTCTGTGTTAGAGTTTTACTCGCTACAGGGTGTACTTTGAGGGTTTTTGACTCTGCAGACCGTTTACATGCAGAAAAACCTTCATAACACACAAGGGGACGGGTAATCACTGGAAAAGCATGACATGGGACCTTTAAGGCAGGTCTTGTTAATTATACCTGCTTGCAACAGCAGTTTAAACTGTTTCTTCTCCTGTAATATGACTTGATAGCTTTAAACTCCGCACACTGAGCTCTGATTGGCCAGCAGGCGGTGCTTTCACTGAGTTGATCTCTTAGCCTGCAACCTAACCTGCTCCGGACAAGTGCTGCACGATTAATCGAAAAAAGATCGTAATCTCGATTGCAATGATTGCATAGATTGCAACCTATGCGATCTCATTTCTAAATTACGGCGATCCTATGACGTCATGCTGATTTTTTTATTATTTTTTTTTATTATTATTTTGCTTCTGAATAATACCAACTTGCAATGTCAATCATACTTAAACGATGTAAAGCAAATAGACTCTATACATTTAACATTAAAGTACCATGGTCGCATGCAAATGGTAGTGTTCTGTCGCTCCTCCTCTCATGCAGTGTTAACGCTGCAGCCACTAGGGTTGCCAGTTTTTGCGGAAGGAATAAGCAACCAGGTCTACGAAAACAAGCGCAAAAGAACATGAGCACTTTAAACCTATATATGTCGGGTCGGCTATTTGAAAATAACCTATCTACAAGCTCACAACCGCAACAACCATTATTACTTACTACCAAGCAACTTCACAGAAAGATAAGCCCAATGTGGCTTATAATAAGTATACCTGGCAACACTCACTGACTGCAGCACGTGAGGGCAGGAGCCGGCAGTATGTTTTCAGAAGCGTTAGCATTAGCACTGATTAGCAAAGAGTGACGAGAGCGACTAGTAGTACAAGAAAAACAGAAATGAGTGACACAGAAATGAGTGACGAGGAGGTCGAGGACAATGACAACAACACCGATGAAAAAAAAAAGGGGGGAACATTGTAACCTGCCAGCGTTCCTCCTTGAAACCTCAGAATGTCGACATGTTGGTATTCTTAGCCAATAATCTTAACATGCAGTAGATGGACTGTGCTAGTAGCTAGGCAGCTAGGCTTTATTTACATTTATTCTGAAGCTGTAACTGTATGTTCTGTTCCGTTTTTATATTCAGTACTGACTGCAGTATTTAAGTTAATCCTTTTGATTCAGTGACATTACTACTCAGTGGAGTCTAGCACTTTGTTTAAGTTTATGTTTTTTTCAGTACAAGAACCTTTAAGTGCAGTAGTTGAACTGGGTGCTAGCAGGCTAGGCTTTTTTTAATATTATTATTCTAAAGCTGTGACTGTTTTTATATTCAGCACTGTGGTGAGGTATTTTGAGTAACTTAAGTGCATTCCTCCCTGTAACAAACAGGTTGGTGTTGTTGTACAGTAGTTGGGTGTCCACTGTGGACAGGTGCTACTGCAAAGTTTACATTTTGTTATTATAAACCTGCAAAAATTCTATTTTTTATGTTCAGCACTCAGGCAGCAGCAATATCTTTATTTTAGTTACTGTATGTTTTGTTACCAGAGAGACTTGAGTTTAAGTCAAGCACTTTGTTTAAAGCCACAGTAGTTGGCTGTCAAATTCATTTTAGTTACTTTTGCTACAAGAAACTGAGACTTGGATTTAAGTCAAGCACTTTGATGTTGATGGTGTCTGTTTAAAGCCACAATAGTTGGCTCCAGGTGCCACATTTTGAATGTAGTAATGTTTGTTCAGTATTCAGCAACTACAGACTAAAGACAAAGTTATGTTTTTGTTACAAGAGAGACAAATGTTGTCTGTTTAAATTCATTGTACTCACGTGACGTCTAAGAGTAAGAGTGCAATAAATATTTTCATGGGCGTAGGAAGCATCCTGAATGTGGGGGGGACATAAAAAAAAATAGATTTCCTGTATTCTGGTGCATTTTAACAGGTGGTTTGATACTTTTATGTGGCTATACTAGCATGAGGAAAATGATGGGTACATTTTGTAATTTCATCCAGTAGTAAAGAAATGAAATATATTTGATTATTAATTCAGAGCCGTCTTTGAATGAATAAAAAGCAGTTTAAATGCCCATTTTTTGTACATTTATATACAACAATAAATATTTGTGAGTGCATTGAGAGATATTGTTGTGGAGAGTCATTTATATATAAATCTCAAAATACATTTGTGAATCCTTCTGTGAGCATTTATTAATATTGAGACTGATCTGACTCCATACAGATGTTAAGTTCACCTAGGAATGGTATCATTGACTTAAATGTTCAAATAAATGTTGCTCTTCTGTCTATATTGGTCATATGATGCCCCTTGACTGAAATGCTTCCTGTTCAATATCCCCACTGATTTCCTTAACATTCTGGGATGAGAGTCCACATCACAATTTACTCTAAACTGTCATTTCCCTTTCATCACTCACCTCAGCAATGGACCTCTCTCCACTGTCCCTGTGTTCTGCCTCTGACTCACTCTCTAGCGCCTAGATGTCAAGAGAGGTGGTGAAGTGATCATTATTTATTGAGCAGTATACTCTTTCACATTGAATCATAACAAGTCATACTGAATGTAAATACAACTGATTTTAAAGTAAGTCCCAGGCCCTTTCTCATTTCTCTAACTCCCCTCCTCGACTCCCCTCCTCGACTCCCATCCTCGAGACTTAGTCCCGCCCACAGGAGATGCGAACGGAGGAGTCGAGGAGGGGAGCCGAGGAGAGAGGAGGGGAAGCAGCAGAGAACTCCTCTCCTCTGAGCGGTCATTTTAAAGAGACGTCCATTAATGATGACAGGAGGCACAGCAGCCCTCTGTCTGATGGACAGATGTGTTCATGATGACTTATATATTTACTTTTAATTCATTCACAGTGCGGTATAATGAGACAATAACAGGCTACAGATGCGGACACACATATATATATATATATAAATATATACCATTTCAGAATCAAACAGAGCACTCTCATAATAATGTAACACTATCAGAGACTGGATATATATCCCCCCCCCCTTCTCCCCTGTCGCTACAATGAGGAAAATAAATTACGGGCCAAGAGTTTTATTTACAAGTATTAAAAGTAAGCAGAGGACACCAAACCAACTGAGACCTGTCTGTCCGCTGCATCTACGCACACACTGTACCACACACACCTATGCACTGTACAACACACACACCTACACACTGTACAACACACACACCTACCCACTGTACCACACGCACCTACAGCTCCTAAAGCATATAATCAGGCTACAGCCGTTGTGTATTTTATTATGTGAAGCACTAAATGGTTTTAGAAAAATATCGACTCTTTGTTTATAGATATCTACTAAACTAAAGCAAATAAAGAGAGTAGGCCTGTTATACTGAGTGATATATATTTTACACACTGCTCTGCTTTCTGCACGGACCTCACAGCTGTTCTCTCTGTAAACATCGCGTTGCGATGAGAGCAGTTAATAAAATAATATCCAGGGGATGCATGCAGAGCTGTCATTGGCTGAGATAAGTCCGGCCGTGCATCACGACGCTTTGAAACAACTCTGTTCCCGGAAATGCATCCACGAAGGAGCCGTGGAGGAGCCGTGGAGGACCCATCAGTGTATCCTCGGTTATAGCTCCTCCAGAGAGCCTCCTCGATGCTCGATCCTCGAAGTGCATTTATAGAAATGAGATGTCCTTCAACATGGCGTGCTAAAATTAATTTCCGGGTCACTACCGGAGGACCGAGGAGTCGAGGAGGGGGATTTGATGAAATGAGAAAGGGCCCCAGTCTGTGACATTGGACATTTTGAAGACTCAAAGTCCCAAGCAGTAGGTAGAATATTAGCTAGTCTATGTAATGTGCACAGAAAATAAACAGTTAACTGAATACTGGGATGGAAATTGCCTACTTGTGTCCATAAATGGGTTGAGAAATGTTCCGACAATTTTTTTTGCAGGATTTTACCAAGGTTTTGCAGATAATAATTACTTTAAATTTTTCTTAAGTGAGGTTTTAAATGTTTGTGTTGTTGAATTAAAATCACATCACATAAGGCATATATACATTTTCTGTTTTTATTTTAAAAGTGACACCATGTTTCAGTCAATACAATTACATTTTCTGATTCACCTCAAAATGTGGAGTATTAAAGTCCCAGAATATTTCACCAGCTTGTATGAACACAGTTAAAAAATATATACATACATATGGAATTGAATGTGTACAGTGAGACAAATATAAAAACACAATTTTATATTTCATACCATAGGTTGTTTTATTTCTGAAAGTGTTGATTAAACATACAATGAATAAGTAGAAGTACTTTAGTAACCAAAATGTGATACAGTAAATAATATATACTGCATTTACACAGTGAGGCACACGCGTAAAAAGATATATTTGAATTTGTATTTTATGTTTAAATCAGATCTTTCTAATCCTAATTTTAATCCTAATTGTATTAGGAAGATTTGTTGCTGGCGAACCTGAGCTCCAGGAGAAAACCCAAAAGTGGAAGGGGGGGGGGGGCTTTATGGATGATGGAGTTTGGGGTGGAGTGAGGGTACGGTGGCCCTGAAGTGCAAGTCAAAACAACATTTCACAAAACACTACAGCATTTCACAAAACGCCGCTAAAGCATTTCACAAAACACTTCAACATTTCACATTTTACGGAAAGGGTATTCCTTTAGGCAGAACACTTCTTGTTTGTGACAAGAGAAGCACTGCTGTGATAGGTTGTTGTTGCTGCTAGTCAAGAAAGGACGCTTCATGATTGGTTAGCACCCGGCCGACAGCACCACGTATTTCCTGTTTGGTACTGTTCAGCTGTTTCTTCACACATTTTAAACTGAGTTGGAAAGAATGGAAGAAGAGATGTAAATCTTAAGGGAATATTTTAACGAAGGATATACATACGATGTGATCCTTGACATGCTGTCAACCCATCACGACATCAACATGTCCCTTAGAACCAGGGGTGTAGTGCTGCCGGAGCGCCGCTCTGGTTGTTAGCATCTGGTTAGCTAGCTATGCTAACGTGCACAAGGAGTTGTTTCTACAACAAGGTGGAGGAGAGTCAGACTGAGTGGATCTTATAACTACAGCTCAGTAGTAATAATAATAATAATGATAATACTACATTTGATTTATATAGCACACTTTAAACATAAAAGGTTAAAATAAATAAATAAAGTAAGTGAGATCAGTGAGGTCTCCTCAGTCCTAACTCTTTAAACCGCGCTTTCAGGGTTCTCAGCAGTGTAGTGCTATTTTTATAAGTGCAGGAGTGCATGACCAACAAAACAGCAACATATGGTCATAGGTTACTATATCAAAAGTGTGAAAATGTATTTAGAATCCTATCCATGTGACCCTTTTTTTTGTGGGTGGTAGATCTAACATCCTCTAGAGGGGCATGCTCCCCCGGGAAGATGATTTTTAAAATGTTGAAGTTAAATTCAATCCGGTGCACTTTGAGAGCAAAGTTAGGAACTAAATCTATGGATACATCTCTCAACACATGTGAAACAGTACTTTTTCTTTATGCATATCTTACTAATCGCTCTCCTTTTAAACTGTATTTTAGTTTTACTGTCCTATATAGTATGAGTAGGAATTATTTCATACCTGTTTTTTATTTATTCTCTTATTTTGTATAACTATAATGATCATATTATGTATCATGTCATAGGTGTGCCTTGGAAATACTTGTTTACATAAATGGTGACCAAACCGTTTGAGACCCACTAAGATAACTTAGACTAAACACTCAGAGAGTCCTTTAGCTCACTGAGCTGTAGTTACAAGATCCTCTCAGTCTGACAGGAGAGGACTCTCCTCCACCTTGTTGTAGAAACAACTCCTTATGTACGTTAGCATAGCTAGCTAACCAGATGCTAACAACCGGAGCGGCGCTCCGGCAGCTGTGACTACCCGATTTGCATCTCTGCCCAATTTGCATTGTGCACGCGCGAGATGGTCCGCCATATTGGACAGCTACATACGGTAACTCAAATAGGACATTTGTTTCGCGAAGCAGAAAAAAAATCCGACAACATTAATCTGAACGAGAGAGATGAGTTATTGTTATTACAACGTGACTTCACTATTATTTAACAAATCCTTTTATTGGGTTAAGTACATTCTCAGAATAAGTGAGAAATAGATGTTACTTCTGTTAGACAGCTATCATACTGAAGAAATATTTACTGTGAATTAGGGCTGTGCAATTAATCGTATTTTAATCTCGATTACGATTTTGGCTTGCAACGATTATGAAAACAATTTATTCGAAAAAAAATGATTATTTTGCTGCATTCCCTTTCGCAATGATGCTCTCAATTTTGTCTTGCGTTATACACATCCTGCATGCATGCGTGCGCTGCCACCCCCCTCCCTAAAAGCCCTCTCGGCCAGGTTGTGTTGTGACTTGCAGTTGCAGTCTGTTTAATGAATCCATATAAACACGTTACAAGGGAAGCTTTAGTTGCCGTGTCTTTATTCTCCGGTCTCTAGCGTACAGTCAACGTTTACTAACTCGTCAAGCCGGACTGCGTGTAGCAGTATAATTAAACATTACAGGTTGTGAGTGACATTAGTTATCATATTTATATATGTTTAGTAGGTTGTGGAAGTGCGCTACAACATATTTGTTTATCTTCTTTATTGGTATTTATTATTTTGATATTATTTATTCAAATGTAGATATAAATGTATGATTTTATTTTTTTATTGGTTTTTCAGTTGAATTAAACTTAAAGTTCAGGGTATTCAATTGTTAAAAACATACTGTTCAAATTATTATTTTACAACATTTTAAAGTTCAATAAATGGATGTTTTCAAAGTCAATGAATAATCTAATAATCGTGATATCAATATTGACCAAAAATAATCGTGATTATGATTTTTGCCATAATCGAGCAGCCCTACTATGAATGTATGCTAAAGTGTATGGCATTAATAATTCATATATAATTACATTAACTGTTAATGTCTTTCATTTTATTTCAAATTAAATACAATTACATAAAAGATCTTTGTGTAGATATTTGAGACGTTTATGACTCGCGCACACGCAATGCAAATCGGGCAGCCGTCTAGACGTCAAGTGTCCTATTTGGGTTGCCGTATGTAGCTGTCCAATACGGCAGTCCATTTCGCGCTTGCGCAATGCAAATCGGGCAGAGATGCAAATCGGGTAGTCACAGCTGCCCTACACCCCTGGTTCTAAGGGACATGTTGATGTCGTGATGGGTTGACAGCATGTCGAGGATAACATCGTATGTATACCCTTCGTTAAAATATTCCCTTAAGATTTACATCTCTTCTTCCATTCTTTCCAACTCAGTTTAAAATGTGTGAAGAAACATCTGAACAGTACCAAACAGGAAATACGTGGTGCTGTCGGCCGGGTGCGGACCAATCACGAAGCATAATTTCTTGACTGGCAGCAAAAACAACCAATCACAGCAGTGCTTCTCTGGCTGGCTCTGTCCAATCACAAACAAGAAGTGTTCTCCCTAAAAGAATACCCTTTCCGTAAAATGTGAAATACTGTGGCGTTTTCTGAAATGCTGTAGTGTTTTGTGAAATGCTGTAGTGTTTTTTGAAATGTCATTGTGTTTTACGAAATGTTGAAGTGTTTTGTGAAATGTTGTTTTGACTTGCACTTCAGGGCCACCGTATGAAGGGGAAGATACAACAATACATTATATAGCGCTTTTCTTGAACTCAAAGCCGCTTTGGAGGGTGGAGTGAGGTGAGGTAAATGGAGGAGGGACTTAGTGTTGGTGTTTTTTTGATTCCTTATTAATATGGATTTCTGGAAAACCTGAGCTCCAGGAGAAAACCCTATCTGAGCAAAAAGTGAAGGAGGGAGGGGGTGAGGTAGGAGGAAGGAGGTGAGGGAAATGGAGGGAGGGAGTTACTGTTGTCCAGCTGGAGCTGAATCACCAGAAGCTTCCTCCATCATCTCCATCTTCTCTGAGGAGGTGTTTTTCGCGTCTTTGGCTTTCTTCCTCATCTCCTTCTATTGCATCTTGCTTATCATTTTCTGCAAGGCAACGTCTCTATCCTCAGTCTCCCCCCTTCTGTGAGAGAAGAAACCTCTGCTCTTATTCTTCATGTGAAGACCGAGGTCTTCCAGAAGTTTATTTTCCTCCTCCATCTTTTTCTCAGTCGTTGCCCAGCTCAGTCTTCTCTGAGCCATGTCGTCCCTCTGCTCCTCCACCTGTTTCAGTTGTGTCTCCGTCAGGTGAAGCTTGGTCTCCATGCTCTGGTGTTTCTTTACCAGGTTGTCCTTCTTCTGAGTTACCTCCTTTAATTTGGTCTCCACCAAATGAACCCTGGACTCCCAGCTCTCCTGGTTCTGGGCCAGGTCTTTGGAGAACTTCTTCTTCTGATCTTCCAATTGGTTTTCCAACTGCTTGACATCCGTCTCCTTGCGTTGGACAAACTGCTCCCAGTTCAGCTGTTTTTCAGCCAGGTCTTTGGAGAACTTCTCCTCCTGCTCTCTCATCAGTTATTTCAGCTGTTTGATGTCCGTCTCACAGCTCAGGTTATTCTCGGCCAGGCGATCTTTCTCCTTTTCCACCTGCTTTAATTTAGCTTCCACCTGTTTGAACTCAGTCTCCAAGGTCAGGGTTTCCTTGGTCATGTTGTTCTTTTCCTGAGTCACCTCATTTAGTGTTGTCTCCATCTGTTGCTTCTCAGTCTCCCAGGTGTGACTCTTATCGGCCAGGTCTTTGGAGAACATTTCCTCTTGCCTTTTCAACTGGTCCTCCATCTGTAGGAATTCCATCTGCAAGGTCTTGTTTCTACTGGCCTGGTATTTTTTCTTCTTCTCCACCTCTTTCAATTTCATCTCCATCTCTTGCTTCTCACTCTCCCAGGTGAGAGTATTTTCGGCCGGGCTCTTGGTGAACTTTTCCTCGCATTGAAGGAGTTGTTCCTCTCTTCTCTGCAGCAGGTTTAAAGTCACCAGGTTGGCCTCGTTGTGTTGGTCTGAGAGCTTCTGTTGCTGTGTCTCATACAATACCACTGTGTCTTCCAGCTGCTTTTTGTGTTGAAGCTCTGCAGCTTCCATCTTCTCCTCCAGATCGCTATTTCTATCCTCCAAGATTGTCACACACTCAAGGAGTTCTTCCCCTTTTCTTATCAGCTCTTTCATGGTCTCCCCTTTCCTCATCCTCAGTTTGATGATCTCTGGGTCACACTGCAGGGGAACATCATTGTTCTCGCTGTCAGATGTCGCCTGGTCCTTCTCGTCTGAGACATTTCCTTTCTCTGCCTCATGCCTTGCCACAATTTGGTCCATCTGCCTTTTGTGTTGGCATTCTGCATTTTCAATATTCTCATTCAGACGGGAGATTTCTGCCTCATGCTCCATGATGGTGTCAACCAGCCTTTTGTTCTCTTTGTGGAGCCCTGAGTCCCTGTAGCTCAGGAGCTCCTCAAGACGTTTGACCTTGTCTTTTTTTTTGCGCATACTGGGGCAAAATATCGTCCTCTCCTCCTGAAATGCCCCACGATACTCCTCCAGGCCGTTTATCTGGCCATTTCTGCAGTGGATCTGCTTGTAAGCTCGATCTGCTTCTGTTCCATGGTCGAATGGCCTCGGGTTTCCCCTGTTGTTCTGGTGGCTTCTTCTATCCATGGCACCGTCTGTAGACTTGTGTTGTGCGTAGGTAGAATAATCTATTTCTCTTTGGAAGAAGTGTTCTGTCTGAAGACTGTGAAGGTTGTGAAGGTCGTCTGAATGCGTCTCACCACTTACAGCTCTGGAGTGAAGAGTGACGAGTGAATGCACATGAATGCCCTTGCAATCTTCCTTCAGACATCACAAATGTCTTTGATGTTCTATGACGGAACACTCATCAAAGCCAATGATCTCATCGCTTCAGTGTGTGAGGATGTCATAAGTGATGTCACTGAAATAGTTTGGTTTAGACTTCTGCTGTTGCCAAACTCGCAATAATAATAAAAAAAATAATACATTTAATTTGTATGGCGCTTTTCCTAGTGCTGTTGCTATAGAAACACGAACTCGCCATAATAATAATAATAATACATGAGACTTGTATAGCGCTTTTCAGGAAACTCAAAGACGGTTTGACCGAGAATGAAAAAAACAACAAAAAAACAAAACAAAGATAAATACAAAAAGAGATAAACAAAACAGAAAATAGGGGGGGGTGGTCAGTGGTTGAATGCAGTGTTGAACAGGTGGGTTTTGAGTGATGTTTTGAATGCGGTGAGGGAGGAAGAATCTCTGATGGATTGGGGTAGTGAGTTCCAGAGGGTGGGTGCAGCAACGGAGAAGGCTCTGCCGCCCCAGGACTTGAGGTTGGTCTGGGTGGGGAGGGACAGGAGGTTGGCAGTAGCAGAGCGGAGGGAGCGAGTGGGAGTGTGTCTGGAGGAGGTCAGTTAGGTAGGATGGGGCAAGGTTACGGAGGGCTTTGTATGTCATTAGGAGAATTTTGTACTGAATTATCTGGGGGATGGGGAGCCATTGGAGCTTGATGAGGAAGGACCATAAAACATGATGTAAACGTAACTCAATGGCAGTGGCGAGCCGTGACTTTTATACCTAGGCCCTCTGACCCCCCCTTCCCTCCAAAAAAAAGAAGAGATATTACGTCTCAACGTAGACTTCAGCGGAATATCAAAACAGTGGTCCGGGGTGCAAAACGCATCAATGACAGCGACCCTCTACCACACAAAACAACATCATTTATATAAACACCTATCATGACAGGGCACCCACAGCCAAGTAGCAATTACAAATGAATTAAGACGGCACGGCGGCCCGCATTGAAAATGACTTAGGCCTACCTTTGATGATCAAATCACTTAAACACAAAGTCCATCCTCCTGTCCTTTTGGATGAAGCACTTGCGGGTCATTCAGCTGATCCTTTGCCATTCCAGTTTATCATTGTAACTACTCGGTTAATAATTTCGCAACGATGTCATCACTATCACTGAACGAATTTATGCTAATCATAAATCTATCGATCATAAATCTATCAATTCGATTTATGATTCAAAAATAATAAAAGTAGGATAGACATGTGGATATTATCCGGCTGAACACAACGTGCATTTATCTAACAGGTTCGTTTTCCACAGACCTTATTTCGAGCTATTTTCCAAAATCCTATGGAGAAATCCCGTTGCTTTCTGTCGAGGAAATCCGAACGAAGCTTACTTCCGGGTTTTAGGATGCGTCACTGCACCACTTGCATAGACCATTATACATCCTACATACTTAACCATCCTATTACATCCATGCATTGACCTCACAGCGGGCGGATCCTGTCATCAAGTCCGTGAAAATAAAGCCCGCCCATTTAGAGGGAAGATATGATTGGTCAATTGTACTGTCATTTGACATTACTCTCTCGTTGAGTTACTATAGCGGGGCCCTCTGTGAATGTAGAGAGGGACCAACCGGGACCAAAAAGCTCTCCCGTCTTCACAGTAACTCGCAGAGACAGCATTTAACCCTTCACATTCCAACAGAAACTGAACAGGCAGATTCGAAGGATTTATTTCTTTGGAAATATTATTTTAAATCAAGTTATTTTGGTAAAATTAATGAAAAATGTAACAACAAAAAAATATAAAAAATTATATTTAAAAAAAAAATGTTTTTTTTTTAATGTTTTCAAATATTATTTTTTAGAATATCTTAGGCCCTCACAGAGGGCCCTGACGGCTCGCCACTGCTCAATGGTAAATGGTCGAAAAATCACCAAACTTCAGATGACCGTTAATCCCTCAACTCGTCTCTGATAACGAGGTAGCCCTCAAGACTTCTGAGCCTATTGTGAGTCTTCACTGCACGCCAGGGGCGGACTGGCCATCTGTAGAATCTGGAGAACCACAGAACGGCCGGTCGTCAAAAACCGTTGAAGGCCGGCCCTTTAAAAAAAATGGTTTAACGTCATAATTTAAGTTGCACTGACGGCCGACAGAGGGCGACAGCGGCCGCTAATGCAGTTGTGTGGTTCTTATCTGTCAAATAATAACACACGAAGAAGAAAAAAGACCGGCCACAGGAAGAGAAGGAATTAGACGCCACGGCAGACAGGGAGAATCAAAAAACATTGATAAAAATCAAAGAAAATAAAAAGGTGGGGCCGAGAAGGCAAGATAAAAAAAGGTGACGTCACTCGCAGGTAAAGCATATAAATGTCGCAAATTGACAGACCTTTTTCGCTGCTACAAGCACTATCAGCAGCAGCTTAGAACAAGTGCAAGATAATGAAGAGAATTATGAGGGCGCGAGTTCAGATATACAGCCAGCCTCCTGCGTTCATGATGAGGGACAGGGTTGAGCTGGTGGAAGAACCCGCTCAACTGGCACATACAAGTGCAGGGCAAGAGCAAGAGGTGGGTGAGAATTATCCCTTGAACTCAGTGGCGTTTTCTCCTCAAGGCCAAGGGAAGGCCCAGGCCCAGGCTTCCCCTGTTTTTTTGGATTGTAGTTATAATTTTAATAAATAAATAAAAACACTTTTTAGTTTCGGTAATTATTCTGCCGGCCCTTATAGCTAGTTGTTTTCTGCCTTAAAGGAAATTAGATGGACTCGATAACAGTGCAATGAGGAACAGTAGAGTATTCACTTTGGTGTCGATCTTGTTCTCTATTGTCATATTTTCCTCCTTCAACTTGTTACCAGTAACTCTCTCACCGCCCCACAGCCTTTCAATAACTTTTCCTTGCTGCCTCACACTGTATTTCTCACCCTCATGTCATTTTCTCTCTCTCACTTTCCCGTCCACACTTATCTCCAGAGGTGTGGACTCGAGTCACATGACTTGGACTCGAGTCAGACTCCAACAATGTTTGCAGTACCGAAGGCAGAACCACGACGAAACATTCCTTTTTTTGTCTGAATACATTCATTATATCTCCTACAATTTGGCCTGCCAGACCACTTGATCACAGCACCTTTTCTCATTGTAAATTACATTTCACTCACTAATCCTAGGATAATGTGAGTACTCTTTAGAATGGGAATTTACAGTGATATGAATATGTATGGAGGTTTCCTGGCTATGAAATGTTTTCAGACAGAAGGGTGTCGCACTGACAGGCAATTATCATATGTATGTTATGGTTGATGATATATGAAGTGTGGAATTTCCACCACACCCTTGAATGTTGTCCATCACAGCACGTAATTTCCACACTATGGCTTGAATATTAACTTGTGCATGTGGTTTTTTTTTTTTTTATCAGGTTTGTCCAAGAAACTTCTGAAACTTACACAGAACAAGGACTGTGACACGAAGTTGAAGAGGTGGCTGCGCAGCATAAAAAACCATGTCTACTGGAGTAACAAATAACAAATTATTTATACAATGCTTTCTTTTTCAGTCTATGTGGATGAGCTGACGAGGCTTGTGTTTCACAATGTCTTTCTGGACCCTACACCCTTTGTGGACGAGCTGAAACAAATCCACGTCCCGGAGGACCTGTCAACTCAATTTGACAGGCCCCCCAAGGAGGAAATGATTGTCAGCCGTTTCTCCCGTTTCCCCCCAAAGGAGGTTGAAATCCTACATATTGTCCAGCCAGATCTGGAAACTCCTGGCGGATCCGGAGCACAACACACGACGGAATCACCACTCTGATGCCTCGCCCTAAATATCCCCAGCACCAGCTTACAAAGCTGCGATACGCAAGATATCGAAAACGCCTATCAGAAGAGGAATGGATGATGTACAGTGTATAAATATACATTCACACATTTTGTACATTTGTAAAAATAAAGTTTGATACTTAGTAGCCTTTCTTTCCTGAATTATTTGCTCCTATAACATATCATTCATATATAGCAAACCATGATTTGATTTTTCATCAAACGGTAGTAGTTTATTACAGGTAACAATAACTTACTCTTCTTCCGTTGTATTTGTCAAAGGTCCGAAACTGTATTTATAAATATTGTGGAGATTCTGCAGGGTGTATGGGTTCAAGCAGTTAGGCTCTAGTCCTGGGTGGTCAACCATGCAGTTAATGGGTTCTGGAACTTGCAGCATGCGTGTTACAACCTATGAAGGTAAGATGTGTTACAAAACACGTTTAGCAATTAAACCAACTATGGGAAAGGTTTACAAAATAAACATTCAATTACTAAGGAAGTAATAAAAGTGCATTTAATAGTCTATTGACTTGAAAAATATGTATGCTGTATATCTTGGTATATGTGTGCTACTGTTGGTGTTTTCAGCTAGCTGCCGACATAATGTAACTAAGCTAGGCTACCTTTCTTATGCTATTGCAGCACACGTTTTCTCCGTCACTTGGCATCAAAGCGCAGTTTCCACAACCGCACCTAAATAACAACAGTTGTAGGTACATCTGATGACATCTGAAATGTAAGACATATACTAGATAAAAACGTACCACAATGACACTGTTTGGTCTGCTCTAGTGAACGGCGAGGCAAGACTCGCGATTTGGTCTATTCTAGGATCGAACGGAGGTTCGAAATTGTATGCTCCATACGCATATATGCTATATGTAAGCTATCTATTTATCTATATAACTCTCTATCTATCTATCGATTCTCAAATCTAGTATTGCTATGTTGCTAAGTACCCGCTAAACCACTTTACGGCAGATGTCAACAGGGGCAGAGCCTCTCTGGTGGTTGACTAATCAGAACTGAGGTTACCTAACTGTAACCCAGCTTCTATGAGTATTGGCGCAGCCCTCTAAGGCTATCGCTATTGGGTTTACCCTTCTGCGCCCCCGCGCAGTACTGAAACACTTGTAGTCCACGCCCACCCGCTAGGTGGGCCCCACCCTCGGGCCACCTTCCGGTATAAATAGGGAGGTTGCCCGGTGATCTGCTCCCATACAATATAACTTTTCTTCAGCTATTCGTAGAGCCAGTGGGGCCCGGCGCTTAGAGGGCTGCGCCAATACTCATAGAAGCTGGGTTACAGTTAGGTAACCTCAGTTCTATTTCGTATATGGCTTCGCCCTCTAAGGCTATCGCTATTGGGTTAACCAGTTAAGCCCTGAGCCTGTTTTTCAGGTTTCAGGCTCGAAAATGCCACTAACACAACAAATGATATATTTTCACTTCTAAAAGGGGTAAATTAATAATTATTTTTTCTCAAAGCAAGGTTACATCTGTGAGTTGGATGTAGAAGTGTCAGAATCAATATAGATGTTTTTTATTTTAAAGTAAATTCAGAACATAGTAAAAACATGTAAATTCTAATGTCCACCTAAAAAAAAACCTTTACTTATAGTGAAAACCACCCTTGCATGATGGGTTAGTAGACTAAAAGCTTTAGGAATCCAAACTATAACATATAATAAGTACCCTGTATCAAGATTGATGCAAAACAAGTGAAATTTGACCTTTTTAGAGAGATTTAGAAAAATAAAGTCTAAGCGGACTCACCTCTGGGTAATTTGGGAATTTTCACTGTAAAAATCATTTTATTACTTTGAATTATCACTATAGGTATTCATTCCATCCAAATACAACTGTTGTGAAAAAAATAAAATAAATAAATAAATAAAACATAGGCCTACTCTTACAGTGAGCCTCTGAATTAGCCCCGAGCGAAAAATGCGAACCTATTACTGCACCGAAAATCACTCCTCGCTCCCTTATTACTTATCCTAGCTGCACATCCAACACATCGTTTATGATCGCAAGGAGACACAGAATCTAACGGTGCCCACCTCAACACTGAAAGATACAAACTCGCGACGTTATCACCAAAACAAATGGCGCTAGCGCTAATGCGCTAGGCTAACAATGACTTACCTTCCTCGTTGTCTGGTCTAAACTGGTCTTCAATGGCATTAAAACGATGATGTAGTTAATCCATAGATTAATATCCAATGGGGCTGTGTCCCCTTTGAAATGTTCTGATAATCTATAAGCAATAAAACTGCAATTCCGTTATCTGCTGTCCGCTCTGTGCTCCGTGCGCTCTGTGTCCTGCTGCATTTCCTACTTCGTTATGTTGTAAACAATAAATGAAGTCGGCTGCGTAATGTACTTAAGCTGGCTGGCATTCTTTATACTTTACGCAGGACCATATCTCGATTCGTGTGATTTACACCTTTTTCTTAACCATCAGAACCAATAGAATCGATGGGCAGTTCCCAAATCTACGTAAACATTACCATAGCGGACGTAATAGAGAAGCAAACGAAGCATATCTGAAATTGCAAGCCTGGACGGCAATACTTTATACCGAGTATATTGCCATAAATATGATGATTGATTATCAGTAAAAAATTCTACGTGACACAAAGACATTGGATTAACCTTGAGATGCGTTTTTATTCCGTTGAACACAACTTTTGATCACAAATTAAAAAAGGTAAGACGTAATTATTGTAATATTTTTGGAACCGGATGTTGTTTACTTTCTCTTTTCTTGTTGATAGTTCCAGGAATTCGAGGTCTTACAGTGATGACATTACATGTGTGGAATCTGTGGAGTCTCAGCTTTAAATCGTATATCTTATTTGTGCAGTTAAGATAGTAATAAGGGCATTTCTACCGTGTGTTGTGTGTAAAAAAGCGTTAGCATTAGTTAGCATTTTTTCACTCAATGCTAATTCAAAGGCTTGGTATTACTCGTGTTTTTTTTAGCTAACAATTGTTCTTATTGTCAGTTAGCGGAGTTTCTTACCTTTAAAAGGGTATGAAACATTAATAGTTTCATAAATGTTAAGAAGCCCTGAGACATGTGAGAAAAAAAAAACTGTGGAAGGGGTCCACTAGGGGGACCTTCGGGCTTAACTGGTTAAGGGCGAAGCATGATGTAGTCTGCGCCCCACTGGGTCCGTCCAGCACTAGAAGCACAGACACACCTGCTCAATAACACCCCCCTGCCTGTTGTGCCATGCGTAATGGCACCTCCCCGTCCCTGGAACATAGCAAACATACCTGTTTTCCTGACGGGGTGAAGGCTGGGAACAATACATACCGACCGCTGTGAGAAGTAGAGACGAAGGTCCCACCTTATCCTGCGATATTTAGAGGGGGAACAGCCGCTCTCTCTGTGCCAGCCAGGTAGGAGAGCGCTCAGCTGGATCCCTGACGTTACTCACTCTAATCACACACTTTGTACGAAGTGTATTAGAGGAAGGGGAACATCCCTCTCCTACGAGGGGAAAAAGGCCGCTCTCTGTGTGCCGAGAGGCAGGAGAGAGGCGCTCAGCTGGCTCCCTGACGTCACTCACTCTGACAGGACACCCAGTACAGGGTGCGTCATAGAGGAAAGGGAAACATCCCTCAAATAAAATTGAATAAATGAACAGGGGGAAGACCAAGATGCAGCCGTGCAAATATCTTCCACTGACATTCCTCCGTACAACGCCGTGGAGGAGGAAATTCCTCTGGTTGAGTGCGCTTTGATATTCTCCGGGGGCTCCACCCCCGATGAGACATACGCCTGTGACACCGCCTCACACAGCCAGTGTGACAGCCGTTGTGTAGACAGAGGTTGCCCGATCGAGCGCTCTCTGTAATGCACAAACAGGCGCTGAGAACGGCGCACTGCCTCTGTGCGCGCCACATAGCAGGCCAGCGCGCGCACCGGGCAGAGGAGATGAGATGTGGCTTCTTCCTCCGATTTATGAGGAGGCGGTAAAAACCCGTCCAAGGTGATCACTCTTGATCTAAAAGAGCTAGTGATGACCTTTGGCATAAAGGCTGGGTTAGGACGTAACACAGCCGAACTGCCATCCCCCTGGATCCGGAGGCATGACGGTGCCACAGAGAGAGCGGATAAATCACTCACCCTTTTCGCCGATGTTAGAGCCAAAAGCAGTACTACTTTGGCTGATAACATGTTGAGGGGAACCTCCTCTAAAGGTTCAAATGGGGCTTTGCATAGTGCTCGTAACACCAAAGCCAAATCCCACTGAGGCGCCAGTGCGCGTGACACCGGTCTGAGTCTTCGTACCCCTTGCAGAAACCGTTTCGTCAGGGGGTGACTGAACAACGTCCCTGTTCCGAAACCCACATGACAAGATGATATGGCAGCCGCATACACCTTGATTGTGCTGAACACCAAATTCCTGTCCAACAGCTGGAGGAATGACAGCACGTGAGGCAGGGGGCACGTAATGGGGTCCAGGCTTCTCCCTACACACCAACGCTGGAACGCTGCCCACTTGGCTGTGTAGGACGCTCTGGTAGACGCGGCCCTGGCTCCCTGAATGGTGCGTACAACATCTTGAGAGAGACCCCAGCTCTCTAAGTGTTCCCGCTCAGGGGCCATGCCCATAAGGGCTGGCCTATCACTGTGTGACTGTAGATCGCTCCCTCCACCTGTGAGAGAGCGTCCCCCCGCCACGGAATCTCCCACGGCCTGCCTGACAGCGTACGCTGTAGGCATGGAAACCAGGAAGCTCCCGTGCGTTCCGGGGCTATCAGGATCACTGACAGCCGCTCTTCCTGCACTCGGTCCAGGAACCGAGGAATCAGCGGGACTGGTGGGAAGGCGTACAGCAGTCCCCTGGGCCATGGCCGATGTGCGAACGCGTCCACCCCCAGGGGTGGGTGGTCCCGTGCTGACAGGGAGAACCAGAGCTCGCATTGCGCGTTCCCGCGTGCGGCGAACAGATCCACCTCCGCTCTCCCGAACTGGCTCCAAACCTGGGCAATCAGTTCGGGATGGAGGCTCCAGTCCCCCTGGCGAGGACCTCCTCTGGACATGAGGTCTGCCCCTTTGTTCAGCTCTCCGGGCACATACAGTGCTCTGATGGAGGGCACGTGTGCGCGCGCCCAGATCAACAGCCGTCTGGCTGTGTTCAGGAGCTGCACTGAGCGTACACCCCCCTGGCGATTGATGTAGGCCGCCGCGGCTTTGTTGTCTGTGCGAATCAACACATGCTGATTCCGCAGCAACGGGGCAAAATGCTGAATTACTCTCCGTACGGAGATCAATTCCAGCACATTTATGTGGAAAGACATGTGAGCCGGCCACTGTCCTCCCACTGCCTGCGACATGCACGTTCCTCCCCACCCTGAGAGAGATGCGTCTGTGAACACCGAGATGTGTGACGTAACTCTGACCAGGGGAACCCCCTCTGACAGGACGTGGGGACTTTTCCAGTATGTTAAGTCTGAACCCACGGACAGAGGGATGACCACCATGCGCATCTTCTGTCGAATGGGGTCGATGCGGAGGCTGATGAACCACCTCTGCAGTCTCCTCATGTGTAGGAGACCCAGGGGCATCACCACGTGACCTGCTGCCATCATGCCGAGCAGCCGCATCACGGAGAGTGACGTCACCACGCTGCGTGGTATGACACGTTGAAGGAGAGCTGTCAACGTTTCCACTCTCTGCCGTGAGAGTCGTGCTCTCATGCGGGCTGAGTTCAATTCCACCCCCAGGTAAACAATACTCTGGGCTGGAACAGGACAGCTCTTTTCCCAGTTGATCATGAAACCCAGCTTTGACAGATGCGATATGAGTTGTACCGTCTGTAAAGCCGCCTCCTCCTTGGAACGAGCCAGCAGCAGCAGGTCGTCCAGGTAAAATAGTACTCTCATTCCTCCTCTGTGTAGTGGCTGCAGCGCCGTCTCTACACACTTTGAAAAAGTACGAGGAGCCAGGGAATAGCCGAACGGCAGACGGTTGTACTGGTACGCTATTCCCTGGAATGAAAACCTCAGGAATTTCCTGTGTTTCGGAATGATGGGCACATGGAAGTAAGCATCCTTCAGGTCTATAGAGGTGAACCAATCTCCCTGGTGAACACACTCTAGCACCTTTTTTGACCGTCAGCATGTGAAAAGGTCTTTTCATTATTGCCTCGTTGAAAACTGACAGGTCGAGGATGGGTCTCATTCCCCCTGTCTTTTTCGGGATAAGAAAATAGCGGGAGTAATAGCCCTGATTTTCT
Organism: Gymnodraco acuticeps; assembly: GCF_902827175.1. NCBI lineage: Eukaryota > Metazoa > Chordata > Actinopteri > Perciformes > Bathydraconidae > Gymnodraco > Gymnodraco acuticeps. Next base: position 1,801,628 of record NW_022990313.1, read on the forward strand.
TCCTCCTGGGGAACCCTGGAAATAGCCTCCTTCAACAGGAGTTCCCGTAGCTCTGCTTGGAGCGCAAGACACTGTTCTCGGGATGTTAGGCATGTCACCTGTATCCCGTTGAACTGTGGGGGGGGGGAGGCGAACTGCAGGGTGTACCCTCTGCTGATCAGCCTGTGCATCCATCCGTCCATCAAACACAGGCGCTGCCACGCCGAGAAACACTCTGACAGCGGGCGCGCCTGTTCGAGATGTGTTGTGGTTATCATGACGACGAGCCACTCCAAAGCCCTCGCCGCCGCTGCCCGTGAGGCAACCCAAGGTGGGCCTAGAGCGAAAGGGCTGTGCGGAGGCCTCCACACGCTGCGTATCACTCCGCCTCGCATCATGAGACGTGTACATGCTCAGAGGATGGATGGAGGTGTGTGCAGTAATATCCACATGAGGCGTTAACACTGCGCTCATGGGCTTATTATGACCGTGTATAGGTGGCGTATCTCGGACAGAAGAATGCCGCGAGGTCTGTGGTTTAATAACCGAAGAGTCATAACCATCAGAAACCTGTCGCGAACCATGCCGCCTACTAATCATCAGATTGGAGGCAGTTGGTGTAATTATTGTGCTCCGGAGCTTATTATAGATTAAATAGCGCAGGCTTTTGTACCGAACCCGACTGGCTATTAACCGACAGGTCATAGGCAGCTCCCAGGGTGGGGGATATGTGACACACATTTGTAACTGATGACTCAGACCACATATTAGGAAATAAACAACTTTTATTTCGATCACACTTCCCCCCCCAAACCGTCAAGGCCGGCTTTGTTTTTTTCGGCGGCTCTCGTGGAGTAGACGCCGAACGGGAGTACCTCACTCCCTTCTTACCCCCCTCTGGTGGGGGCCCGTAGGTGCGGGACGGTGCCCTGGAGGTGCGGGTCGGTGCCCCGGCCGCCGCTGACGGACGCCTCGGCTGCTGTTGCTGCTGGTGTCTGTCCGTCTGCCGCTGTGGCTGCTGCTGCTGCCGCTGGTGTCGCTGCTGCTTCACCGCTGGCTGGAGCCAGCCGACGTGCTGGCGGATGTCCTCCGCCTGCTCCGAAGTCGCCTTCATGGAATCAACCATGGCCAGGAACTGGGGCCCGAACAGCCCGTCCGAGCTGATCGGAGCGTCCAGTAAGACCTTCCTGGCTGGCTCTGTGACCGCTGCCTGCTGTAACCAGAGGTGACGCTGGATCTGTGTCATCCAGGCCGTAATCCTCGCCTGGGACACCGCCACGGCTGCGCACAGCGTGAGCGCCGTGCTGGCCGCCTTAGCGATCTCCTCCGCCTCCTCTGGAGCCACGGTGGTGGATCGCTCGACCAACGTCACCACCGAGTTGGTCAGCAAAGCGATATTGTTTGCCGCTGCCGACGCCTGGAACGCACACTGGTGCGCCCGGTCAGCCTAGCGGGCGACATACTGGCCCTTGGGGTCGGTCAACATAGGGCGCCGTCCGGCGACCAAGTTGGCCTGTCTCACCACGAAAAATGCCGTTAAGCTCGGTTCCAGAGCGGGGGTGGTTGGGAAAACCTCATCTGTGAAACCCTCCACCTTGGTGAAGGGGACAAAGGTGGCCACCGGAGCCCTCAAGCTCCTCGGGTTCGCCGCTGCACCTTCCTGATAACGCCTAATGGCGGGGAAGCGCGGCCAGATCGGATCACTCCTGCCCGTCTGCACCCGGGAAAAGACGCCCGCCATGTCGTCCAGAGCCACCCTCTCCCGTACTCGTGGAACGAGGAGACCTCTACATGCTGCTGCCTTGCCGATTATTTCCGGCAGCTCCAGCATGATGCCTCCCAATGCCGGTAGCGCCGTGGCCACGGAGAAGGGGACCACGTGCTCCACCGCCACCTCTGACTCTCGCTCCGACCCCGTCTCCCCGTCCGGGGAAGAGGGGGAAGGGGAGAGCCGCATGGTGAGCCCTGGAGGGAGGCGGGGAAGGAGTCGTCCGACTCCTGCCCCCCACTCGCCTCCATAAACAGGCTGTCCTGGATGGGCTCCTGCCCACCCCAGACGTCTTCCTCCCCCGCAGCAGCTAGAGCGTCCGCCCTTCGCTTCCTGTCGGATGAAGGAAGACGCACACAGTGAGGACATGCGACCTGCTGGCTGAGAGCCACGTCCATGTGCTCTGGCCCCAGACAGGCTGCACATATCGGATGCAAATCGTAGCTCATAATGTAGCCCGTATTGCACGAAGGGCACATACGGACACACTCTTTATTGCTCATGATGTTGCTTTTCTCGTGCTTCAGTAAACTGCTGGTTGCTGAAGAAAAGAGGGAGCAGATCACCGGGCAACCTCCCTATTTATACCGGAAGGTGGACCGAGGGTGGGGCCCACCTAGCGGGTGGGCGTGGACTACAAGTGTTTCAGTACTGCGCGGGGGCGCAGAAGGGTAAACCCAATAGCGATAGCCTTAGAGGGCGAAGCCATATATGAAATAGAACAGAGTGGCAGAGCTGACCAATCGGAGCACACTGGACGCACAGGAGGGTGGGGGCAGGAACTCCATCGAGCCGTTTAGCACAGGGAGTGAAAACTCATAATACACAGAGATAATGTATGAGAAACCAATCTGAGTTTGGAAAATTGCACAGTATTTTTCTATTCTAATATCCCTCAACAATGGTATTATGATCAGTAGAAAGGACCATGCAATGGGCCCTTTAAACAAAAAGGTGTAGATATCAACAGACACAATCTAGCATGTAAACGCATAAGCAGAACATCACAAAAATGGGTGACATCCTGTGTGCTCTTCTGTCCAAGAGTAACTCACATACCCCCCCTCATCTCCACACTGCAGGAATGTATAGCACTACTGGTCAGTCCATTATTGCATGCAGGGAAAAGAGGCTCTAAAAAGGGGTGGCTTAAATGGAGTGGCCTCTTCAAACACCCCTCAGGGTTTGAGAGGAATGGTGTAGTCCAATTAGCTGACACATCTATAAAGGCAGGTGTTTCCCATCAGCTCAGCCTTTTGCCAGGAGCAAGGTGAGCTGTAAGACACTGACAATAGGATTACACACAACACAAATCACAATAGATATTTTAAACAAGATTGCGTGCACTCAATCTAGCAAAAATAAAGCTGTTTTAATCAATGTGTCTGTGTAATGTAAACAAAATCATAACCTTTACGATGTGTGTTCATTTGTGAGGCTTGTAGCCCTCACACTTGACCATTGTAACTGCTGTGCAGTCCAGACATACTGATAAAATAGGGCCTCTAACTAATTACCTTAAATAAACTCACTAATTAATGAAACCAGTTCAATACGCATAATTCTTATTCTTATCATTCTTTATGAGCGCAGTAACGGTAAGGTATATAATTACTTATTTATTTAGTATTCCATAACTTAATAACGGAGATGGTCAAAACTAAAGTGGTAGAGACATGGCAAAAATCCTACAATGAAGCGGGACGTTCACCCGTGAGAGGGCGATCAAGAAAAGAGAGCGAGCGGCCCCGTTGAGCGAGTTTACAGATGAAAAGACACAGAAAGACAGAAGCACAATAACAACAACTATTTTCATTGAAACGATGAGAATCGTGTGAGAATCGTGATCTCAATTCTTATGGAGGAAAATCGTGATTCACATTTGAGCAAGAATCGTGCAGCACTACTCCGGACCAGGCTAGCCGTTCAGAATAAGTTACCATGGAGATCTAGCCCGCTAAAAAGAGAACCAGCGTCGTAGGACCGGAAACCCAGAGTTTTCCCTGAAGTTAGCCCGCTAAGCGAAAATCCGGCTTCGTAGTACAGGCCTCAGGTCTGCACTTGTTATTGATGAAACTGATTTGCTCGACCGTCTCTCAAATTGTAATGATTGTATGTATTACTTGAATTTTCCAAGGATTGCTCTTAACATCCCGATAGCAATGAATATCTTAAAAAAATATGTCATCTGTGGAAGCCGTGGTACTGTAAAAAGCACGACCAATGTAAGAAATTAAAATCAATGTTTAATGACGTAATTTAGTTTAAACCTACAGTAAGCTTAAAACTGTTTTATTCTGAAAACATTTCCGGTTAGCATTCGTCCGTGGCTAACGTTGTTGCTAAAGTTTATTTTGAAAAGCTTTTCCCGGAAGAAGTCTCCGGATATCAACAGTGAGCTTAACTTCCGGTTTTATGTTAACAGCGATTACAGTCGTTAAAATGCATTAAATAAAAAGTCATGAAAGAGAGTATGAGGAGAAAAGGCGTGTGGAGATATACAATGAAGACACTACGTCTAAATCCTATGTTTTACGCGATATCGGACTTAGAAGAAAGAGGTGGGAGGACCCCCGGCACCAGCGGGAGCCATGAGAGGAGGAGCCAACGGAGGATATATAGATAGCGGGCGAGCGCTGTTCAGTGTTGCCAACTTGGCGATTTTCTCGTTAAATTTGGCGGATTTCCAAACCCTCCGGCTACTTATTTGTGTCAAAAGCGACTAACGACTTATAATGGTGTTATTAGGGACTTTTCTGGTGGAGACTCACGTATTGTTCTGCAGTTAACGAGCCGCGGGTGCTGCCGTGAGCCCCGCCTCCCTCCCATAGTACTCACAGGCGCTCAGACTGACAGTTGCCTGGCCGCAGCAGAGCTGCTGCTGCAGTCAGAGCAGAGAGGAGACAACCACACTCCCCCGCGTCGAGACTGCAAATGAATTGCGCATGCGCCAACTGCCAAGCCTTCCTGGTTTTGAGCGGGATTTAAATGTAAAATGTAAATGATTCTTCACTCACTTTCACACTATAATAAATAACTGCCTTTGCTTTGCTTTGACTCACACAGCCTCAGTCACTCAATCACCTCGTCCACTGTGTGTGTGCCTCTCTGTGACAAGCTAAACATCATGGCACAGTCTAAATTGTATTCTCAAAAATACAGAAAGGAGTGGGAATCAAACCCTGAGTATAAAGGATGGTTGAAGCCATTTATTGGAGTTGACACACGGGCATACTGCCTTTATTGTAAGGGGGATTTCTATGCCAAACTGTCTGACATCAAGAAGCATGTTAAAACCCAAAAACATACTCAAAAGTATGACAGTGCCACTCAAAGCAAGCTGCCATTATTTAAAACTAAAACAATTGACCCTGCAAAAAAGGCTGAAGCCATCATGGCTTTAGCTATGGATGAACACTGTTCAATGATGGCATGTGATCACATTGGAGAGGCATGTAAAGCTGCTTTCTCGGACTCCACTGCTGCTAAGCACTTCAAAATGCATCGGACAAAGTGCACCGAGATGATAAATGGTGTTCTAGCACCATACTTCCTGAAAAAGTGTTTCTAAGTACCTGGGGGTTGTGATAAGGTACTTTAGTAACACAAAACAAACAATTGTCTCAACATTTCTGGGGCTTGTTCAGTTGGAGGGAGGAGATGCCAGTTCTATAGCCCAAGCTCTTGTGGCTTTCCTGGAGAAGTGTTGTCTCAAAAAAGAGAAACTCCTGGGGATAGGGACTGACAATGCCTCAGTTATGACGGGGAATAAGAATGGGGTCCATAAAGTGCTAAAGGAGGAGTATGGCATAAAAGATCTGGTTCTTATTAGCTGTATGTGTCATTCTCTGCAACTTGCTGTAACTCATGCTTCCAATGACACCCTCCCCCGTAGTGTGGAGTACTTGGTACGGGAGACCTATAACTGGTTTTCAGTGTCTCCAAAGCGCAGGGACGCCTATAAGGCCATATATGAGACCATCAACTGTGGGGAGCAGCCCTTACAAATAACCAAGGTGTGTGCGACACGTTGGCTCTCCATTGAACCAGCGGTTACACGCATTTTGGACCAGTGGGAGGCGCTTCAACTGCATTTTGCAGTCACCAAGTCCAGTGAACACTGTTACATGGCTGAGGTTTTACACTCCATGTACAGTGATCCTCAGAACATTTTGTACCTCACTTTTTTTAAGTCGGTGCTGGGTGAGGTGCAGTTGGCGATCAAGGCTTTTGAGGGAGAGCAGGTGGATCCTTTGAAGCTACTTGACAGCTTGGCTAGCCTGATCAAGTCTGTGAGTAGCAGGGTGCTGAATCCACTTGCCAATATTGATGTTCTCAAAGAGCCAATTGATGGATACGTCCCTCACCGTACCTTGGTTACCTTTTTGAGTCCAAGGCAGCTGAGCTCCTTCTTGCGCCTGAGGAGAAGAACCAGGTCCGAAAGCGGTGTGTAGCCTTCACCATCTCCCTCACTCACGAGTTGAGGTTGAGACTGCCAGATAATATTGAGGCATTGCAGTACATGTCCGTTTTCAATGTAGAGAAAACTCTAAACCACAGTAAGAGCCTGGGAGAAATCGAAAAAATAGCCAAGCTCTCCTGCAGATATAGACAAGATTGTCCAGCAGTGGCGTTCCATCCATCTGAGAAAGTGGAATGAAACAAAGAACACATTGGGCTTCTGGGTTGAGGCTTGGAAGTTCAGGGATGCAGCTGATAACAATCCATTTCACAAACTTACCATGGCTGCTGTGTCTGTGCTGTCCTTGCCACACTCGAATGCTGAAGTCGAGAGACTATTCAGCCAGATGAGTGTGATAAAAAGCAAACTCAGAAACCGGATGTCCTTGCAGACCCTGAACTCCATCCTTTATGTCCGATATGGTCTGAAGCTGTCTGGTGATGCTTGCTATGAGCACAAGCTGCCTGATGACGTTTTGCAGCTTTTTGGCACATCATCTGCTTGCTCATTTAAGTCAGCTTCCTCAGTTGCTGAACCTGCCATAGAAAGACTTGACCAAAATGATGACATGCTCTTTCTGTGAGCCAGCACAGTGTGAGTGGAGGGGGGTCTGAAAAAAACCAACAACAAATGTTGGTAAGTTTTAGTGTGTTGTAGGCTCCTAAGTGGAGCATATGATTAGTAAACCCCAAAGAAAAGTATTTAAAGGAAGGCTCCAGTCATTAGATAGTTAATAAAAACGTCAGTATTTAGTGAAACATTATGTTTAACCAGTTAAGCCCGAAGGTCCCCCCAGTGGACCCCTCCCACAGTTTTTTTTATTCTCACATGTCTCAGGGCTTCTTAACATTTATGAAACTATTAATGTTTCATACCCTTTTAAAGGTAAGAAACTCCGCTAACTGACAATAAGAACAATTGTTAGCTAAAAAAAACACAAGAGTAATACCAAGCCTTTGAATTAGCATTGAGCGAAAAAATGCTAACTAATGCTAACGCTTTTTTACACACAACACACGGTAGAAATGCCCTTATTACTATCTTAACTGCACAAACAAGATATACGATTTAAAGCTGAGACTCCACAGATTCCACACATGTAATGTCATCACTGTCCGACCTCGAATTCCTGGAGCTATCAGCCAGAAAAGAGAAAGTAAACAACATCCGGTTTCAAAAATATTACAATAATTACGTCTTACCTTTTTTGATTTGTGATCAAAAGTTGTGTTCAACGGAATAAAAACGCATCTCAAGGTTAATCCAATGTCTTTGTGTCAAGTATAATTTTTTACTGATAATCAATCATCATATTTATGGCAATATACTCGGTATAAAGTATTGCCGTCCAGGCTTGCACTTTCAGATATGCTTCGTTTGCTTCTCTATTACGTCCGCTATGGTAATGTTTACGTAGATTTGGGAACTACCCATCGATTCTATTGGTTCTGATGGTTAAGAAAAAGGTGTAAATCACACAAATCGACCAATGGGTTCCAGAGATATGGTCCTGCGCAAATTATAAAGAATGCCAGCCAGCGTGCCAACATTACGCAGCCCACTTCATTTATTGTTTACAGCGTAAATAAGCAGGTGTTGCAGCAGGACCCAGAGCGCATGGAGCACAGAGCGGACAGCAGATAACGGAGTTGCAGTTTTATTGCTTATAGATTATCAGAACATTTCAAAGGGGACACAGCCCCATTGGATATTAATCTATGGATTAACTACATCATCGTTTTTATCGTTTTAATGCCATTGAAGACCAGTTTAGACCAGACAACGAGGAAGGTAAGTCATTGTTAGCCTAGCGCAAGCGCCATTTGTTTTGATGTACGTTTTTGTTGATAACGTCGCGAGTTTGTATCTTTCAGTGTTGGGCTGTTCAGGTGGGCACCGTTAGATTCTGTGTCTCCTTGCGATCATAAACAATGTGTTGGATGTGCAGCTAGGATAAGTAATAAGGGAGCGAGGAGTGATTTTTGGTGCTGTAATAGGTTAGCATTTTTCGCTCGGGGCTAATTCAGAGGCTTGTAAGAGTAGGCCTATGTTTTATTTTATTTTATTAATTTTTTTATTTTTTTCACAACAGTTGTATTTGGATGGAATGAATACCTATAGTGATAATTCAAAGTAATAAAATGATTTTTACAGTGAAAAAGTTCAAATGGAACCGATGGTTCCCAAATTACCCAGAGGTGAGTCCGCTTAGACTTTATTTTTCTAAATCTCTCTAAAAAGGTCAAATTTCACTTGTTTTGCATCAATCTTGATACAGGGTACTTATTATATGTTATAGTTTGGATTCCTAAAGCTTTTAGTCTACTAACCCATCATGAAAGGGTGGTTTTCACTATAAGTAAAGGTTTTTTTTTAGGTGGACATTAGAATTTACATGTTTTTACTATGTTCCATCTGAATTTACTTTAAAATAAAAACATCTATATTGATTCTGACACTTCTACATCCAACTCACAGATGTATTGCTTTGAGAAAAATAATTATTAATTTACCCCTTTTAGAAGTGAAGATATATCATTTGTTGTGTTAGTGGCATTTTCGAGCCTGAAACCTGAAAAACAGGCTCAGGGCTTAACTGGTTAAACCATACCCTGAAGAAATCAGCGATATTCCCCGGTAAATAATGATTTTATAGCTCTTTTTTTATCAAAACCTGTATATTCCGTCAGGCAGCTGCCATTTTCAGTAGTCACATGATCCGAAAAACTAGGTCGTGATGTCATCTATGCGTTCACTTTGTAAACACACGAACAGCTCATTCGACGAAAACATGGCGGAGTATTTGAGTTCGGACTCATCAGCCGAGGAAGAAGTTTAGAAAAATAAAGTAAGTACTCATCTCTGGGTAATTTGGGAACCATCAGTTCCATTTGACCTTTTTCACTGTAAAAATCATTTTATTACTTTGAATTATCACTATAGATATTCATTCCATTCAAATACAACTGTAAAAAAAATAAAAAACATACTCTGTTATCCTCTTAGGCCCCACGGACCCTGTTCCGGGGCCGAAATCGCGTCATTGGCAGGAAACAACGTCTAAGGAACCTTAATATTTAATAAACTATGAATATTTTATATCCATATAACGGGAAAAAAACTCATTTAACTGATCTTTTTCATTTTTTTCTTCAAAAAAACCACACAATGCTAACAGTGAGCCTCTGAATTAGCCCGAGCGAAAAATGCTAACCTATTACTGCACCGAAAATCACTCCTAGCTCCCTTATTACTTATCCTAGCTGCACATCCAACACATCATTTATGATCGTAAAGACACAGAATCTAACGGTGCTCACCTCAACACTGAAAGATACAAACTCGCAACGTTATCAACAAAAACGTACATCAAAACAAGTGGCGCTAGGTACTAACATGCGCTAGGCTAACATGGCTTACCTTCCTCTTTGTCTGGTCTAAACTGGTCTTCAATGGCATTACAACGATAAAAACGATGATGTAGTTAATCCATAGGTTAATATCCAATGTGGCTATGTCCCCTTTGAAATGTTCTGATAATCTATAAGCAATAAAACTGCAATTCCGTTATCTTCTGTGCTCCGTGTGCTCTGGGTCCTGCAATTCCTGCTTCCTTACGTAGTAAACAATAAGTAAGGTCTGCTGCGTAATGTGCTTACGCTGGCTGGCATTGGCAGTGCACTGCATCCCCATTAAGTAATGGTTGATTAATAAATCCCATTTTATGTTTCATCAGACTTTGAGTACGTCCGGAAACTTGAAATGTTCGCTGCATACATGTGCCTGTGGATCTTTCGGTTCGGGCCGAGCACATTTCGCTAGCCACTGCCTCCGAACGTACTACCTACGCTTACCTGTTGGCAATAGATGGAACCGAGCATTCCGTGGATTGTTCCTATCCGAATTGTGGCAATGTTTCGCGATACAATGAGGCATATTTCAATAGAATTGTGAGAGTAACTAGAGTAAACAACATGAACGAAGCACATACTGTACGTCAATTTGTCCTCGACACCAAACGCATAGTTCACGTCACTTCCGGTAAAATAAGTCATGTGACTTGTCAAAATGGCGCCGCCCACAGGGTTGATGTTATTTCGGTAATTAATCAGCTTAAAATCACTGATAACGTCATCGGATAAAAAAAATTAAAAAAGACTGGCAGAGACTGGTCTGTTTTATCGGATGATAATTATTTAAAAAATGCGTGTCATGAGGATTGCCTCCCTTTAAAAAAGTTATAGTAATGGCAAAAATGTTCATGTTTTTCTCTGACTTGTTGTAGGCACCTAAGTGGGGCATATGGTTTGTAAACCCCAAATAAAACTTTAAAAAAACGTAAGTAAATAAAAAAAATTATAGTAATGGCAAAAGTGTTCATGTCTTTCTCTGACTTGTTTTATGCTCTTAAGTAGAGCATATGGTTAGAAAGTAAACCACACTTAAGAAAACCCACACAAAAAAAACTATAAAAGAAAAAAAAAATGAAAAAAACTTAAGTAACTCTGCCAGAGTGTCTCTTTTGGGTCACTTTGCCGGTCTCAAGCCCGGATAAAAGAGGGTTGGATGTATAGCTAGTAATTCCACCATTGAATATTCTAGCATTTAACATTGGAACAAATGTGATTTATGTAATGCTGGTCAAGACAAACCATTAAAGTCATTACATAATTGTATTTCAATGGCAAAAAAATAAAGATATAAAAATAATCAACAGAAGAAAGGTAATTTGTAGTCCTAAACATGTTTAAAAAAAGAAAAGAGTACTAGCAAGAGTTCTGAGTTATGTTCTGCTTAAGACGGGGAAGCAAAAAAGTAATTTTACCTTGCAGAATAGAGATATTTCTGATCTACTGTCTTCTGGATTTAACTCCGGTGGTTTCAAGTTTTGATCCTTGAAGGGTTGGGAACGTTTTTTGTATTCCCCTCTACCATGCTCTCTCCTACAGCCGCCATTACATGATATGCAAATTAGGCGATGACGTCATTTAGCGACTTTTCGGACAGCCAATAGCTACTTTCCTTACTATAGAGTTGGCAACACTGGCGCTGTTCGCTCTCTCTTCTTCGCTGCACCAACGGGACTCACAGCTGTTTTGTTGCTCTACACCTCTGTTTGTTTCATTACCACGCTACTTAATTAAAGTAACCAATTTGACCTTTTCAGAGACTCCATTGTCTCTTATTCTTTAAACTTCTTCCTGGACGCGAGAGAAACGAATACTTCTAATACCAATTATTTTAGCCGGCCCGGCTAAAATAACTGGATGGCCTACCTGCCTGTCAGCCTTCCATCTGTGCACAAACTTATCTCGTGCCCTCATTGGTCATGTGTGTGTTGGAGGAGGGGCTCTGTAAGGAAGTGGCAGATTTGTTCCGGTTGTGTATTTTCAAATTCTAGCGCACTCGAGCTGGTTTCTCCAAAATTACCTACCCCACCGTTAACATGTTTTGCTTTTTGTCTTTTGTTTATGAATATAAACAACTACTTAATATGAGTAAGTTGTTGCTATTGTCGGGACCCCCTTGAAAACTAGATGGTGCATCTCAAGGGGTTTATCCCAATAAATAAAATGTCTATATATAAGTATCATCACTGAGCGATCCAAACTCGCGACAGGGGAAGTGAAAACATCACAACACGTAGCTTCACTGAGGAAACACGGGAGAAATTCTTACCTATGCTGTTGTTCTGATCAAAAGTTGTGTTCAATGGCATTAAAACAAAAAAAACGCTGCTGAAGGTTAATCCAGTGGTTCTCAAACTTTTTCTGTCAGGCCCCCCCTTATGGGGGTTATTCCCTATCTTTATTCAAGAGCGTGGTATTTAAATTTGAGAGCATACTTTATTTCTTTCTTTCCCTCAAACCTTGTCCTCGCACTCAAATAGTGCCTGCTTGCGCTCTGCTTCTGCTCAAACTGTACGCTTGCACTCAGATATATTGCTGCTTACAGATTTCCTGTGTTCCAGCTTAAAACCTTCTCCTCACACTCAGGCTGTTTCTGTGCGCTTGTGAAATGTCTGCTCTCAGATTTCTTCTGTGCACGCTCGGATCTTTTGTGCAACAACCCTATCAAAATCACTCAACCAATAGGAGGCCAGGTGTCCTTGCGGGTGCTTTCGCTTTACTTATTAGAGCGTCCCGTAAGGGCGGTTACTCTTTGGTTTATAAACTACCGCCCTCCAAGGCTATATAACATAACATGTACTTCACTTCTTTAATTTACAACTTTTGGGGGGGGGGGGAAAGCACAGTTAGTATATTGTTACAACCTGCCTTAAGGCTGGAACAATTAGGGAGGCCACACAGAGTTAATTTCCAAATATATGTTTATTTAATAGGTTAACACAAAACACCTCTGATAAATAGTGTATGTCGGAATCAGAGTGTCAGTAGTGTGAGCAGTGTGTGGGTGGGTGTTGGAGCATGTTGGAGGGTGCATCAAACCTAACACAGGCTGTAGGCTGAGGTTGCTGCAGCATGCCAGGATCAGATTCAGAGAGTAATCCTTGCAGCTGGGCAACCTTTATACCTCTGTGTGGCTCCGCCTCTAGATGGGCGGGCACAAACAGGACGACACTCCCAGTACCTGCCAGAGGACAGCAAGACAGGGAGCAGAACCAGGCAGAAGGGGGGAGGGGTCGTCACACCCCCTCCCTTAAAATGGAGGACCCACTATGATCCTCCAACCTGGGGCACAAAATCACAGACACAAAACACAATAAACAAGACAAGGTTAATCTTGAAATGTTCATTCAACCTGCAAGCACATCTGTAGCATCTAACTCACCCCCTCAGCAACTTTGGTACCTAAGAAGCATTTTAAGAGAGGGCAAACAGAAAAAACAGACACCCCTGCGGGGAGAAAAACACTAGTTAACCTAAGAGGTTATAGCCCTGGACATGGCATCAGCCACTGTATTATCCACACCTTTGACATGCCTAATGTCCAGATGAAAAGGCTGGAGGAAGAGACACCAACGCATAAGGCGTTGATTTGGATTCTGGAGCGAGTGCAGAAAGGTTAGGGGATTATGATCTGTATAGACCACCAGGGGCCCAACTCCACTCCCAACATACACCTCAAAATGTTGTAACGCCCAGATGAGTGCCAGTGCCTCCTTTTCAATGATCGAATAGTTTAATTGATGAGTTACATTTCTTAGAGAAGAAACTCACCGGGCATTCGGAGCCGCTCTCATCAACCTGCTCGAGTACAGCCCCAGCTCCAACCTTACTAGCATCCACATGAAGAATTAAGGGCTGGTCCATCTGGGGAGCTGCTAGGACAGGAGCAGCGCACAACACAGTTTTCGCAGCCACAAAAGCCTGTTGACACCGAGGAGACCATTCAAACTTGACCTTAGGGCTGAGAAGAGAGGAGAGGGGCGCAACCACCATAGAGAAATTCTGACAGAACCCACGATAGTACCCCACCATGCCCAGGAAACGAGAGAGTTCTTTTCTGGTTGTTGGAACAGGGAACCGGTCAATTGCCAGCACCTTTGCCCTCACTGGCTTAACCTGTCTTTGGCCAACTACTTTACCCAGGGAGGTGACCGTTGCCTTAGCAAACTCACACTTTGCCAAGTTAAAGGTCAGACAGGCCCAGGCAAGACGTTCAAACAGCGCATTAATGTGTTGGAGATGTTCCTCCCAAGTGTCACTGTATACAACAACATCATCCAGATACACAGCGCAGCCAGCAAGACCTGACACCACCTGGTTCATCAGGCGTTGAAACGTGGCTGGGGCATTTCGTAACCCAAATGGCATTACGGTGTATGAGTACAACCCACTGGACGTGATAAATGAGGCGATCTCCCTAGCTCTTGCAGTTAACGGGACCTGCCAGTAACCTTTTAGCAGGTCAAATTTACTGACAAACTTAGCAGAACCGACCTGGTCCACACAGTCCTCCATGCGAGGGAGTGGAAACGAGTCAGGTTTGGTCACTAAGTTCACCTTGCGGAGATCAGTACATGGTCTAAATGTACCATCTGGTTTCGTAACCAGCAAACAAGGAGAAGACCAACTAGAAGCACACGGCTCAGCAATGTTATTCTCAAGCATATACCTAACTTCTGCCTCTAAATGCTCTCGTTTGTCCGGAGACATGCGGTAAAAACGCTGTCGTACCGGTTTAGCATCACCCACCTCAATATCGTGTTCTATAAGGTGGGTGCGAGATGGAGTGTCTCCAAACAGGCAGGGGTAGTTTTTAACTAAATCGACCAACTCTGTGCGCCGCGGTTCGGCTAAATGACCCAGCATTCCACCCAGATTAGCCAGTGACTCCGAATTCTTAAGCCGTCCTCTCAACAGACCATCATCTGGGGAATACTCCTCTTCAACCTTAACCCCCACATCCAGAGATGGTGATGGGTGACCCACTGTCACCACTGCAGCATCTGAGGAAACAGAACAAACCACACCTGGCACAGGTTTACGGGCAAAATACGGTTTTAGCAAGTTTATATGGCAAAACTGCACCGACTTCTTCCGGTCAGGGGTCGCTATCAAATAGTTGAGGTCTGACAACTTCTTGGACACTGTATAAGGGCCAGAGAACTTGGCCTGAAACGGGGAGCCAACTACAGGCAGCAGTGCTAAAACCTGATCCCCAGGACTCAACTCACAACATTCTGCACGTCGATCATAGAGGCTTTTCATTTTAGTTTGAGCAGACTGTAGCTTTTCTCTTGCCATTTGATTAGCCCAATACAAGCGGTGTTTGAAACCATGGACATAGTCTATCAAACTTGACTGGGCCTCCTTGGCTTGCCAATCCTCGTGTAGGGTGGCCAACGGGCCCCTTACATTGTGACCAAAAACCAGGTCATTAGGGCTAAAACCTAAACTCCCCTGTGAAACCTCCCTTGCTGCCAGCATCAACTAGGGTAACCCTTCTTCCCAGTCACGTTCCAACTCCGTACAATATGAGCGGAGGAGAGATTTCAAGGATTGGTGGAACCTCTCAAGTGCTCCCTGGCTCTGAGGATGATAGGCACTTGACTGTGAATGTTTGATATTCAACTGCTGTAACACCTCGGCAAACAACTTTGAAGTGAAGTTAGTCCCCTGATCTGACTGGATGATCTTCGGGAGACCAAAAATAGTTATAAATTGTGTCAGTGCTTTTACAACTGACCTGGTGGTGATATTCCTAAGGGGATAGGCAGCAGGATAACGTGTAGCCTGACACATGACTGTAAGCAAAAAGTTGTTCCCTGCTTTGGAGCGTGGTAATGGTCCAACACAATCTACAATCAGATGCTCAAATGGATTACCAACAACTGGAATTGGATACAGAGGCGCAAGTTTAATGACCTGATTTGGTTTGCCAGTCAACTGACAAGTGTTGCACGTTTTAATGAAAGCAGCAATGTCTTTCTTCAGAAGTGGCCAGTAAAAATAACGGCCAACCCGATCATGTTTTCTTCACACCTAGATGACCTGCAATGCCATCATGAGCAGTCTGAAGCACAGTGAGTCTTAACTTACTGGGTAACACAACTTGCACAACTTCCTCACCCACAAAACAATCTCCCTGGGGAACCCACTTTCTCACCAACAAACCGTCCTGGAGAAAATAACCACGGGCTGCACTTCTGAACTCCTCATCCGGTAGAACTTGGCTGTACAGAGCCTGAAGGGTGGGATCGTTCTTTTGCTCTTTCCCAAGGTCGCTACAAGACAAAGGCAAAGGAAAGGTAGGCACAAGAAATACAGATTATTTTATCTTATCTTTTGTAACGTCACACACATTACGGCTGGTAGCACGTGTTACTGCGCCGGTGGCAGGCATCACAGAAGGGGTTTTGGGGAACTTGGCACCTTCTACCTGGGAGATTGGAGACCCAGGCCATACCCGATCACCAGCCAGGTCATTTCCCAAGATGATTTGTATGCCCCCCATAGGCAGAGAAGGACGCACTCCCATGACCACTTCCCCTTGCAGCAGAGTGGAGATTAATGTCAGTTTATGCTGTGGAGCAGAGAAGACGGTTAATCCCATCCCCCGGACCTCAATACTGGAACCGGTGTCTGTTTTAGGAGAGAAAGGTAACACAGAACCAACAATAAACGAGTCCAACGCCCCTGAGTCCCTTAATATCTTTACCGGTACCTTCTCTTTACTCCCGACCAGTGAAACAAACCCATCAGACACAAAAGCTTTATAACCAGGGTCTATCTCCTCATGTTCACTGACAGGAGCCTGAATTACCGATTCAGATAAGGAGGACTGAGTGTGTTTCCGCACAGCCGCAATGACATTTTCCCTTTCTACTGCACGTAATGATGCCACAGCCCCAAACGCTTTTGCCGACACAGGCCCAGGCCTGGACTTTCTCTTCCACTCAGGACAATTGTTTCTCCAGTGTCCTTTATTAAAACAGTAATTACAGATACGATTGGGGTCAAACTTACCCCGATTCCCACGGTCAATCCTAACTGGAAACTTGTCTTTTCCTTCTGAAACACCTTTACTGAAGTGAGCCCCCGCACTACTCTCATTGTATCCCGCATCTCCACGACCACGGCTTTTGCCAAAAAACACTTTATGGGTCAGAGTAAACTCATCTGCCAGCTTGGCTGCCTCTGAAACTATGTTTACTTTCTGCTCATTAATGTAGGTAACAACACGGTCAGGCAAGGTATTTTTGAATTGTTCAAGCAAGATAAGCTCCTGCAGATCTTCCAGAGTTTTTACCTGTGAGGTACACCCACATCCCGCACGAGTCCCCACTTGTTACAACCTGCCTTAAGGCTGGAACAATTAGGGAGGCCACACAGAGTTAATTTCCAAATATATGTTTATGTAATAGGTTAACACAAAACACCTCTGATAAATAGTGTATGTCGGAATCAGAGTGTCAGTAGTGTGAGCAGTGTGTGGGTGTGTGGAAGGGTGTTGGAGCATGTTGGAGGGTGCATCAAACCTAACACAGGCTGTAGGTTGAGGTTGCTGCAGCATGCCAGGATCAGATTCAGAGAGTGATCCTTGCAGCTGGGCAACCTTTATACCTCTGTGTGGCTCCGCCTCTAGATGGGCGGGCACAAGCAGGACGACACTCCCAGTACCTGCCAGAGGACAGCAAGGCAGGGAGCACAGCCAGGCAGAAGGGGGGAGGGGTCGTCACAATATATATACCAGCACCTTACATAATAGCTACGTTCAGTGGCGGACTGGGACTAAAAATCAGCCCGGGAATAAAATAGTCCCTCCGTTGCCTTCTGCACAAAACATAGTGCGAGGTGGTTGCTATGCAACAACAATAACAGCTAGCGAACCTATTAGACAGACAGCATTGTCGTCGTTTAGGTGCTTTTTTTTCTGGAGATAGGCACTTCTCAATCCACTCCTCCATAGTAAGGCCACCCCGGAGGTCGAAGTTAACCTTAAATGTTTCCATCTTAAGCTTTGTTAGTTAGTTAGTTTTGTAACGGACGTAACAGTTGTACAGTTGTAGCTTTTCAGAAATATATTTTGGGCCTAAACCATTCAATGCTTTATAAACCAGCAGCAATATTTTGAAATCAATTATTTGACACACAGGAAGCCAGTGTAAAGACTTCAGAACAGGAGTGATGTGATCCACTTTCTTACCCCTAGATTCCACCGGGTCCGTCTGCGGCGTGTTACGGCTGCGCCGCGGTTTTGGTCCGGTCTCCTCCTGCGTCATACCCTATCGGGCGCGTTTCAGAAGCGGAGCGTCTTGCCTGCCGGCTCGCAGTTTTTGTTGATTTGGACATATTTCCTGGACAGGCTACTTTGTACAGACAAAGTTAATAATAACTGTAATATCCGAGTTATAAACGACATGAATCAAAGATGTGTTGCTGTATTTTAGTGGTAAAAAAATGCATTCATCATAATTATTCCATATATATAATTTATAATATACAGCAGGAGGAGAACGCTGGCATTTCTCCTCCTGCTGTATATGCTCTGAACGTTCCACTTCCTGCCTGCCCGACATTACCTTACGGCTGCGTCGCATCGAAAAATAGACTTCAATCCTATTTCGAGCGGAGCCCAGCGGCGAGACGCTTCTGGGACGCTTCTGAGCCGTAACACGGCGTGTCTGGTGGAATAGGGGTTAGTGTTAGTGAGGACTCGAGCAGCAGCGTTCTGAATTAGCTGCAGCTTTCTAATAGATTTTTTAGTGAGACCTGTGAAGACAACATTACAGTAGTCCAGTCTACTGAAGATAAAAGCATGGACAAGTTTTTCCAAATCCTGCAGAGGGGCTATACATTTATTTTCCTCTTAGAACAGAGGACAAATGACAAAAAATGAGAATGCATCCTTTGGGACAGATGCAGAGACATCTTCCTAGGCCATCCCTCTAACTGAGCAATGTATTCTTTTGAGCTGGGATCACCAACTATATTTGTCCAAGGGCCAAAATGTATCCAATAGACACTGTCGCGTGCCAGCGATTTTTATATAGCCCAGAATTTTGAAGTTGTTGACCCCCCGGTCAACAACTTGCTAGTGGAGCACGCTCAGGTACTGCGGACCGCATAAAGCTTAGCAGATTCTTCACGCTAACGAGGATCACTTCTAGGCAGGGTTGGGAGGGTTACTTTGTAAATGTAATCAGTTACTGAATACTGAATACATGCTCTGAAAGTAATCAGAATACAGTTACAGTTACGTGTCTTAAAAAAGTATTCAGATTACTTTTAGAATACTTTATTTTTCCATAACAGATGGGTATGTTTTGGTGCACAGGAGACACTTATTTTACTGTTTTAATGGCTTATCAAGAACTCAAACACAACATCTTGGTGTCATTCTGGACAGCTCTCTCATCTGCACCCCACATAAAAAACATCACCCGGACTGCATTCTTTGTACTGTCTTAAAACCTTTCCTTGGAATATGTTATGAATTGTCAGGTGTCCTTGGGTGCTTTGAAAGGCGCCCCTAAATAGAATGAATTATCATTATTATTTATTATCTGAAACGATGTAATAACTTTTAAAACTTTTTCCAGTCACTTGCCCCATGCATTCAGCAGCAGCAGGCCATTTACTTTGATTTTATCCCGTTATGAAATGTCATCATTTCGACAACAAATAAATGCTACATAAACGTTATCTTGCACATTTTATCTAACCATCCAGGAATTGTGCGGCTGACAGCCAGCAGAACAGCTGTAGCTACGTACTGTGTGTGTGTTCGTTTGTATGAGTGAGAGAGACTGTACATGAATAAAGCTGTTTGTATGGGACAAAGAGAGGTTCAAGATTCAACGATTCAAAGGGTTCATTTTTTGTTCCCCCAAAAAGGCGTAGTTTCGGAAAGTCCTCAGTCATGGGCTTCTCCCATAAGCGGTTTTGGGGGACCCCCGTCCAAAAGAGAGAATTTATAATAAGCCAATTTAGCTAGCGATGTGTGTAGCCGAAGTTAACTGGAATGCCTTTTGTTCTTCCATCTACGTAACATTGCAAAATTCAGGCATATCTTGCCTCAAAACGATGCAGAGAAACTAGTCCATGCATTTGTTACTTCAAGGCTGGATTATTGTAACTCCTTATTATCAGGGTGTACCAAGAAGTCAGTCAAGTCGCTTCAGCTGATTCAAAATGCTGCAGCTCGTGTACTAACCAGAGTTAGGAAAAGGGACCACATTACTCCTGTTCTGGCTGCCTTACACTGACTCCCTATAGAACACAGGATATCATTTAAAATTCTTCTTCTCGCCTACAAAGTCCTTAATGGGCAGGCGCCATCTTACCTTAAAGAACTCATTATACCCTACTGTCCTACTAGGGCAGGGGTCGGCAACCCGCGGCCCACAGGCCGCATGCGGCCCTTTAAGCCCTCTGCTCTGGCTCCCTTGAGCTTAGACCAAAATAAGAAGGAAATAAAATAAAAGTATTTGTAGAACTATTTATATTTTGTTGCATGGTTGAAAATGTTTTGTATCTTGTATTTTGAGGTGATACTGTGACACATAAATAAAAAACAAAACGGTTTTAATTAGGTCAACTAAAATATGCGTCACATCCTGCTACGGTCCCGCGCGAGCGCCTTTTCTTGGAGGCGAATAACCTGACCCCCGGCTCGATGAGCGAACTATGGATAAATCAAAGAAAAGTACCGGAGGAACACAGGATTTAATTCTGCGTGGACAGAGTTATATGCTGTCACAGCAAACGATGCTGGTTTACCGGTATGTTTGATATGTAGAGAGAAGTTGTCAACGGTGGTGCAGCCTTTACCTATCGAGGAACAACAAGGGAGAGGAAGACAGCTGACGATCTTCAGTCATAATTCAATGGGTTATGTAATTTATTTCAGAAAACACTTTTTGTTATATTCCATGGAATGCTCTTAACGTCCCGATAGCAATGAATATATTAAATGCTTTGACAATAAATACATACAAAAATTCATCTCTGGAAGCCGTAGCGCTGTAAAAAGCACGACCAATCATCTGAGCCGGCCCGGCTAAAATAACTGGATGGCCTAACTGCCTGTCAGCCTTCCATCTGTGCACAAACTTATCTCGTGCCCTCATTGGTCATGTGCGCGTTTGTGTGTGTTGGAGGAGGGACTCTGTAAGAAATTCTGAAGGAAGAGGCATATTTTTTCCGGTTGTGTACTTTCAAATTCTAGCGCACTCGAGCTGGTTTCTCCATTCTTACTTACCCTACCTTTAACTCTTTTTAGGGTGCAGCTATATGTTTTATTTATTTCAAAGTGGGCCCATTTTAATAATTTGTTTTGTTCCTTCAAATGTGCAGAGGACTCCCCAAGTGCTGTGTTTCATTTATTTTAAAGTAGGCCTGTGTATTATTTTTAATTCTCCTTATAAGAGTTATTTGTTTCTTATTAGAGGTTAACAGTTTTATATCATGTAATAAATAGCCTAATAAATGCAAAAAAACTGTAGTTTTTGTCTGATATAACAATAAAAAACTATGAAATATGTTTTGCGGCTCCAGACAAAAACATTTTTTGGAAAAAGGAGCAAAATGGCTCTTTTGGTCAAAAAAGTTGCAGACCCCTGTACTAGGGCATTGCGTTCCAAGAATGCAGGGTTGTTGGTTGTTCCTAGAGTCTCTAAAAGTACAATGGGAGCCAGAGCCTTTTCTTATCAAGCTCCACATTTGTGGAATCAGCTTCCAGTTTGTGTTCGGGCGGCAGACACCCTATCCGTTTTTAAGAGTGCGCTTAAGACCTCCCTTTTTGATAAAGCTTATAGTTAGGGCTGATTAGATTCAGCCCCTAGTTTTGCTGATATAGGCTTAGTTTGTCGGGGGACATCTTACTTCTTCCTTCTCTCTGTCTATACCTGTGTACTCTCATGTTCCGATTAGCCCAGCTTCCCCAAATTTCTTTCTTTTTGGTGTCTATATACGCCGGGATCTGGAGACATGGATGATCCTGCGGTCCTGTGTCCTAGATCGCGAGCCCTGGATCTTGAGTCGTGGCTGTGGTCCTGGATCATAGGTCCTGGATGGATATCCTCGTGGATTCATCTTCCTATTATACACACATGCATTTCCAAACATTTGGACTACCTATGTTGCAAATGTATTATCTTTTCAATTTACACATGGCATCTATTGCACGTCTGTCCGTCCTGGGAGAGGGATCCCTCCTCTGTTGCTCTCCCTGAGGTTTCTCACATGTTCCCTTTAAACTGTGGGTTTTCACCGGAAGTTTTTCCTTGTACGATGTGAGAGTCTAAGGACAGAGGGTGTCGTATTGTCATACTGATATTCTGTACACACTGTGAAGACCACTGAGACAAATGTAACATTTGTGATATTGGGCTATATAAATAAACATTGATTGATTGATTGATAATGTAATATGACACATTTTTAACTACTGAAACCATTTTTGTTGCTAAAAAAGAACACCAACGACCATATTTGATGTCTTTTTTGCGTGCTATGACTTTATATAAAAATGTATAATGTTAAACTGTTGGACTCTTTTGTCCCTGTTAGAAATTAAAATCAATATTTAATGATATAAGATAGATTAAACATACAGTCATTTTATAACTGTTTTATTGTGAAAATACTTCCGGTTAGCTTTCGCCTGTGGTTAAAGTTTATTTTGAAAAGCTATTCCGGAAGGGATCTCCAAAATACCAACAGTAAGCTTGACTTCAGGTTTTACGGAAAAAACTATTTCAGCCGTTAAAATGCATTAAATAAAAAGTAATGAAAGGGAGTATGAGGAGAAAAGGCGTGTTTAGTTATATAATGAATATACAAACGTCTAAATCCTCTTATGTGCAATATCGGACATTGGTGAAAGGAGGGCGGAAGATTACGTCGCAGCCCCCCAGAGGAGGAGCGAAGGAGGATGCAAGCGGGAAGGACGAATGTGTGTGAGGTCTCTTTTCCACGGCCGCCGCTGCGAGAGGGAGCTGCAGCCTCTCTCTCCCCAACTACCTCCTGTTTGTTAAATTACTGCGCCATTTAATTAAAGTACCCATTTGAACCTTTCTCAGAGACTCCATTGTCTCTTACTTTTAAAGCTTCTCTCCTGACGCGAGAATAACGAATACCCTAACATCCCGCATTTAATGTGCCCCTCTCATATAAAAACTGGCCCCAGTATTTCCATCCAGTAAAATTGGTCTAGATCCGCCACTGGCTCCTTCAACAATGCAACAAAGATGGAGGAAACTGCAACAATAGTAGAAAAAGGAGATGTAAACTATATTTGACTGACAATAGAGCTGCTGTATTAGCTGACTGTAACTCATTCCAGCTGAATGTGCAGTTATCTTCTCAAACACATGATGAGACTTGATGGAGACATTGCCACCCATTTATTCAGGTACTTTACCATGACAGCATTCAATACTTTGACTTCCTCTTGTTGTGTTCTCTCTCTTTATTCTGTGATTGACGGGAGAACAAAAGCCCACCGTGGGCAGCCTCACTTCCTGTGTGTTGTGTCGCTGCAGAGCTGTCTCCTCCTGTCAGCGTCACGTCACATCCTAAACACGCCGTGAGACACTAAACAAGCTCAAAGACTCCGTTTTCGGTGGGGAGTTTGCTACTCATAACTTGACACTTGCTTCATGTCATGTCAATGAAGGAGGTAAAGACAAGGACTTTGTTGTTGTGGCCCCTGGAATAAAGTTATGGGGCTGATTTTAACCATTGACACAATATACAGCTTTTTAAGGCTGAAGACTTCTCTTTTGTTGCTGCTTTCGATTAAAACAAATAACTATTCAGATCTTGAGATTATGTCTTAATGCAGAGTAGCTTTTATTTTGTATTTTATACCGGTCCTTTTCTATTTTTGCTTGTTTTATTTTTGTTGTTTTTTTAATGACAATTTTTAAATGTATTTTACAATATTTATCTGTTGCATCATATCTCAATGCATTTTATTTCAGTTTTATTTTCTGTAAAGCACTATATGAATAAACTATTTGTGCATATTGAACGAAGATCCACCTCTCTTTTTGCCACAAAACGCTTATTTATACTAGTTAATCAGGTAGATAAAAAAAACAGGTTTAGTCACGCTCAGGAACAGACAGTACAGCAATCCACTCTCTCTGTGAAGCGAGCGTGTGTCGATGAGTGTCACTACACACAAGAGTCAATGGTTTTTAGAGCTCTCCTTCCTTGCAGCAGTCTGTTCATCCAATTCAGTTTAATTCCCTGAAAAGGGTTCCAGGTTCTTGGGTTCAGCCAAATTCCCCTTGTGGCATCTCCTCAAAGAATTGGGCTACCAACACGTTTGTTTCTTTGTTGAGACCCTCAGACGCCTGGATGGCTCTTTTGTTTTCGAGGTACTCCAGGTACTCCTCTGTGGCTTCTCTTTCTGGCCTTGGATTATTTCTGTGTATCTCTTACGGCCCGTCTACACTACAGGCATCGAAAAATGCTTTCAACGCTTCGCCCATTCATTTGAATGGGGTGTAGAAGAAGATGTAGAAGATTTTTAAACTTCGCCGAACTGCATTGTGGGGAGCATGGCATGGCTTTGCAAGCATCACGAGCATCTATCGGCATCAAAAGTTGAACAATGTTCAACTTTTGAGGCTCGATGCTTGGCATCAGCCAATCAAATCCCGCGTATGCAAATCTGACAGTACAAGCGCTAGCCAATCAAACCGCGTGTATGCTGGGAGAGACACGCAGGTCATTTCCTCATATTCCAAAAAATTGAGGGAAAATTCATTATAGCGGTAGTGAATCACCCGGTGCTGTATGATCAGTCTCTGTTCATCTACCGGGATACAAACCGGAGGAGCGAGGCATGGAGGGAGGTGGCAGAGACAGTGGATGAAACTGGTAGGTTTTCGCCTGTTTGGGGATTTTATATCCAGTATACTTCGTTTTAACATTGCTATTGCTTTGTATGCCGGGGGCGGGCGGGAGATTCCTGATTGGTTGTTGGTCGCCTTGGGCGCGAGAAATCGCCAAGCCTCAGACACGCCCAGCTTCAAGATTTTTTTATGCCTGTAGTGTAGACGGGCCGTTACCCCGGGATTCCACCGGGTCCGTCCGCGTTGTTGGAGTTTTGAGGTTTTTACAACCCCACTCGGCTCCGCGTGTCGTTTTGACGAGTCCTGCTTAAAATCATAACAGGAAGGAAATCAGACAGAGAACACCCAGATACCAGTTTAAACAATCTGTTTTAATTATCAAAGGTAATAATGCAATGCAATATAATACATTACAATACAATATAATACAATATACTACAATTATATTGTAATGTTTAAGAAGTAGCCGGCCCACTTCTGCCCTGTTCGCGTGCTGCGGAGATCCTTCTGTCCTGACAGCATGTGAAGAGAGAGCGAACGCCAAGAATCGACAGGAGATATACAATAATAAGAAGGAGGGGTTAGGTCAGCTGGTCATCTTTTCAGGTCATCTCATTGGGAGACGCAAAATATGCTTTGACACAGTGACCCAGCGCTGGCCAGCAGAAAACCAAACAGGCCCATTTTACAACAAAACACATCTTATCACCCAAGTCATGTGTTTCTTTATGAAAGCCATACTTGTTGGGAATATAACAGTCATTATCCCATGACATCCTCAGAACTAGCTCACCAACAACGCCTAACTGTCTTCATACCACCCCAATCATCTCTGAACTTTTATTCACCCGAAGTAAGCTCACCCATAATCTAGAAGGACCATTGTCTCTCTTAACTGTGTGACTAAATTCTCAAGGCCTGCAGGATGCGCATAATTAACTTAGGACGAATTTAGCCACTATATCTAATGGTTAACCAAGAAAAACACTCAAAAGGGTAATCTTTTCACTCAAAACAGAACTCACAAGTAATTCTGCATTTTACCCCTCAAAAATAGCCTAAAGCACCCTTTTGATGAAAAGGGTAAAAGTGAAAGAAAAAGACTATTGTGCTAATCTACTTTAAAGAAAAAGGGAACATTGTTTCAGGAATCTATAAACAACCTCTCTATATTTAAGAGGAAAAATGTATTTTGTTCCTTCAACTATTAATACACAGGAATGTATATACCCACACATATATTTAGGAATAACATGATGCAATACACCTCTTATATATTGGTGAGATTAAAATGAATATACCAAAAATATGCTGCATCACATCTTCCGCATAATACTCTTCATAAACTTCCGCAGCGTCACGGTTTTGGTCCGACCTCCTCCAGCGTCCATAACCCACCGGGCGCGTTTCAGAAGCGGAGCGTCTTGCGTGCCGGCTCACAGTTTTTGTTGATTTGGGCATATTCCCTGGACAAGCTACTTTGTACAGACAAAGTTAATAATAATTGTAATATTCCAGTTATAAACGACATGAATCAAAGATGTGTTGCTGTATTTTAGTGGTAACAAAATAAATGCATTCATCATCATAATTATTATATATATATAATTTACACAGTGCCTGTAAACTGGAGGAGAACGCTGGCATTCTCCTACTTGAAAGAATACGGAGGGATAGGGTCTGCAAAATTCGTTTTTTTTTTTTTGGGATTGACTGGATGCTCTGACCGGTCCACTTCCTGCCCGGCGCTATGCAACGCCTCGCGTTGAAAATAGAAAATTGCATCCTATTTTTAGCGGAGCCCAGTGCCGAGACGCTTCTGGGACGCTTCTAGCCATAACGTGGCGCGTCTGGTGGAATAGCACCCATTGCCTAGAGTGGCCGTGGCGTGGCCGTAATGCGGCACAGGCGGACCCGGTGGAATCTAGGGGTAAGGATGGAATCTTAATCTGGACCTGGCTGCTGCTGCAGAGGTAAGGAGCTCCAGTTTGAGGGGGACACTGCTTCCTCCCAACATATCTCACCTAAAGAAAGAGTGAATGCAAGAGTATGACTATATAAATACTCTCCTATGATAGCTCTCAAATAATCAAATATTGAACTCGTAATTTTGGCTCCAACAATGATAGTCGAGTGATAGAGCGGGTTAGCCACCTGTAATTGGATGTGTTGCCGGGGACAAATACACATAGGGTTAGCTGTTGCTGTGGTAAGGGAATACATCTGGGGCCTATACTACGAAGCTGGTTCAACCTAACCTGGATATGTTTGAGTTAGCCGGTTGGCCTAATCCAAAACATACGCGCTCTCGCTAAACTGCACTACGACGCTGGTTATCAAGTGGATCGCTCAAGCCAGCCGTGTCCTATCTAGTTAGGTGCGCGTTCACATGAAAGGGGTGGTATTTGGAGCATTCGACCAATCACAAACATGGAGAAGCGTACTGACAGCGCAGCGTCATACTTCCTCAATGAAAAGTGAACTTTAATACTAGTCAAAAATGAAGAAGTTAAACTTTAAACATCCGTGACACTTTATCCAGGATAAAAGCCACATAGTCTGCACCTGCAAGGTGAATACAGCTGGCAAAAGAAAAAGTGTTTGAATGCGTACATTAACAGGTTTATGATATCACTGCCCCGTCTAAAACACGATTTGACTTTAATTACATTTGTCTCGAGTGTTTCGTCAACTTAATGTGTTGCTTAAAATAATACTTCTGCATTCAGTAGGCCTATGTGACACTGTGAGTGTTGCAAGGCCAGATACGGCTCAGCTGACTCACACTGTTAAAAAAATTACAGGGGATTTTACAGTAAATTACTGGCAGCAAAGTTGCCAACAAGTTACTGTATTTTTACTTTACAGTATTGATCCTGTATTTAGTTTACAGTAATAAAATCAGTACTGTATTTTTACTTTACAGTAGCGATCCTGTATTTAGTTTACAGTAATAAAATCAGTGCTGTATTTTTATTTTACTGTATATTACTGTAATTTTGTAGGTTGCTGTAATCTCAAAAACAATATTTTACTGTGATTATACAATACTTGTATTGTGGAAAAAAAATACATTACTGTAGTTTATACAGTATAATTTTACAGTAGTCTATGCATTAAAACAGTATATTACTGCAGTTTTATCTTTACCCACTTTTACATTACATTACATTTAGCTGACGTTTTTATCTAAAGCGACTTACAATAAGTGCATTCGACCAAGAAGATAGAAACTTGAAGAAAACTTTTAGATCCTTGTCTCGTGCTACTGTACCTGAAACGATAAACAAAAACTGGGATACAATTTAAATAAAATATGTTTATTGATTTGATTTCAATGTTAAATTCAATATAAAAAAACAGATTACAATACAACAGTTCATAAAAGATATGAAGCTTAGCGCAAGTTCAAGAAGGAAGACCATACCCCCTGGTGTTACACGTCACTGCAAGCTCGTCACCCATTAAGTAATCAGGGGCGGTACTCCCCAGCTAGCAATCATTGCACCTGCTAAACCCTTTAAATCTGCTCTTCCCTCTCTGTCAGTTATCATTTCAGGTGTCAACGCACAAGTGTACGCGTCACGGTGTTCATGGTTAAGCCAAGCAGCAGCAGGGCTTTGTCCCAGCTGAGGGCTTCGTTCCAGCTCCAGGCATTTATTCATCAGCTCCGCAGTATCGCGGATTAAGCTACAGGCGGCGTTCCCCAGTCGGGTAGCGGGTCAGCCGGCCGTCCCGCAAGCCCGGACGCGGGAGGAAAAGACAAGGAAATCGGGCTCCATGGAAGTTCCTCCGGCCTAATGGGAATGGCTACTTCACGCAAACAACTGACGTACGCTTCAGTCTCTTGAGAAGGCATCACTGGCATCAGGGCCGCCTAATGCGGCGCTTCCGGCTTCACGCGGAACGGGTCCTCATCACATGCGGAGTTTTACCCATTCTGGCTTCAACTACAACCCCTCCTGCAGGCAGGCAGGGCTTAAGCTATCCCATTGAAGCTATTCCTCCTGCGCTCACTTCAACAGGCGTCAGGGTAACGTTGGCAAAGGCAGTTGCAACAAATTCACGAGATGTTTCGTATATTGTTACGACATTTGGGTCATGCAGAGTGAGATCGCTACCCTTAAGAGAGGGGTGTGGCGTGTGCATGTGTGCATGGGCATGGTATGAGCGAGCGGGATACATGTTTTCTAGAAATAAACGAGGCAGCAGAAAAAAGGAAGGTCTGTGATCTTGCGAAATCTATCTTGCGAAACAGGAGAGCTAAATAATGCAACGACCTCCCAAGAAGAGCTCGCCTCTCTCCAGTCTTTCCGATAAAATGAGTTATTGAACCAGAAGCGTGTTGCTTCTGCCCTGGGAGAGGACAGAGAGTCACCCCCCCCCCCCCGTTTCCTCGACTACGGTCTGGGAGCCGACAGGAAGTTCAACACTATGCATTGCTACCTCTAGTCAGGGTTAAGGTGAGCTTCAGGCAGTGTTGGGGGTAACGTGCTACAGTATGGAGTTTCAGTAACGTATTACTCGCATTACTAATGCAGTCGGGTAATTACTCATTACAATGCTCAGTAACTAAACGCAGGTTCAAGCTTCAACACAGCGTTTCCTGAAATGAATGGCGTTTCGTAGGGCTTCTTTTCCTCAATGAACAAGTCGCTGCACATTATCCTGTTTATGACCAGATACTAAATAAATTAGGAATTCACTCCCAATATTAATTTAATGATTATTGACTAAATGATCGGTTTTCTCTTTTTCTTCTCCACTAAGAATATTCCGTTTCTTGGTGCACCAACGGCTAGATCTGCGACAACAACATCTCCTTGGCAGCAAGGCAAGTTTATTTATATAGCACTTTCAATACAAGGCAATTCAAATTGCTTTAAAAAATGAAAGACATTAAGAAATGGCATTTAAAATCAGTCATTTAAAAGGAAGCTAATAAAATAAACATTAAAAGAAAAAGTACATGGATCAAAGTACAGTGCAGTCTAAGATATGAATAGTTCAATTAAAAGCAGCGACAAAAGAAAAGTCTTCAGCCTGGATGTAAAAGTAGTCAGAGTTGCAGCGACTAAGGGTGCAACAACTAATCGACTAATCGATCAAATCGATTACCAAATTAGTTGCAACTAATTCAGTCGTCGATTCATTGTGACGTCAGCAGTGTGTTTACGTGCGTAAGCTCCAACGTTATTGGTCTTTTTATCAGTACCGGAGACATTTATAAATATGTCATGTTTATTGCTAAAAAAAAAAAAAAAACATTATATCGCAGTCTAATGTCACAACTCGTTCTAATATGCAAAGGACAAACAAATGCGCATATGATGTATTTTCGATCAGATGAGATCTCTCTCCCCCATCGCGAGGGGACGGGGCAGTTTACACACACAGCTGCTACATGCAGCGGAGCACACTGCGGAGGTGGCGGAGAGAACGCGCTCCGAGGCGTGGTTAACTTCACCCGCTTCGACGTGGAGAATGCTCGTTGCCAAAGTGCAATAAGAGTTTATCATGTAAGGGCGTAACACGAGCACTTTGTCTAAACATTTAGCAAAAGTGCTCCACATCCAGACGGAGGAATGCACCGGGTTCCACTGTCTTTCTAGCAGCTCCGTAGCTCCATTCACGAGTAACGTTCCCACGTCAGATGTTATGTATGCTAGCAGCAACACACAGAGTAACTACATTATACAAACTCGGTTAATGATTAGAGGTAACTGAGTATTTATTAGTTTCAATTTCAGCTTTTCTGTTTACAGCCTGTCGACAGATTACTTAATACAATTCGGTAAATGCTCAGGGCAATCTCGATGACAAGGTCAATGTTCCCCCCTTTCTACGCACGGAGATAATGTAATCTAATAGCGTGCAGGCCAAGGCTGGCTCTTCAAAGCAGATATTACGACGCGCTTTAATGTTCCCATCATCGTTCAGCGGAACTCTTTCAGCCTTAAGTCAAGTAGGAGAAACTATGCGTGCACCGGCTATTCGGGTAATAATATTAATAGCGTCTCTCCCCAGTTCAAATCACCCACTGCTCAGGGAGATCTCCTAATGCGTTGCCTTCACGCATCTAGCGTTCAAATACAACATTACTAAACTACAACTCCGCTCAACTGGGAAAAGAGAAGAAGAAACAGAAGAGACTCCTCCAGGAGCACAGCGTTCCTAATCATGAGGAACTACAGGCCCAGTCTCACACCGGAGTTCCTAGCCATCACATCAAGCTCATGGTATTATCGTTCCTCTAACCAACTGCGTGCATCCACATAAACGTCTTCAACGACAGTTGCTCTTCCTCACCGGGCAACCGTACTTTGCATGCGGATTCTTCGGCACGCATCATCTCCCGTTTCCTGGACGTGGCATCCGCCGGCCTCACGACGACCGTGTTTTCCCCGACTTAAGGACGTGCACTGCACATCCTCCGTTTTGGGGGGGATATCTGCATGAGATCATTCAGATTTCCACTATTTCTACACATGTATTATCACACTTGCTGGATCTAACACTAGCGTCCCTCCATCATCCTCACTTCAGATGATAGAAGACAGTCTTAATCACTCAATCAGCTCATCAGCATCTATGACTCATCCCGGCACACTTAACGCTAATTAAGATATACTATATCATGGGTCATGTCTCAGTATTTAACTAAGTGTACGTCTTTTCTGCGTGCATCCGGCACTTCATTCATATTCTCGGGTTCATGCTCACTTGGCTCGTGGTAAACCAGGTTACGATATTCATGCATCACCGTACTCAAGCTAACAGCTCTCGGGCATTATATCGTCTACATCTCCCTCTTCACCGGACATCGGCTCGTGCCGCCAATCAAGATCTCTTCAGTTTACCTATGGTAAATATGCATATAACTGGTGGTGGCGTCTAATAGCATATCAGGGCTTTCGTTCAGACAGGTGCAGCCATTCAAGGCATATCTCCCTCCTCCCTGCCAACTCGGACGGTGGTCCTCCTCCGCCTTCATATCCCACATTCGCCCGGACATCCGTGCGTGCTGGCCATCCAAGGTCCGAACACTAAACGGTATTTATACATACAACTGGTGGTGGTCTTAGCAAGTCAGCACATGTACGTGTCACCGTGTTCATGTTTAAACACTTCATATCGTCGTGACCTTCAGGTTCGCTCGTATTGAATCCTGCCGCGCAGGTTGCGGCCAGTGGGTCCGCATTATGTTTAAACCCTGCACGTGCAGGGCGAGTAGGTCAGTGTCATGTTTAACCCTGTGTGTACAGGTTGCGGCCTATGGGTCAGCATTTGTTTAACCCTGTGTGTGCAGGTTGCGGCCTATGGGTCAGCATTTGTTTAACCCTGTGTGTACAGGTTGCGGCCTATGGGTCAGCATTTGTTTAACCCTGCGTGTGCAGGTTGCGGCCTATGGGTCAGCATTTGTTTAACCCTGTGTGTACAGGTTGCGGCCTATGGGTCAGCATTGTGTTTAACCCTGTGTGTACAGGTTGCGGCCTATGGGTCAGCTTTTGTTTAACCCTGTGTGTACAGGTTGCGGCCTATGGGTCAGCTTTTGTTTAACCCTGTGTGTACAGGTTGCGGCCAGCGGGTCAGCGTCATGTTTAACCCTGCGCGTGCAGGTTGCGGCCGGTGGGTCAGTGTCATGTTTAACCCTGCGCGTGCAGGTTGCGGCCAGTGGGTCAGCATCGTCTAATCCAACATGCAGGCGCTAAGCATGGTTGGCGTTCACATTAACCCTACAGTTATTCCGACAATCTCATCATGTCCCTGTGTTATCTCATTTCATCCACAGATCTCCTCAATCAGCCAGCAAGGTAAGAAATGCTTCACATCTCAGCACTTCTTACTTCTCTTCTCTTTGGGGGTTCATCGGAGCGGTTTTCCCCTCCTGAATGATATCCTACAAACCGGGGCCTAATCTCCAAACATCAGTTGATTCATTGTTGTAATCTGTCAATCATAATTTTCTATACCACGTGTCCGGTATTAAACATGTATTTCATACATCACGTCTCTCATGATTGAAATGAAGCTTAGCGCAAGTTCAAGAAGGAAGACCATACCCCCTGGTGTTACACGTCACTGCAAGCTCTTCTCCCATTAAGTAATCAGGGGCGGTACTCCCCAGCTAGCAATCATTGCACCTGCTAAACCCTTTAAATCTGCTCTTCCCTCTCTGTCAGTTGTCATTTCAGGTGTCAACGCACAACCCGCCTCCACCCCTTCGCCTCCTGTCTCCTAATTCAGGGCCAAGCTAATCCTTCTTCCTCCAGACCGAACCATTATCACCACCACCAGTGTCTAGACCCCGGGGGGTTCATCGGAGCGGTTTTCCCCTCCTGAATGATATCCTACAAACCGGGGCCTAATCTCCAAACATCAGTTGATTCATTGTTGTAATCTGTCAATCATAATTTTCTATACCACGTGTCCGGTATTAAACATGTATTTCATATATCACGTCTCTCATGATTGAAATATATATACAACAGTTCATAACAGATTCAATTGGACAGTTCATAACAGATTCAATTGGATAGTTCATAACAGATTCCAATACAACAGACCAATTCAAATACAAAATCACAACAGTAAATCTTCTGCAATTATATGAAAGTAAAAGAAACAAAACTGATCCTGGAGGCGATATTTTAGTTAGAACATTTAACA
This sequence comes from Gymnodraco acuticeps, assembly GCF_902827175.1. Taxonomy (NCBI): domain Eukaryota; kingdom Metazoa; phylum Chordata; class Actinopteri; order Perciformes; family Bathydraconidae; genus Gymnodraco; species Gymnodraco acuticeps. Next base: position 1,834,784 of record NW_022990313.1, read on the forward strand.
TTAAACGAGGTGCTTTCGAAAAGAAGTACGCATATATGGGTTCTCTCTCTCTCTCTGTCTCTGTCTCTGTCTCTGTCTCTCTCTGTCTCTGTCTCTGTCTCTCTCTCTCTCTGTGAGTTACTTTTTCAGGCAGATCTTGAAGGAATCTGGCAACATGAAGATTGAGTGCGGAGCTCTTCCTCTGCACCACTTGTCCACTCTTGCGGCTCACACCTGTTTTTGACGAGCACTTTGTGCCATCGACAGGATTTATCCTGACCAGGAATCTGTAGATACATTTTAATTATATTTAGTTAACCCATCCAGTCACTGATCTCAGAAATGTTTACTTATGCATACTTAATAAAATTAATGTGAAAAAATTAATTAATTATTAATTTAAAGGGGACCTCACCAAGTGTCTAACCCTAACCCAACCCTCTCTCTTTTCCTCCATACCCAAAAATCTCTAAAAACGGGGCTGCAACCGATCTGATACAGACTGATCCAGATTTGAACACTTCTATGAACGAGGGGACCGTGCGGCAGAGTTTCAGTTAGATTTTTTTTCGCCCGGTCAACATATCCGTTAAAGTTTAAATCTTCCAGACAAAATTAGAAAACTGCCGGTCAAAGGTCTTCTTTGTTATTTATTGAGCTTTAAAACAAATGAATAATGACTCTATATAATCATATAAGAATAAAACACGGAGGACGGAGATCTCTTTTCCTCCACCTCTTCTGACAGCCCAGCAGCTGATCTCAAATCCCGCTCCCCTCTCCTGCATGGGGGCGTGGTCAGCTGCAGCTCACAGAATCAGCCTAAACAAGTTAATTCTTTCAACTACCAGTATTACTGGAGAAAGACAGTTCCTAAGCTCCATGTTATCGTGAGTTTAGAACTTGCCTCTGAATGAACTCCAGGATTGTTGAGGCCTCCTCTTGGTACTGGATATTGAGTACAAAGAAGAACCCAAAGAAGACCGTGAATGCATCCACAAAGTTGGCCTCGTTCGGCAGAGTGCAGATGACTCTACCTTCAAGCGACACCATCCATTTCGAAGCTCCCAAAATGGAATTTCCTGAAATATATTGAAAATGTTGTCACATTTCCTGAACATTAAAGAGGCTGACCCCTCCTGAAAATAAAAGGGGTCAAGAGAAGTGGACAAAATGGAAAAGGCAAAAAAAGTTTGCTTCAAAACTGAACAATTTTTAAAATGTGGAATTAAAATACATGTTCAGCTTTACACCTCAAAAGTAAAGTGGCAATCTAAATCCTTACCTAACATGATGAGCCTTGGTGTGCCTGGTAGGGTCAATTGAGCCTCAATTTCATCCTTCGTTGCAGTCACCTACACACACACACACACAAACACAAATATTAATGTACAATGCAATGTATTATTTGAAAGGCATCAATTATTACATTTTCATTTCAAGGTCACATATATGTATAACTCCACTTACATCAGCCAAAAGGAAAAGAGCCTCTTCCTTTTCTTTGAAGTGTGCCATCATGATAAGAATGGCACAGAGATCTTGGTTTGAGGAGTCCTCCTCGATTTGGGAGAGGAGATTTTGTATCTCTCTTCTCCATTTGGTCCGCTGATTGTTGAAAAAGTTTATAATTCGTTTTCCTTTTGTTTGTAGTGCACCACTCAGTCTCTCGTGCAGATGGATCCCAGTGAGTTTACTGAAGTGGGAACACAGCAATCTTTTCGTGAATAGGAAGGGCCACTTTTCCTCCAGCACTGCAACAGCTGGTGGTGGATTTTCATTGATATGATGTCGTTGGAGAATGTATGTGTCTTCCATGTTGTCACCAACACAGCCTCTCTGTGCTCCCCTGGGCCCCTCTTCATTAAAAATACCCACCATGAGTTGTCTCTTCTCCTCCAGAGACTGAAGAGTTTCCCCCTCTGGAAACTCCTGGGGTTGCCAATTGACACAGCCGTAGCTGTCAATTTTCACTGAGGAGTGTGATTCCTGGTTGTCCTGATCATCCATTGCCTTCCTTTTTGTTTTACGCAAGCGAGCCATTGTGTTATTCCTGTTGACATGCTCCACCCTGGTCTTTATTTGGGTGAGCAGGGTGAAGTAGCCGCAGCCCATATAGTCACCCTCCTCTGTACGATCTGCGAAGCTCTTGGGGTACTTCCTTATTATAGCCTTGGCTACTTCTGCACATTGGCTGCGCGTGGGGTTTGTGCAGTTCTCTTGAATAGAATTCACCACCACTTGCACAAGGTCGCCAGCCTCAGTTTGGCGTTCAGTTTCTCCCAGGGAAGACAAAAGTTTTCAGCCCATGCGTTTGGGTGAAGGAGGGCGAGATCAACAGAGGTTAGGGTCAAGGTTATGGCTTGGCTGTCGGTGGCTGTAGGCTGGGGTTGGGTGAGGGCAGTACTTGTAGAGGGCAGAGGTGTCGGCAGTTCTTGCTGAGGGCATTGCTCGTCTTCTAAAAGGTAGAGACAGTTATTGTGATAAATACACATGATAAAGCTATGACAAATAACCATTGATGAAATTTGATCATGCAGCAAGACACATTTCACTTAAATGTCTTACCTTTCCTTCGAAATGCAAGCAGCATCTTCCTGCACTGAATTGGAGTTAAAATATGTTTGACGTCCAGCTCCTTCACAAGTGGAAGGTCTTCAACATCTTCCACGCCAACAACGAGCAATAATTCCTCAACTAAAAGGCGAAATGTTTCATTTTCCAATCCTGGAAGAGCACCTCTAACTGCCTCTTGTATGGCTGCCATGTTTGACCTATATACACACAGAATGATGGAGTGCAATAAGGTTAAGGCCAAACAGTCTGTACTCTGGTAGAGGGTAGTAGTCTGACAGACTATCTGCACTGACACAAACATACTTGGAACCCATTTGGAGGCAATGAACACCAAGATCCACAAGAAGCACTGACTGATAATCCTCTAAAACAAAAAATAACTTTGACTGATTTAGGAGCATTAATTTGATCCTGCCAAACACATACCCGTTATCATTTTGGTCAGCAACAACAAAGAAACCTTTTTTGTACTGTGTGCCTTTGTACACAACAGCAGCTGTTTCAGAGGTGTTATCTTTGTTAAAACCATGGAGTCTCACCGCTTCCTGAATACCACTATTGTACAAGTGTTCGTCAAATTCATTTGCCATGCTGGCAACTTGTAAAGATGGTGGAAACAGGTTGCCTGCACATAAATAGGCTTGCAACAATTGATGCCTCTCTGCTAATGTATTGCAAAGGTTTTTGAAGTTTTGCAACTTTCTCGCACACTGTTTAAAATACGAGTGCTTGCTTTCAAAGCGCATTGTCCATAAGCGGATGAGAGGGCCAAACTGTTGGATAAGTTCTGGGTAGTGTATCAAGTAATGATGCTTGGGTTTCAGTGGAATTGCAGGGAATGTGATGTTTCTTAGGTGTATATACTCTTCAATCAGAATCTGCAGGTATGCAATCTGGTCTAGATGGATTTTTGGTGCACAAACTAACTCAACAATTTCCCTGAGTTTCAAACACAATTGCCAAACTTGATCGTCGACAGGATCTTTAATTCGATCGCCAACAAAAAGTGGGAGAAGCCGTAAAAAGCACCAGTTCTGTGCTGCATGTCCCCCAAGCTTTTCAGCATTATGTTTCATTTCACAAGGCTTGTTGTTCACATCACTTCCTAAATACTTGAACTGTGAAATGGTACGGTTTACAGTAGCTGATCATATGAGAAATGCTTTTTCACAGTCACAAAATGTTTTACGAAAAGCGCAAGATCAAATGAAACAATACCTTCAAATAGATCATGCCCCAAACAAGGTGGAAGCCCTGGTTGGCAAACATGAAAGTGTCTTAGACTATTAAAGACTGAATCAAACTTGATCCCACAACACATGTTGTTACTCGTTGTTGCTTCTTCAACATTTATTTTGTAGCTGTCAACTGTCCTTTTTGGGCCAGGCTTATGTGGTGCGTTGTGAAAGGTCTTTCTGTCAATTAGGCAGTATCGGCAGAAGTGTGTACTTGTGCTGAAATTTTCACAGAAACCTCCAATGCAATGTGACCCAAGGTTGTCACCAGATATTGCAAGTAAAGAGCCCTTTAATGTTTTGCCATCATCTGTTTGAAAGCCTATATCCTCAATGTCCTTAAGATCTCTGATAAGAGAGGAAAATGTTTTCTCATGACCAAAAAACTTAACATCCTGTTCCCGGCAGAGCATCACCAACTGCATAGGATCAATAGATGATCTATTATGTGGCAAAATCTCAGAAAGTGTCATGTATACTGCAAGTATTTTATGTTTTTTCCTGCCTGAGCCCAGGGGATTTGCAACTTCAAATGCATCTTGAAACAAAATGATTGAGAGTGACGAGGGAGACTCTAGTAAAAGGGCATTATTTTTGAAGTTTGTCCCATCAGTCACATCCTCTATAACAGGGGTGCCCACACTTTTTGGGCTGGTGAGCTACTTTTGAAATGACCAGCTCACCGAGGTCTACCAACCAAAAATAAAATCCCAAATTGCAAGGGTTGCTGAATAACACGTTTTATTTATACATGGGATAATAGGGCTGCAACAAACGACTAATTTGATAATCGATTAATCTATCGATTAATGAAACGACTAATCGACTATTCGGACTATTACTGTATGCCTTGCACAATTTCTCAAACGCTCTTATTTAGCCATCAACTTTTAGATTTAACTTGAGGTTGTTTTAGGCATGTGGAAACTAACAATGAAGACAATAAAGATGAATACTTGATTCAAAAATACATATATTATTAAATTAACAAATTGTGAACAAAACTAACATTGCTTTTTATTTAAATTAAATAAATAATATTTCACATCAAAAGAAACAACAATGTTTTAACAAATCGTATTAAATAATCTGATGACAGATCTGTAAACAGAATAGCTGAAACTTTAACAAAATAAAGAGTAAATCTGTTACCTCTATCATTAACCCATGTTTGAATCATTGAGTTAACTGCGTGTGTTGCTGCTAGCATACATAACACCTGACGTGGAAACGTTACTCGTGGATGGGGCTGCAGAGCTGCTAGAAAGACAGTCGAACCCGGTGCATTCCTCCGTCTGGATGTGGAGCACTTTTGCTAAATGTTTAGACACATTGCTCGTGTTACCGCCCTCACATGCTGAACTCTCTTGGCAACGAGCATTGTCCACCTCAAGACGGGTAACATTTAACCACACCTTGGAGCGCTTCTCTCCGCCATCTCCTCCGTGTGTTGCTGCTTGTAGCAGCCGCGTGTGTGTAAACTGCCCCGCCCCCTCGCGCACAGACGGAGGAGAGAGATCTCGTCTCGATTGGAAAGATCGAAAATACACCGACATTTGTTTGTCTTTTTGCATGTTAGAAACGAGTTGGCGACACTAAGACTGCGAGATAATGTTTGTGTAGCAATAATACATGACCTTTCTCTTCCTCAACTCGCTACTCGGAGGGAAGTCGCTGTCATATGCCTTGTGAACACTCCGATAATGCCTCTCCACGTTACCTTTCTTTGGCAGAGCGACGCTTGCTTTACAAATAAGGCAAATAACCTTTGAATGTGACATCACAAAACAATATTCTTCCTCCCATTCTGGGTGGAAGTGGTATGTCTTTAGCTTCTTGCTCGGTCCCGTACTCATTTTGTTGTTTGTCTCTTGTTTGTCTCTTTAACTTAATTTGAGTTTTCCCGGCACTTGACTGATTTTGTATCGCTTTGTATTCTGGGTTAACAGACTGGAAAGCGATAGGTCGCTTTTTCTGTCAATCAAGTAAACTCCTGAATTAAGTGGCAGGGAGGCCAAGGGAGGAGGGATCAAAACCTGTTTTGTCTATTTTAACGGAACAGGATTTTTTTTTATGAATGACTCGCGATCTACCAGCATTGCCCCCGCGGGCGACCGACGTACTGGGCACCTCTGCTCTATAACATTCTCTACAGGACTATGCATCTTTGTATGCACATATTGCTCTTTCACTGATGACTGGCTGAGAAGAGATTTTAATGTCTCTTTGATGGGAATGTACTGACAGAAACATTCCCTGCCTGCACCATCTGAACCCAGGAAGATTTGTTTAGGATCAACATAGTTAAACATTTTTTTAAAGAATGTCTTTCGTGTATGATCTGACCTCAACACTCCCTCATTACACAACTTCATTGGGTCATCTTGCGATACCTCATCAATGATGTGTTGAATCTCATTTTCTGGCAAATTAAGTTGAGACAACTTTTCTCGCACTTTTAAAAGCACATGTGTCATTCCACAGTTGTGGACCTCCTGGAACTCTTCTATGATTGACTGAATAGTGGATGCTGGTAGAAGCATTTTAGCCTGCATCCTCAAATAAAAAAGAGCCACATTTGTCAGAAATGCCTCTTGGTCAACAGAATCCTCCGAGGCATCATTTTCATCAACTTCATTTATCAAGCTCTCATTTTGGTCAATATCTGGGGAAACATGTCTCTCTTCATTTTCAAGATGTGAAGATGAGTGTCTGTGTTTTCTGCTCAAATGTGAGGAAAATGTTGACCTGACACGAAAATATTTAGAGCAGTCTTTATAAGGACACCCTATCTTTTTTCCATCTCTGATATGCCATGTTAGATGTCTGCATAAACTAGAAAAATCAGGTGATTGAAATGTACATGCATCGACCTGACATGTCAAATGAATGCCCTCGATGTGTACCTGCTTGTTTTTTTTGTGATTTCTGTACATATGTGATTTAAAAGAAGAAAACTTCTTAAATGTACAAGGGCATTCAGATACCCCACAAGCAAATGAAAAATGTAATTCATTTCTATGAAGATTTATATGTCTAGTAAATGCATGTGCTGACTTACTTGAGAAATCGCATTTTTTTCAACTAAATAACATTTTGGATCTTCCAGAAAATGTGGGCATTCAGAACCACTCTATGCAGTCTTCCAGGGAAACAACACACTTCGGGTTCATTAACCCACTTTTGTAAAATAATGCAATAACGAATCAGAAAACACTTGACAGACTTATTTTGCAGCTGCTTCGTTTCACTTCAAAACAACACATACAACCGCTCGCTCACTCTTTATCTCGAAATAAAATACGGACTTTTGAGGGAAAAAAACAGCAATAATAACGTGAATAGATCTAAATAATCCGTTAAAGGACACAGCGGTTCTCTCCTCTTGCTCCTGATATGACACCCCAAAGTATTGTACAGTAATAACAAAAGTTACTGTAACATTGCAGCACCATTTACAGTATTGCTGTAATGTTATTGTACATATTACAGTAACATTACAGTATTGCTGTAATGGTATAGTATGGTTTTGCTACATTTCCCGCCTAAGGATCATATTCCCACAATGCAGCAGCACTACATAGTGCTGCATTAACCCACTTTTGTAAAATAACGCAATAACGAATCAGAAAACACTTGACAGACTTATTTTGCAGCTGCTTCGTTTCACTTCAAAACAACACATACAACCGCTCGCTCACTCTCGCTCGCTCTACCATGCACGCGCCCCTCTCTCTCTCAAAGTCATAGCAATCTGATTCTGCATTACCCTAATATCACAACAATTCCGAGGTCTGAGCCTTCATCTGCAGCTAAACGATCATTCACTCCCGCTGGGTGCAGTAACATTATCCCCCGCTGAACAGACACAGTTTTCAGAATAATTAACAATATAGGCTACCGGAAACCAACGTTACGTTACTAATCTAAACAGTCAGTGCATTTTGTGGAGTCAGTTGGCTTGCTCTCTAAACAATTAACTCATGAATGGGACCTACCTCAACAGCTGTTTGGCCAAATAATAATGCAACTCTATCTCGAGATTAAATACGGACTTTTGAGGGGAAAAAACGGCAATAATAACGTGAATAGATCTAAATAATCCGTTAAAGGACACAGCGGTTCTCTCCTCTTGCTCCTGATATGACACCCCGAAGTATTGTACAGTAATAACAAAAGTTACTGTAACATTGCAGCACCATTTACAATATTGCTGTAATGTTATTGTACATTTTACAGTAACATTACAGTATTGCTGTAATGGTATAGTATGGTTTTGCTACATTTCCCGCCTAAGGATCATATTCCCACAATGCAGCAGCACTATGTACATAGTGCTGCAATACTGTAATATTACTGTACATTGTACAGTAATATTACAGTATTGCAGTAATATTACAGTATGGTTTTAAAATGCTGTATACATTTCCCGCCTAAGGATAATATTCCCACAATGCAGCATAATGTACAGTATTACACTGTATTACAAATTCAAAGTAAATTACTGTGGGTAATACAGTAATTTACTGCCTAGATTACAGATTTTTTTTACAGTGCAGATAACAAAATATATGATACATTATGAAGTGATATGCCGCGGACTGTACTTAATGTTACTCTGATCCGGTTACTTATGTTGTGGTAGATATGTGGTAAGTGTTCTTAACGCTAATGTTATAATAGTCAGATTGCTCTGAAGATGGTAGGTGATATTCTATTAATGTTCACGTTCACACAGTCGGTGATTTTTGCCGGCCGTCTTTCCTGCGACGGCAGCTTTTCTGTATTTCCTTTCTCCTGTAATATGACTTGATCGCTTTAAACTCCGCACACTGAGCTCTGATTGGTCAGCAGGCAGTGCTTTCACTGAGTTGAGCTCTTAGCCTGCAACCTAACCTGGTCCCGACCAGGTTAGCCGCTAAGCATAAGTTACCATGTAGATCTAGCCTGCTAAAAAGAGAACCAGCTTCGTAGGACCGGAAAGCCGGAGTCTTCCCTGAATTTAGCCGGCTAAAGCGAAAATCCTGCTTCGTAGTATACCCCCCTGGACTCTGTTGAGCTAGTAAACACAGCTCGCCTCCACCTAGCTCTTCTTTGAGCCACAAATTTACATTATTTTAAGGAACAGCTTAGATGCAGGGATTGGAATTTTGTTTAAATACCTGTAATGTACTTAAGCTCAGGCTCTGATAAAATAAAACAAGCTATTTCATCAGAGCCTAAGCTCGACAGAGTCGGAGCGAAGACCTAATGTTTTCCTTGTGGTTATTTTTATTATTATTTTTCTATAAATTAATTGCGTTGTTGAGGGCCTTATTAGCATGCGTGAACAGTTTAGTTTTTATGCACACTTGTCAAGTCTGGTAAAAAAAACTCCCCGGACCTGCAGCGCCTAAGAAAGAAGTGAGTGACTTACACCACGAGCATGTTTCAAACTTGGGAATAACTTACTTGTAACAGAGCATTTTTAAAGGTCCCATGTCATGGCCATTTCTACTGATCATAATTCCATTGTTGAGGTCTACTAAAATAGATTTATATTGTACAATTTTCCAAACTCACATTGGTTTCTCATCCAGCATCTCTGATAGTATGTGTATTCACTCTCTGTCCTACACGGCTTGTTGGAGCTCCTGAGGTTGAGCTTGAGGTGATAGGTTCAGGGGCTGACTCTGAAGTGGCTGAGGTCTGCATACTAACTGCATGTCAGTCATGAGTCGCATTTTCAATGTTTCAACTTTTCCTCTGTCGCAGAACCCAAGCCTTCGATACCTTTGAAGCGACGTTGGCATTGCACTGACAGCTCAGCAGCTAGCTTGCTACCTTTGTGCTCATACACTCCAGTTGCTCTCAGAAGGAGTGACACGAGGGGAATCACTTTTGATGATGAAACATGTTTTTCAGTCGATATCTCCCTTGTCTTCAAAGGGTCTCAGGGCATCAATGGAGAGACTGATCTTGGCCCAATCCTCATCACTCAAGCACAGTGAGCTCTTTCCAAGAAGACAGAGGACTGTGGTAACAGTTTCTTTTGCTCACATAGTCTCTCAAACATATGGAACACAGAGTTCCACCTTGTTTCGACTGATTGGATCAATTTGTGGTTTGGAATCTTCAGCTGATTTTGCATTTCTTCCAGCCTCTCTGCTGCTCTTGTGCTGTGGTGAAAGAAGGACACTATAGCACTGCATCTGTGCTGGATGTCAAGTAGGGGAGACCGGGGCTAGTTCGCCCCTTTTTCACTAAAATGGCTATATTTCAGTTAATACAGAAGCAAATAGCTTCCATATGCTTTTGTATCATAGCTCTGGGTCTTGGCTATAAACTAGCGTATTGTAATTTGTCTGAGTTCCTTGATTTCTATGAGTAATACGTTGTTGAAAAAAGAAGGTCGAAGTAGGCGAACCTGCCCCGCACCGGGGTATGTTCGCCACCCCCTCGGGGCAAGTTCGCCGTCAATAAACCTGATTGGAACAATCTTATAATTTTACTTACTTTTAATGAATACAAATAACATTTTAATAACATTTTGAACATTTGCAGGTTGGAAATAAATGGAGAACAACAATAACAGGTTACAACAATGGAAAAACAACACAAACATGCTACATTTGAACAGTAAAAATAAGCAAAACCTTGAGGACCTCTTAACTATAGGCCTACATGTTAACATATGGATCTACTATTCTACCTGGCGTAGATAGATTCATCTGTGTCACAATGATGGCAAGTGTAACTGCTACCGGCACCCAGACAGACACACTCTTCGTGCGACCAACCTCTACAGACCTCACATTCTACCCACAGTTCATTTGGTAGGCTCTCGGACCACTTGCCCATGCACACAATGCATTCAGTGTCATCATCTGCATATTGTAAACTTCTTTTGGCTTTTTTGGCATTAACTTTCTTCTTTGGTTTCTTCGTTTTAGGCTCCCTCCTGGAAGTCTTGCCTTGGTCTTTGACTTTCTGCCCGGCTTTCTTCTTTTTTCTATTTATTTGCTCCTCACGCAGTGCCTCCTTTTCGGGTGTGTCAGTGAGAATTGCTGTCCTCCTCCGTTTCCTGCTGTTCGTTGAAGACCTGGGGGGTGCCTTAGAATGAGGTCTCAAAGTCTCTGGGGAAAACACCGGTGCAGTATCCTGACCCTGTCCTGTCATGGGGGAAGATGGTAAATCTGGGATATGTGAAGGTGGAGACCTCGATCCTGGAGTGGCGGGAGCTGGTCCTTCATCAGCATTATCAGGGCATGGCTGAGATGGTAAGCCTATTCCTTGGCTCTCTTCGGGAGGAGGAGACCTCGATCCTGGAGTAGCGGGAGCTGGTCCTTCATCAGCATTATCAGGGCATGGCTGAGATGGTAAGCCTATTCCTTGGCTCTCTTCGGGAGGAGGAGACCTCGATCCTGGAGTAGCGGGAGCTGGTCCTTCATCAGCATTATCAGGGCATGGCTGAGATGGTAAGCCTATTCCTTGGCTCTCTTCGGGAGGAGGAGACCTCGATCCTGGAGTAGCGGGAGCTGGTCCTTCATCAGCATTATCAGGGCATGGCTGAGATGGTAAGCCTATTCCTTGGCTCTCTTCGGGAGGAGGAGACCTCGATCCTGGAGTAGCGGGAGCTGGTCCTTCATCAGCATTATCAGGGCATGGCTGAGATGGTAAGCCTATTCCTTGGCTCTCTTCGGGAGGAGGAGACCTCAATCCTGGAGTAGTGGGAGCTGGTCCTTCATCATGTTCATCTGGGCATGGCAGAGGTGAGGAGGGTCTATGCGATGGACCAATGACTGCAGTATAGTGCGAAGCAACTCCATCACCTGTTAGATACAGACGTAAGTAGTTATACACATACCACTTCAATCTCATTAGTATGCATAGAAAGTGACAGGTGGTGTGACAGGTCACACCTCTCCCTACTTATTAAGCCCCGCCCACTTCCGGCTAAGCCCCGCCCCCTCCAGCGGAAGTCCCGCCTCCATAAGCCCCGCCCACTTCCGCCGGAAGTCCCGCCCCCACTTCCGGTTTTTCAAAAATAAAATTAAAAAATATTTTAAAAATGATAAAAATAAAAATGCTGCCCCTACCGGTCACCCCCACTTCCGGTTTTTCAAAATAAAATTAAAAAATATTTTAAAAATGATAAAAATAAAAATGCTGCCCCTACCGGTCGCCCCCGCTTCCGGTTTTCAAAATAAAATAACATGAAATGTAACAACCATATATTTTAAAAGTAATGTCTCAGCTCTAAAGAGCAAGGTCCCGCCACCTAACCACTTCCTGTGCCCCTGTATACAGCAGTATTGACTGTAACTTACAAATACTTGCAAATAACATGAAATATACAACCATATATTTTAAAAGTAATGTCTCAGCTCTAAAGAGCAAGGTCCCGCCACCTAACCACTTCCTGTGCCCCTGTATACAGCAGTATTGACTGTAACTTACAAATACTTGCAAATAACAAGAAATATACAACCATATATTTGTAAAAGTACTGTCAATCTCACTAACTCTCTCTCGCTCTCTGCTATTCTCTGCCGTGAAAAGTTTGATGAACAGTCAAGACAAGTGTGGGGACCATAAAACCCCCCGACATCCTCTGCGGGACAAATGGTGGGGCGATGGGGAGGGGACACACACACACACACACACACACACACACACACACACACACACCCCCCACCACTCACCCCTCTTCCGTTAGGGTTAGATAAATAAGAGCCATTCGTCTTTCTCACTCTTCAATATTTTCTCAAGTCGAGAGAAATGGCCAAGAGACGTCTTGATATGGGTGTAATCTGCGAGACACCTGTGACAACCTACAGCCATCCGCTGGGTGCTCCAATCAAGAAAAGATTGCGGTTTGTATGCCGTGTCCAAACGCCTCCAACCGAAGAAGAACTTCAGGGAGAATGGACTCTGGAAAATGGCGACGTCTGGGGTTATGCCTTCAACTATGTGGCGAATGAATTGCATTTCTACAACTTAAAGAAGGGGGAAATGTACGGACCACAGAGTGCTAATGCGACGCTAACCTCGACAGATTGGGCTGTGTTAACTCTGGTGTCTGCCAGAGAGCTCCCCCACCCCACCACTGGATTGAAGGCAGAAGGAGTGCATCAAGAAAGTATAGGGGAACCAGCGGTGTACAAGATTTTTGCAGTGAAAAGTCAAGAAACGCAGACAGCAGGCGAGATCAAAAAAGAGGTTGCACCGTTGCCCATCAAGCTGGAGGAAGAGGAAGGAGATATTTCCCCGCAGCCAGAAGTGAAAAGAATCCTGTCAAGCACCGTATGGGAAACTAAAAGCGGACCCTCTGGGCGTTGGTATTACCGCTCAAGCCGTGTGGTGACGTTGGGTAAGCACCCCTCGGATGATTTTGTTTTGGAGTATTTCAACTCTACATGCGGGGTTTTCCAGACAGCCCTACGTGTGCCTCTGACTGCTTGGTTGAAAATGATTGATGAGAAATCTGTAAAGCTTAAAGAACTTTTTAAACAGAGTCAGACATCGATCGACATTATACTGCTGAAAAGGACCCTCACTTATGCAGACGACCCCGCCCCCCAAACAGCATAACAAGTCCCACCCCCACCTCACCAGATCATTTAAAACGAAGGACCCATCAAGAACGGTCTGTGATCAACAACAGCCATGGATCTGAAAAACAACAACTCCATCACCGCGAGCTGCAGCCTGGATCAGACGCCTCCAGGATCACCATCCTCACCAACAATTTGGACACCAGATCTCGACAACTATATGGCGGGCATCGATATCACGGGATGGATGGATATGCCTCAACCTCCATCCGACTCTCCAGGGGAATGTGCAGCAGAAGGCGTTGACATATGCTATACGTGTGTTCCAGTGGTTCCTGATACAGAACGTGGAAGGACTTCATCATTCCTGAATACGGTAAAAGCTGTTGTAGCCCATCTGCTGGATAGGGTCGTGCAACTCTATAAAGAGGAAACATGCAATGGATGTCAAATCGCTCACCCCAGTCAGAGGCAGCACGAGTGTTTGTTGCCGACCCGAGATTACTTTCTGAACATCAATTATGACGAGGTGTTAAAGAGACTGTGGACCGTTCGTTTCATTCCAGCCATTCGGGATGCTCTGCACAAAAGCCAGCTTCATGTGTCAGAGAGGAGAGTCCTTGGAGCTACCGAGGCGATTCTGCACAATCTCAGAAACACCAGACTCTTTGAAGCTAAAATGGAGAAAATTTACGACCAGTTGATAGACAACGACGAGAACCGTCTGAAGACCATAAGAGCAGCCTGGGTCTTTTGGCAGCAGTAGGACAAACAAAAACAAATTTGATACTTTTTCGTTAAAGTATGTTTTATATTTTACTTCTTTTAACATGTTTTTTGATACATGTGTGACATATCAATAAAATGATTTGCAAGAAAAACTTTTGTACTCATTACCTCAACGGTGTGTAACAGGAAACATGTCTGAGAAACGTGCGATGCATAAAGTGTATTACACACCTTCTAATCCAGGGAGTTTAGGAGGTGTGGACAAACTCCATAGAGCTGTACAGAATGAAATGGGTAAACAAATAAATGTAGAGAAAGTCAGGGAATATTTATCGGGGCAGGACGCATATACTTTGCACAAGCCGGCTCGGGTGCATTTTGTAAGAAACAGAGTTTTCGTACTCAGACCGCTGCAGCAATTTCAAGCAGATCTCTGCGATATGCAGTCGCTGTCCGAATATAATGATGGTTTTAATTATTTGTTAACAGTCGTAGATGTATTTTCGAAAAAAGCCTATGCTCAGGCCTTAAAGAAGAAGACGGGTATAGATGTTGCCAAAGCCTTTGATACAATTTTAACACACAGTGAGATCCCTAAAAAGATACAAACAGATGCGGGGAAAGAATTCTTTAATAAAGTTTTTCAAAACTTATTGAAGAAAAGAGGTATAGCCCATTATGCAACCGCCAGTGATATGAAGGCATGCGTGGTAGAGAGATTTAACCGTACGCTGAAAACTAAAATGTGGAGGTATTTTACAGCTAAAAACACTCATAGATATATAGACGTCTTACCCGAACTACTTGAAAGTTACAATAATAGTTATCACCGAAGTATTAAAATGACGCCAATGCAGGTAACCAAGGAAAATGCGGCTCAAGTGTTTCGGAATCTATATAACCCCTCCAGCCTTCGTAAAAAAGCTGCTGTCAAAATGAACTTTAAGGAGGGGGAGCTTGTAAGGATATCCAAATTGAGAGGAGTATTCGATAAAAAATATGAGCAGAGTTATACGAACAAATTATTTACGGTGTCTGAAGGCTTACCTCGACAGCCACCTGTTTATAAGCTCAAAGATTATGATGGAGAAGAGATCAAGGGTACTTTTTATGAGAAAGAGTTACAAAAAGTTAAGATAACTAATGACAAGGCTTTTCAAGTCGAGAAAATTCTAAAAAGGCGTGTGGTGAGGGGGAAAAAACAAATGTTTGTATCTTGGCGTAATTGGCCCGAAAAATTCAACAGCTGGGTTGATGCTGGCGAAATCCAAGATGTATAAAAGCAATCAGAATCAAGCTCAGTCCTTCATTACAACCATGGAGATAAATGAAGGGTTCTACATTACGCTGCCGTCTAATGCCAGCCTGGAGGTATTTCAAAACAATACAAGCTCTAGCTATCAGGTGAACCTAGCACAACCTTTACACTTGGATGGTTCGTGGCAGGTCGCCCTGACAGAAATATCATACCCCCACACCTGGTATAACGTACCTACGGAAGCAGCCTTTTTTGAGTGGATAAAGAAAGCAAAACTCCCTGACACATCCCCAACGAGCAAGTTAAGGCTTCATATGTTTAGAGCTGGTTACTATAGTAGCATAACTCAGCTCATAGAGGAACTTGAGTCCTGCTTTAAAAAAATTGACCCCGATGTCAGTTTACACTATAGTCCAATTAACAGGAAAATCGAATTTCTAGGAGGGGCTCAATATCGCTTCCGCTTTCCAAAAACCGTCGCCTATATGCTTGGAATACAACCAGACCAGTGGCTCAAATTTGATAATAAATCAGCTGCCTATCCAACGGATATAAATGCTGGCTCAACACATCTATACTGCTATAGCAATGTGGTCAGTCACCAGCGGGTAGGTGACGCTTTTGCTCCTCTCTTGAGAACTGTAGATATAAGAGGAACATTCGGCGATACAGTAACTCAGTATTTTAATCCTGCATACTACTTGCCGGTAACAAAAACACACATCGAGAATATACAGATAGAAATAAAAAACGACCAGAACAAACCAGTAAAGTTCACCTACGGAAAAAGTGTAGTGAAACTTCATTTCCGCCCCTCAAAACGATGATTCATCAAGACCCCCAACGTTTTGTGAGTTACTATGAAAATCAAGCGGGGGGATCCCTGCCTGGTTTTTATGGTGCCCCGGTAATGTACGGGCGAGGCATTGGCTCTATATTTTCCAGATTATTTCGTTTTGTCGCCCCCCTGGTGAGAAAAGGGTTCGCCATAGCTAAACCTCATCTGAAATCGGCGGCCAAAAATATTGCATCAGATGTTATCAGTAAGGCTGTCCATAGATACGGCCCCCAATCAGACCCCGGATCTCAAGAAGGATCAGGTGGTCTGATGGTTTTGGCAAGAAGGCCCCGGAAGAGACCTCCAGGCAAACGGGTTCCGAGGGGTGTCAAGAAAGGAAAACACACAGTCAAAAGAAAATCATTAGGGAAAAAACACCCTCGGAGAAGGAACGTATTGGGGAGAGATATATTTTAGCGTGTTAAATATGGCCCTTTTACATCACAAATCTGCTGAATGCAGCATGGCAGAGCTGGATTTATTTTCAGCTCCGATGACACAACTCTCTATCGACGAAAAACACTACACAGAGGTCCTTCCACTGTCGGCCATTACAGAGGACGGACCCATAGAATTTTTTATACCCGGGGACGGAGATAAATACCTGGATATGAATGACACCTTGATACATCTCAGGATCAAAATAACCAACGCCGATGGGACTAATCTGGCAGCTGATGCCCCCGTCGCCCTAGTTAATTACCCTCTGAATACAATTTTTAGTCAATGCGACGTTATTCTAGGGGACAGGCTAATTTCTCAATCCAGTTCGACTCATCCTTACAGGGCTATTATTGAAACGCTATTGAATTACTCTGATTCTACTTTAAAAACTCAGTTCACAGCCGGCTTATTTTATAAAGACACCGCGGGGTCTATGGACTCTATAGTCACAGCCAATGGACCAAATAAGGGGCTGGTAAAGAGGGCCTCATTCACAGCAGAATCTAGGGAGCTCCATTTGATGGGTGCTTTACACACGGATATATTCTTCAGCGAGAGGCTTCTCCTGAACTCTGTAGATTTGAGAATCAAACTCACCAGATCTAACGATGCCTTTACTCTCATGTGTGCAAATGACTCTACATACCGTCTAAAAATACTGGGGGCTTCACTTTTTATCAAAAAAGCCACAATCACTCCTGCGGTGCGTTTGGGGCATGCTGCGGCTCTGCTGAGAGGTAACGCCCTCTACCCCCTGTCACGGGTGAATCTAAAGACATATAGTATACCGGTTAATTCTAGAATATGCAACCAAGAAAATCTCTTTTTGGGTAATATGCCCAAGTACCTAGTATTGGGTATGGTACATCACGAAGCCTTCACCGGCAGGAGAGAGCTTTCACCGTTTAATTTCATTCATAACGACATAGAGTACCTGGCTTTATGTCAGGACGGGAGACAAGTACCAGCCAAAGCATTTCAACCCCAATTTAACCGGGGGTCGTCAGTCAGAGAGTTTTACAACATGTTAACTGCTACAGGGAGACACATGAAAGACTTGCCTCTAAGTATAGACAGAGATGATTTCGAACAAGGATACTCTTTATTTGTGTTTAATTTAACTGCTGCTGAAGATGCCGATGCCTTATCCCCCATCACCAGCGGTAGTTTAAGATTGGAAATGAGGTTCAGAGTACCGCTGCCACAGACTACCACTTTAATCGTATATTCTTGTTTTGATTCGATTCTGGAGATTAATTCAAAACGACAAGTGCTGGTAGATTATTACTAAGAAGACTACAACATGAATAATCACCAACTGGATAGTCTCATGCAGAATATGTTAGGTGGTTCTTTTGGGGGGGGTATGGGCCTCAGACCAGCTACCCCGAGTAAAACAATTATTTAGATGCCCTGTATACATGATTGTCAACACCCACCCCTCCCACATGCCCGGAGAACACTGGCTAGCAGTGACTTTAGAGGCTGGGGAAGGAACTTTTTTTGATTCTTTCGGATTTCCCCCCGATTTTAGTCATTATCCTAAAAGCATCCTGCAATTTCTAGAAACACAATGTGCAACTATTTTATACCATAACCGGCAACTTCAGAATGTCATGTCTACAGCCTGTGGTCAACACTGTGTTTTTTATCTATGCAAAAGAGCGTCCGGGTTGTCTTACGAAAATGTGTTATCTTTATACCAAGATGATGTGATAAAAAATGATGCTGCTGTAACGAATTTTGTGAAAAAATACCAGAGGTGTGAGAGACGTCATAAAGACACTCATTTTAATCACAGTGTCTGTTCGCTACAAATGTTTAAAGATTGTTATAAAATGTAGAAATAAAAAAGGTCTGAAGACAAAATTAATTCAGGTGACTCTGTCTTTATTAGGAAATCATGAAATATAATACAACTTAAGGGGTTAAATGTAACCATCTGGGGCTTAATACTCTGTCTTGCCTTATCCTCTTCTTCTTCTTCTTAAGCAGGGCATTCTGAGGTTCTACAGCTGTTCCTAAAGTGTCCCACCCAGTAGTAACGGGAGATGTTTTTCTTCTTCTTTTTCGGGGGATATTTTCTTGATTTAGTTTACCCTCTTTGATTATGCGATATTGTTCACGAGCGTGAAGGTTTTGAAAAGCTGTTAAGGGAATGTTGATCTCACTCAGACTATTTAAAAAACCCCGCCAGCCCTTAGGCTCCTGGACATTTGTTTTATACGCGCAGGATAAATGTTTAAATAAATCTAAAACGTGGGAGCCTTTAACGGCAACCCCCTTGTCTATAAATTCCCCCGCTGGTGTCCATCCAGCTGTACTCGTGGTTAATTTCCTCATAATGTACTCGGCATTCTTGTGGTAACGCTTAGGGAGGTGCAGTAGAACATCGTTTTTTATTTTATCATCGGACGTGCCATCATTTTCTGCTCCTTTTACCACCCCCGTGTCTTCAGGTAGAGTCAGAGTAATATGTCTCTCCTCAAGCCCGTCTTGTTTGAGTAGGGTGAGATATCTTTGTAACAAGGTGTTGTATTTTATGATTTTTTCATAAGGGGGTAATCCTGGTTCGTTTAAGGTGGCTCTCATTTTTTCATCCAGAACATCTTCTGCAGTGCGTCTAATTGTTTCCTTACTGTGAGGGTTAGTTACACCATTCTGATTGAGCTGATTAAACTGGTGAGGTGTTAGCAGAAACATCTTTTGACTCATGGTCGAGCTAGCCCTCCTAAAAGTTGGCCTAAAATGGGGATCAACGCGCCGAGTAGCGGCAGTAGGAAACCTCCAGATTGCTTTCTTAAGGCCTTGAATTTAGTTTTTAAGTTGGTCTTTTTATTGGCCAAGAGTTTGAAAAATTTCTTTTGCTTCTTAAGCTTCTTATACTGAATGCCTGACAGGGGGATGTTACCTTTTAAAAGATTTAGAGACAGTTCACAGAGTGATTGAAGAAAATCCGTGGAGCAGTTCTCGAGAATATCCTTGCGCTTTGAAGGCGGGGCTTGACATAAGGCCCTCAACAGAGGCATGTTTCTTTTTAAACGGGCCGACATACTGTTTTTTCTCAAGTCTTCGTTTTTGGTACATAAACAACTAGCCATTGATTAGGTAGTGCTCCCGATCTAAGCCTGTAGATGTCTGGACAGGTGGGGGTCATGTCTACGATTAAGTAACCGTGAGGTTCCGTGGTGGCGTCTTCAAAACTTTGTAGGAAAAATGATTTATTACCAGGGTGTATTTGTTGAGCAAGTATGTTCATTTGTAGTCTGTCTCTGGGGTTTTTAAACAAGACCATGTAATTAGTATTCAAACTAATTGTGCGACTGTTTTTTCCTTGGTGAAAAACATTTTGGGTAAGCATGATAACACTCATATTTCTATGATGACGGTATTGGGTGAACAGTCTGACTACTTCCGGATGTTCAGAGGCCTGAAATATAACATCCTCTAATATAATCAGATGACTTTGGTCAGGAGGAAATAGCGATTCATCTTCAAATGATTCAGGCAGACCCTTGACGAATTTTATATTTTTATTCTTTTCCTGCAGTTCAGCATACATGGGCTGGAAAGAAGTATAAATCCACACAATATTTTGAGGCTGTACATCCATTACGTGAATACAATTTTGCAATACATTCTTGACAAAAAAAGTTTTTCCACAACCACTAGGGCCCACTACTAGACAGGAAAAAGGAACACGCAGTCGGGGGTCAAAATCAATTTGACTTGGTGAAAACATGTCGTCAATTATTTTCTCAATACCCAAAAGGCAAAGTATTTCCCCCGGCTAACAAACGTCTCTTGTCAAACACAACTCGGAACTTTTTGGTGAATGACACATTTCTCAAAGCGAAAACCTCTTTATTCCTTACAATGCTGTGCTGAGGGACCTCAATTACCCTTCCCCTCTCAGAGTTTTGAACGTAGCCCTCCACCAGGTCGGCCAGACTGTCAAAGTTCACTCGTTTGCAACATTCATGCGTTTGTGTGATGCCTTTCACGCGCATCACAACTTTTTTTTGATTTTTGGTCTGATAAGCATAACTTTTAGGGCCTGCTGAAACAAACTCTTTAATCGTATCGCCCCCCAGCTCGTCTGTCAGGTCCCCCAGATACACACCCATAGGTAGAGGGCTCTCTCCTTGTCTTGTCACATAGATTATGCTATCTGTGTCGTAGTAGAATACTCTGCGCTGTAATTTCTCCAATTCACTGTACAGTTTCAGCCTGGCATACGCTGTGGTAAAGGCGGCGATGAATATGTTATCCACCTTGTTGGGAGTAGAGTAACAATTTTCCCCGTAGCACCACTGAACTAGAGCCGTTCGGGGGTTGAGGAATGAGAAATACGTAACCTTATGTTTAGCTGAAAACAAGAGGTTAAGAAATTCTTCGGCTTTGGTCACAATCTTAGTCTGAGTCAGATTGCTTCTCTGGGCAAATTTACCCCAGAAACTGTTGAGACATAGTTTTGCCACTTGTCTTTTGGCAGGGTTTGATTTGATTTTATCTGCATCCAGCAAGATGCCCTGCTTAGCATGATAGTCTGCCACATACTTTTGTCTGCTCTCATCATCTGAGGCCTCTGAAGGGTAACCTGATGCTTCTTGTTTACCCTTCAAAAAGGTGTGTATATAGTCTACAAAAATGCTGTCACTTTTCTTCTCAAAATGCCACACCTCTGTGATCTGAGTCATCTTGTAACCCATATCCAGAGCTTTGGTGAATTCCGGGGTCACCCAAACCCCTGTTAATGCTCTTTCCTCTTTGCTATGCAAGCAGGCCCCCTGTTGGTTGTTAAGCTCTGCGCATGTGCGGCATAGAGTGAACACCAGTTTACCAGCTGCAGTTCGGTAGGGCAGGACAGGAAAGTACAGACCTCTAGGAGGTTCTACTGTGGCTTTGATTAACCCGAAATAACTGCGAGGGTCTTTGAAATCTCGGAATATGATCTGAGGGTGTCCAAGTGGATATAGGCCTGTGCAGTTTACAAAAGGATAGAGTGAGGTGAAATCGCAGTAATGAACCGATTCATCCACCGCTGCTGTGTGCCTCAACTTTACTGCACATGTCCTTCCCCCGTATAAAGCATCGCGGGGGGTCAGCGGTTCTGGTGCATTGTATACCTTGAGGAAAGCCTTCAAATCTTGATTGGATTTTTTCATCTCAACCCATGTATGCTCACGCATAACGTTCACTTTGGCCCCATGGACAGCCTCTAGCTCATGCAGTTTTGCCTCGCTAACAGCATGGAGATGCTCAAATGTGTGACCTATCAAGGGGTTTTTCTCATGCCCCTTATAGCAAGAGGGGCAGCCGTGATAGAAACAACCTAGAAATTCCCAGACAATCTTTTCCCCGGTAACTTCGGCAAACCCGTCTACGACGAAACGTCCCACTCGTTTCTCTCCTTCATTCAACGCATGTTGAATAAAAACACCTGCAGTCTGAGCTACCCACTCCAGCCACTGAATACCTGCGTCTGAGTACGTCTTGTTTTCACGGCGGTAGTCGTCGGGTGGGAGGATTGCCAATGTTTTGGGCGTTAGAAAGTTTGTGGTAAAAACTTTCATACAGGCAGAAGCTATAGTCGCACGACTAAAAGGATCAACTCCTGTCTCCCCGAGAAAACCTTTCCGAAATAATGCGGCCCCCTGGGCAAGAATGGCCACATCGTTTTTGCAGTAAAGCAATGCCTGCTCTCTAAAGTCAAAAATCCCCCGGCGTACCGTCTCATACCACGTGAGAAAGTCACTCTTTTCACCAGTTGTCATGCGTTCAACCCCATAACAGCGTGCGGGTGGATAAGGGCCTATATAACTCAGGTTAGCCTCGGAGCTGAAACCGTGAGGGAAGTACCCCTTGATTTTATCTCCAAACCCCAAAGCTTTTGGCATGTCTGCTAAACGCATAGACAGATAAGACAGTGAGTCTATGTACCTGTGGCCGAAATCCTCGTCAGTAAAAGAGATCACTTTACTTCCCTGCATTGTTAACGGGGGCTTTAGCCCCTGTGCAACCATTGCGTTGATAATGAAATAGCTGTCAAAACCCTTAGCATTGTGCGCGATGAATGTTGCATTCTTGAACTTTGGGCTCCTAAAGTGTGCCAGAAACTGCCGTGCACAGTCGATTCCTTCGCCGACCCAAATTTCACCCCCCAAGGTTTTTGTACAAACCAAGAAAGGTATATGTACCCCATCTGCCCCCGCCATTGTTTCAAAATCATAAAACACAATGTTGTCATTGTGTTCTGTCTCTTTAGGCTGCACTCCTATGTAACACAAATGTTTTTCACACCCGAGCGTAGAAGTAGATGGTAATTTTTCCTTGCATGTCCTACATTTTTTCGTCACACACTTGTGTGTTTTATCTGCTCTACTCTTGGGGGTGTAGTAAGAAAGTTGGCAATCTGCACACTTTTTGTGTAAATCACAGTTACTGGCAATGTCTGTTGATCTCTGTTTCTGCTCTTTATGTCGAGAATGACAGCCGACTGTACGGCATGTTTTGTTGCAGTCTTTACAAAAGATGGGTTTAAACTCTGCCAGGGTGCATGCAGGGTCAAGGCAGACATAGCAATGCCCAGTACAGGAGTGACTCCATTGAGAACTGTACCCTGTATAGCAATGCTCACAGACATACGGAGAGCCTAAAAACCCCTTCAAGTTCTTCACACCATAGTAATGGTTGTGTAGGAGGAACAGAAACACAGTTTTGTCTCGTTTGGGGGCGTCTGTCTGAAATTTACAAAGGGTTCGGTCGTCACCGTTTCGGTAAAAAACCACTATCTTACAGTTTAAGCTGTCTTCGAATTTATCAATGTCGCTGAATGTCACAGCTGTATGAGCTGTCAAACCCGCCATATTCTGGATCTCTTTACCGCGCTTGACCCCCTCATTATCAGTGAGGTTATCGTGTAACAACAGTGCTAAATTAATAGCAAAACACAGCTGGTTGGAGGAGTTCTGAACAACGTAAAGAAAACGCGCCTTCTTTTTAACAATCTCACTGTCTAACATTTTACTAATCATCCGTTTACCCTGAACCCCCCCACGGGGGGCCTGAACAATTTGAACCACGAGCTCCATGTTGCCTTCTGCCATTACCATGATATTCGATTGCATGGCTTTGAACAGCCCCTCCTCAAAATCATCCAGATTATCATCGGGACCATTTAAAATGGCTGATACATTAACCCTTAGTTCTTCACCACGTAACTCAATTTGTATGATATCTTCTCTTTCTGCCCGTGCAAAAGCATGTGCACGCATGTTATGCACATTGTTCATCAGACCCTGAAAATAGACTCCAAAGTCTGCTTCACCCCCAATAGGCGGTAGGACTAGAGACTGTCTCATTTCTATGTTACCGAATACAGGTCGAGAGATAACACTTGGCTCGGCATCTCTGCTAGTGCCTCCTCCTCCTCCTCCTCCTCCATACTGTGACAGGGGGCCCGGTGATTCCGAAGCATTCGGGGTGTCATTCTGATCAACATGTCTGTTACTTTGCATGGAGCAAGCGGGTGATTCTGAGTCATTCGAGCTGTCATTAACACACCCGTCATCTTGCATGCTGGAAACGGGGAGGCAGGCGTGGGGCGAAGCTTCGCTATTTTGTCCATCCAGACGGCGGGCATTGTCTAGAGGCTGCTCTAAAAGCCCTCGGTCTGCATAGCAGTCTATCACCCAATCCAAGGCACCGCCTAATGTTTTTGTTGGACTGCTTGAATTTGTTTCTGACAAGGCCGCGGGCTCGTTTACAGCTGACCCCTCGTCATTTAACTCACTGTTGCTGCCTGAACACTGCGGAAATGACAGGTCCCTATATCTGAATTCATCATCATCATCATCACTGCACAATTCGTTTACATCCGGTAATACATGCAGAAAGGACCTTTCTCCATCTGTATAGGGGCTTGTTTCTGTCAAGGGCGTAGGCTCGCGTACATCTGTTATTGTGTCATTTAGCTCACTGTTACTGTCTGACCACTGTGGAAATGACATGTCTTCGTACACAAAGCCCTCACCACTGCATAGTTCATTTACATCAGGTAAACCCTCGATGAAGGACTTTTCGTCGTCTTTTAAATCATCCATGCTTGACCGTTTTTAAGAAATCACCCCCGCAAAAAAACAAAACATAAAAACAAAAAAAATCAGTGGCACCGCTGAAGAAACATTTCACTTTGCTTCTACATTCATGGACGTAAAGTCAACATACCTGGCGGATACATCAATAACAGTTTTACATGTGATCTACGTGTAGCTTATTCAGATGGTGTGGCCTTAAAGCAGACCTTAACAAACAGCGTTTGTCCTTTTGATAACGGGGTCCTCCCCTTCAATTGCTCTATAAAAGAAAAGAAAAGAAGAGGGTATAAGCATGTTTTTTAAAATACTCCAAAACAAAATCATTTAGCTATCATCTTTTGTATAAGCACACCTAAAAAAGCATTTTTTACCTGGTAGGTTTGAATTGTCAAAAACACCGTCTGTGTTGAGATGACTTGTTGAACAGATCTGCGCTGAGCTGAGACCATGCAGGCCGCCGGAGGGGGTGCACCACCTTTTTAGAACAAGTGAGTACGTTATTCTGGATACTTACACCTGAAAGAACATATTTAATTTTTAAGAAATATAGCTAAATACACTTATAGTAAAAAAATGTACACCACATTATTTGTACTTAGAACGATACTTCATTAAAGCTTCTAAATAATTACATAATAGAAAAACACAGATGCATAGAGGTTATTTAACACACACACACACACACACACACACACACACACACACATCAAGCAGCATTAACTAACTATATGCTATTATAACATAAAAAATAAAAGTACTTACCATATATTTTCAAAATATCTGGGCCTTGACGGGGAAAAGCGAAGAGAGGCTGCCTAGATGTTTTCGGGGTTACTTATAGACCGCAATATGTAAATGATTCTAAAAACAACCAATGGGGTTATTCCTGATTGTTTAACAAATTAGCATTATATTGTATTTGGTTTTTTATGGTAGAGCAAATACTTTTTTATTTTAGGCTATTCTCCTGTATATATGTATGCGTGTATATATATATATATATATATATATATATATATATATATATATTTATATATATACATATATACGCATACACATTACAAAAAAAAAACATGTAGATAGTTACATGAGAAAATAATGTAACTGCTTTCTCTGTTTTGCTCTGACCATCTGTCCTGAATTCGGAGACTTTTGTAATTAGCAGCCTCAGACCGTCTCCTCACACACACACACACACACACACACACACACACACACACACACACACACACACACACACACACACACACACACACACACACACACACACACACACACACACACACACACCATTTGCCCCGCAGAGGATGTCGGGGGGTTTTATGGTCCCCACACCTGTCTTGACTGTTCATCAAACTTTTCACGGCAGAGAATAGCAGAGAGCGAGAGAGAGTTAGTGAGATTGACAGTACTTTTACAAATATATGGTTGTATATTTCTTGTTATTTGCAAGTATTTGTAAGTTACAGTCAATACTGCTGTATACAGGGGCACAGGAAGTGGTTAGGTGGCGGGACCTTGCTCTTTAGAGCTGAGACATTACTTTTAAAATATATGGTTGTATATTTCATGTTATTTGCAAGTATTTGTAAGTTACAGTCAATACTGCTGTATACAGGGGCACAGGAAGTGGTTAGGTGGCGGGACCTTGCTCTTTAGAGCTGAGACATTACTTTTAAAATATATGGTTGTATATTTCATGTTATTTGCAAGTATTTGTAAGTTACAGTCAATACTGCTGTATACAGGGGCACAGGAAGTGGTTAGGTGGCGGGACCTTGCTCTTTAGAGCTGAGACATTACTTTTAAAATATATGGTTGTTACATTTCATGTTATTTTATTTTGAAAACCGGAAGCGGGGGCGACCGGTAGGGGCAGCATTTTTATTTTTATCATTTTTCAAATATTTTTTAATTTTATTTTGAAAAACCGGAAGTGGGGGTGACCGGTAGGGGCAGCATTTTTATTTTTATCATTTTTAAAATATTTTTTAATTTTATTTTGAAAAACCGGAAGTGGGGGCGGGACTTCCGGCGGAAGGGGCGGGGCTTATGGAGGGGCGGGACTTCCGCCTCAATAATAAGTAGGGAGAGCTTAATAAGTAGGGAGAGGTGTGACCTGTCACACCACCTGTCACTTTCTATGCATACTAATGAGATTGAAGTGGTATGTGTATAACTACTGACGTATGTTCAAATGAGACATAACTCCTGGACGTCCGGGCGTGATCATGGTCTCCCGGTAACCCACGCTACCATGCACTTTTTGATAGACGTAGGCTGTGACCCCCAGAGCATTACATATCACTGTCAGAATGATATCACTTGTATCAGTATTGTACATCTTTCTATAGACGTAGTCCTTCACTTCTTTTATGATGTTGTTGCCTGCAGATGAGAAATCTTCATAATATGTCTGGTTAATAGAGACCTCCCTGATGATTGCCTGCGAAATTGTGAGCCTTTGGTGTCTTTGGACACCCTCTGCTGCATTTATCGCAGCTACAGCTGCATATAAAAGGCAATGCCCATCACCTCTTACCTCGACAATCTCACCCGGCAATGATTCTAGGCAACCATTTGAAACTACACGGTTCACAGTCGAGCTACCAGTGGTCATTGTGTCATCATGGGCTGTGGCCAGCTGTTCAGATCTGATGATGTTTTCGGAAGGATTTGGTCGGTCAGTGACAGCAGATGGGGCAAAATCGAAATCAGTAAAGATGTCAGGGTTATAGGGATATACACCTCCCTTCCTAAACCCTGCCGTTATATTGCCAATGGTAAAGGAATCTTGCCATGGTTGGCTAATCAAACCAGGTATATCATAAATGGTCATCGACTTGCCAGGGTTGTTTCTTAGCCAAATACTTTGAGCTTGAGCAATTCTAGTTTTGAATGGTCCAAACACTGACAAGTCCAATGGTTGAAGTTTATGTGAGCAGTGAGGGGGAAAGGATAACATTACCACCCCGTTATCTGAAGCATAGTCCAGGACATCTATCGAAAGATGGGAGTCATGGTTGTCTAGTAGTAGCAAGACAGGGGCGGCTTTGGTCGGCTTGACGTGTTCCACGAAGTGACGAAGGAACACGAAGAAGTTTTCCTCCGTCATCCATCCAGACTTGTGTGCCACTCCAGCGGACCCAGTGGGACCTCCATTCACAAAATGGTCTCTGTATTTCACTCTTGGGAATACGAAAAATGGGGGAATCGTTTGACCGCCAGCTGAGATAGCAGCGCAGAATGTGACCAGCTGCCCTCTCTCAGCTGATGTCAGAGACCCTATTTGCTTAACACCTGTAGATGCAACCACCTTTGGCGGTTTTTGCACAGTGGTGACCCCAGTCTCGTCGACGTTCCAAATATCTTTCGCAGCAAAACTATGTCGATGCATAACAGTAGACAGCTTGGTGAAGAAATCCTTTACATTGGCCCTGTTGAATGCCGTCGCTCTGCCGATACTGGTGGCTTCGGGAGTTCGTATTGCCAGTGCCGGGTGCCTCTTCAGAAAACCGGTAAACCAGTCGGCACCCGCCCTCTCCTTTTCAGCCCATGAGGGGGGCATTGACAAACCATAATGTTTGGCACACTGATATGCCAACGTGCGGATTTCAAACGGGCTGAGCCCAAAGTATATATCTGCAGCTGCTTTAAGATATTTTTCAAGTTCTTTCTCTTGATCCTCGGTGAAAATTCGTCTATGGCTCACATAGCCTACATGAAGCGATGAAGTGGAACCCTCGGTCGGTGCGGCCCTCATCTTGGCGATGTAACCTCTAAGGGTTGATCGAGGGACTTGGAACATGTCTGCGGTTGTCTTGGTTCCATCTTTGCTTTTTAAGTAGTGATCGACAGCCTGTCACACGACGTCCGGGGGGACTTTAGTAGCCCGGTCGGTTCTTCTGACATATTTACGTACCATTCTGCAATATAAAACGCACAATAAAGTCTTGTTTAGCTCTCGCCTTGTGGACAAACTTTTGAGTGGTTAAAAGAAGAAAAAGTGATTGGGAATATAAGGGCTAGAGATCAGCCAAATGATAGGGGGAGGAACTGAAAAGCGATAACCATAGCCCCCCGTATAATATGCATCCTAAACCCATGTCAGAACTACCATTAAGCCTTCAAAAGACCATGCCTACAAAGTTTTTTCAAGACCAATTGCATCGGGGCACGTCCGCCCCCCAAGGCGAACGTGCCCCGTAGGTTGGTGGGCGAACCTGCCCCACAAGACCATTTCCTGCATTGGTGACGATGTGGCAAAACCTGTGCATGCACATATATTTTTGTACTTGAAATGTGATTTACAAGTATGTCAACATTTACGGTGCATATAGATCAGGCATCCTCAAACTACGGACTCCGGTCCGGATCCGGACCGAACCAGCACTGTCTCCGGACTCTGAGCAAATTATACTTTTCATATGTATGATCTCTCTGTATTATATGTGAGACATCGCCACAACGCATTCGCAACGAGTCAAAATTCTCCGCTATGTCCACTGCAAACAGCGCTCTGCATGTCTGACTGTTCCACTGTGTTCCACCTGTGTGTGTCAACGCTTTGGTCCAATCACATTCAGCATCCAGTCAGCGTTTTTTCCCCCCAAACAATCTGCGAATCAGAGGCACAGTAGGGCGGGTCTTCGCGGAATGCGGGTGGGAAAAATGTGTGTGTCTCTTTCAACCTGTCTAAGTCAGAGCGAGAATTAAAACAAAAACAACAAAAATTCAGAGCGAGAGTTAACAGCTCATCTAGTTCCATCTGTACTGTAGCTAGTAGCCTAGTTTCACCTACCGGGGTGGCAACTGACACCCTAAAAATAGGCCTTGCCACCCCAGCTGCCACCCCAGTTGGCAGCTTTGTTTTGAAAGAAAAGTTGTGGCTCATCGGACATTTATGAGAGAAAGTCTCTAATGTCCGAGTGCAAGTGAATGCAGCACAAGATTCACGTCATGTAACCCCTCCCCCGGTCCTGGCGCGAGCGTGGACATACGATTTGGCGGCGATTTCATTTTTAACTGGACGGCGCAAAACGAGAAGCATTCGGACCCAAGCACTGAAGGAATGAGGTATTTGCGGTCTACAATGACAGAGAAGAGACTGTCAGTTTGACTGTACTCAGCATTGAATCAAAACGCACTAAAGCTGTTGATCTTAATACGTTTGTGAGGCGTTTCGCTGAACAAGATGGTAATCGCCGCATTCAGCTGTAATAGACATGTCAACTTGATGCTCTGCTCACGGATGAGCATACAAAACTATTAAGATGATGACCTTACGTGTGTAAATAAATTGTTTTCTTTGAGGGGGTCTGCCCCCAAAAAACAGTTTTAAGTCCTGAGAAAGTCAAATAAGACGGTGTTTAAAACTACACTGCCCAGCCAAAAAAAAGTAACCACTTTGATGTAACTAGGCCAGTAGGTAAGGACTTTCCACTGGATAATAACTGCAGTATAAAAGAATGCATGACTGAAGTTATGGAGACCATGTTGAAGGCAAACAAAAAGAGGAAATAACAGGTCAAATCAAGCAAATCCCCTCTCAGATTGCACAGCAACCAGAAGAACATAAATACTGGCTGGTGATTTGATTCATCAGCTTTGTGATGGAATAAAAAATGCACAGTGCATTTCCTTAGCTGTGGGTGAGTCCACTGACACCACTGACAATGCTCAGTTGCTGGTGTTTGTGAGTTTTTATGATGAGGCAAAGGGGGAGTTTGTTGAAGATGTGTTGGGCCTGACGAACCTCAGTGGACACACAAGGGGGCAAGACATTTATAAAGCAATAATGGGAATGCTGAATGAAAGAGGGTGCAGCTGCCTTTATTCCTAACTGTGCAGCTCTTACACTGCGTCTCTGAGGGGTCAAGCACAGACACAATAACAATGAAAACTGCTGCATACAGATTATTTTTGTTTTTGCAACCTCGTGTTAAGAATCTTGTTGCAATTGTTTAAAAGTTTGAATGACCGTAATAAACGGACCTTTGTCTTATTGAAACATTTATTTTGGACCTTTAAGATTTGTATTTGAGTACCCCTGATATAGATGATATTCAGAATCTATAGGTACAAGGTCAACAACTAAACTTCAAAATCGTATGAAAATTTCACTTACATGGGTCGAAAATCGATTGTTTACGCCAGAAAACTAACAGGGCGTGGACGTCGTGGCTGACGTTGGTCAGTGCACGCGGACTGGATCACGTGACAAGGCTAAAGTGCGGGAATTCATCGCGAGGCCCTGGTTTTCGAAAAAAACGCGAGTGGCGAACGTGCCCCGGGGGCGAACTAGCCCCGGTCTCCCCTACATCAGGAAGTGCCTTAATGGAGTCTTTTACCACTAGGTTCAATGTGTGTGCAAAACATGAATAATGCGCCCAACCTGCTCTGCGCACTGCAGCAACCATATTGGTACCATTATCAGTGACTACAGCCTGAACCTTGTCAGTTATGCCCCATTCATCAGTGATTCTTTTCAACTCTGAGCAGTGTGTTGTCCTGCAAAACTAGTGTCCTGCAGGTCACCCTTGAAAAAGAGATCTTTTGATCTCAAGGGGCTTTACCTGGTTAAATAAAGGCTACAAACAAAACTACACGTTTCTAGGACGTATGTTTGCATTTGCCAGTTCTGGTCAATAACATGGCATGTGACAGTTATATGCCTCTGTGGCTCTTGATGTCCACATGTCTGAGTACAACACTGTTTGCATCATCCAGACAGTTTTGAGTGGCATTCATCATACATTGCTGGTAATTTCCCTTCCAATAAAGTGTTCCTACTTGGAATCTTGTAGCATGGATCAAGTGTCTTTACAAAATTATTAAAACCCTCATCTTCAACCACAGAGAGAGGCTGCAGGTCCTGAACAATCATCTCTGCTAGGCTTCTTGTTATTTCCAGAGATCTTTTGGAGTCACCTAGAATGAAATAACAAAGATGTTCTTATTTCGGTTGCATATTTGTGACACTTTTTGTTTTCATAGTAGCCTACTATTTAAAGACAACAAACAATAGTTAGGTTGCCTCTGTCTGCTGCAGTTCCCTCTTCCGCCTTTCTTTTTTCTTGCAGGTCATTGTTTTCTCTGTCGTGGCTTTTCATGTGCTTATAAAGATTGGTTGTGTGGCCACAGTAGCGAACTGCCTTCTTGCACACATCACAGTTCGCTAAATTGTCATTGACGATTGTGAAATAGCTCCACACAACGCTCCTCTTTCTCTCAGCCATCATGTGTGTGTGTGTGTGTGTGTGTGTGTGTGTGTGTGTGTGTGTGTGTGTGTGTGTGTGTGTGTGTGTGTGTGTGTGTGTGTGTGTGTGTGTGTGTGTGTGTGTGTGTGTGTGTGTGTGTGTGTGTGTGTGTGTGTGTGTGTGTGTGTGTGTGTGTGAAGAATAAGAAGAAATAGAGGTAGAAAAATAAGTAGTAGAAGAAGAAATACGCTACAGGCACAACACATAACATATTAACGTGTGTGTCGCACTCGCGAGTCGCTGGCTGCTGCTGCCCTGCTGGCTGCTGCTGCCCTGCTGGCTGCTGTCAGTCAGCTTGATAATCAGCGTTCGAGTCTCGAGGAGGACAGCAGTGGAGAGAGAAGAAAAGAGCAAATATACTTGTGTTCGTCCTCTCTGCACATCGTTTTTGATGAAATTGACGAGTAGAGGAGAGGGAAAAAAAGTATAAAAGTATCGATCCTATTGGCTCTAGTATCGATATTATGAAACGTAACGTAATATCGGAAGTATCGATATTTTGGGATTGATCCGCCCACCCCTAGTTACCAACCAGGGAGCTCTATGCAAGTCAATGGGACTCCCTGTTAGTTGCAAATGTACGCTAAAAGTCCTGGTGTGTGAGGAGCTCCGTGGATTGGTCCATTTTGGTTCCCGTAAGAAACAAATGGAAAAAGAGAAATCTCCAACGAGGCGTTCTGGGGCAGCACAGACAGATATTTTCTGTGTTAGAGTTTTACTCGCTACAGGGTGTACTTTGAGGGTTTCCGACTCTGCAGACCGTTTACTTGCATAAAAACCTTCATAACACACAAGGGGACGGGTAATAACGCCGGGTTACGTATTGTAACCCTTGTTATATTAACACAGGCGGAGCCCTCTACTGGACCCTATGGGTACTACCTTATCCTGCGAGCATTCTCCTACTGAGATATCTATAGACGCAGCCGGCCTTGGGGCGGGCCTACCTGAATGCGCGCGCATCTCACCGTTTAAAAAGGAGGCCTCACCTCTCTTCAGCGAGCGGGATAGGACAGACAGTGCCCTGAGTAAAACCGACCAACATTTTTTTTTTAAATGTGCTCTATAAATAAAACTTGATTTAATTTTATTTGAACATGTTTTTCAAATCAAATCAGGTTTTATTTATATAGCACATTTAAAAACGATTTTTGGTCGAGGCAAAGTGCTGTACATATAATAAAAACACTTTACTACAATAGCAAACAGAAGACAATAATTTACAACAGCAAATAAAAACAAAACACAGGGAAATGTCAGGACTCGTGCTCCGCTCTGACTAGAAGGCCAGAGAGAAGAAGTGTGTCTTTAGTGAGGATTTAAAAACCCCTAGGGTCTGGGCCGACCTCACATGGAGGGGCAGAGTGTTCCAGAGCCTAGGGCCAGCTGCTGCGAAGGCTCAGTCACCTCGGGTTTTGAGCCTGGTCTTGGGCACTACCAGCAGCAGCTGGTCAGCCGACCTTAATGCTCTGGCTGGGGTGTAGCGATGGAGGAGTTCAGCTATATATGCCGGAGCCAGCCCATTTAGTGCTTTAAAAACAAATAAAAGGAGTTTAAAATCAATTCGGAACCGAATTTGAAGCCAGTGCAGTGAGGCCAGAATTGGGGTGATATGGTTACGTTTTTTGTGTCCAGTTAGAAGACGCGCAGCTGCGTTCTGGACTAGATGCAAGCATCTAATTGACGGCTGGTCCATCCCCACGTATAGAGCGTTGCAGTAATCCAGCCTTGTGGTTACAAAGGCATTCATCACCCTTTCCACGTCTAGGACTATTTTTGAACATCTGAGTGGCCTTAAACCTCTCCTTTTTCCCTGGCTGCCTCCCAATGTGAAGAACAAGCGCCAAGAAATAACTTTAATTGTTTGGCCCCACAGAAACCATATAACACAGCCACTCCCAGCGACTGCATAACTTTAACAAACTAATACAGAACATTTAAACTTTTGAGCCTACCGTGGCCATCAAGGTTACCTTAATGTTATTTTAAAATGAAATAGTAATTAAAGCTTAAACAACGACGAGTTGCACAAGGTAAGCATTTGGGACTTTAAAAAGTATTCTGCTGTAACCCGCTGAGGCGTGAAGACATATTGAATTGGGTTGATGTGACCCTAAAATATATTCAGTCTCATTATGCTTCATGTTAAAAGAAGACACAAAGGAATAAAACAGGCTAATTGAGTTGAGATACAAAAAGTATTCACATTCTTTGTTACATAATACTAATGAGGCAACAGCAGTGGGAAGATGTGACCTGAAAGTTCCTTACTTCAGTCCTTCAGCCTAACTAGATTTAAATCATGTTTGGTATTTAATTAGTACCATTTAGAGAACATATTACTGAAGCTGGGATCATTTTAAAGTCAATTGAACATATGAGAGCTACGTTGTCATCCGTTTTGTCATTTGTTTGTTTCTTTCTAAAGTATACAATTAGAAATAATGGTACTTGTCGGTTATCTGTTACCACTTTTTTGGTTTTTTTCAGACTCTCTAAATAACCCTAACCTAGGACTAATAAAACATCAGCTAATGGTAAGTGCCTTGAAATGTTTTACAGGTTTTTTTCCAGATCATAAACCCTAATGATTTAATATGGAGCCATAGCGTGCATATCTTGCACCTTGCATTTTGATGGTGAGCCCAGCTGATGCATAGTCATGAGTAAACATACTGTTAAACTCCTAATCCTAAAACATATATACAAAGCTGCTCTGTTCAGGAGAAATTCTGGAAACGATTGAGAACCTTTCATGCATAAAACATACTGACATTAGAAATCTAATCAATTCTTTAATTCGACATAAATAAAATGTTATATGAGGACTTTAATAACTCTGTACTATCGTGCGGTGTAGATGGCCCCTGTTACGAGTATCTGACTACACATTAAAGTTCATGTCGACAGTTTATTATAACCAGGGGTGCACATAACTTTTTTGCCCTGGTTCTCAAAGGAGCACCTGGAGATGTTGCTTGGTACTCATCCTTAAAATGAAATAAACTGTAACTTTTGAGGGGGTCTTGACTTTATTTGCCAGAACACACATGCAGAGGTGAACACAGAACACACATGCAGAGGTGAACACAAGACAACATTAGCACGACCAGTAATCCTACAAGCTGTCATCACTACCCTCCTGACTGTTCTCCTCACTGTCTTCCTCTCTGTCAGACATGGTAGCTGATGATGTAGGCCTACTTCTTCCTCTCTGGTTGAGTCTGTGATTAGCTGCTTGCATCCACAAGTCAACAGCTGGTTTTGGGTCGAAAGTCTCTGTTGTGATCTTAGACAAGTGGATGTAATCAAATAAGTATGTGAACATAACCAATAACCTACCATAGCCAATAACAAATTAATGTAACTTATTTTATTTTTGTTGTTCATATCTTATTTTACCTTAACATTTATTTATTTATGCATTTTTTTTTATCTTTCCAGTTTTAAACGATATGTTTGGTTACTGTCCTATAGTATACATTGGAATTATTTCAAACTGTTTTATCCCAATAATTATAAAAGGAGTGCCTTGGAAATATGTGCTTACATAAATTGTGATCAAAACGTTTGAGACCCACTGAGATAACTTAGACTAAAGTTAACTATCTAAACA
Source organism: Gymnodraco acuticeps (assembly GCF_902827175.1). NCBI lineage: Eukaryota > Metazoa > Chordata > Actinopteri > Perciformes > Bathydraconidae > Gymnodraco > Gymnodraco acuticeps. The sequence continues at coordinate 1,870,354 of NW_022990313.1, forward strand.
CTCAGAGTCCTTTACCTCACTGAGCTGTAGTCATCACCCTCTCAGTCTGACTGGAGAGGACTCTCCCTCCACATTATTGTAGAAACATCTTCTTCTTATATCCGTTAGAGCAGCTAGCACCAGATTCTAATAACAACAGCGCCGTAACCGGTGCACCCTCCCTCTCTCCCACGCTCACTCGCACTTTGGCTGTGAGCTGTGGGTGCCAGATAAGCCAACATCCCCCATTTTCATCACTTACAGCGCCCATCATACAGGGAAAATGAAACGTGTAACCGGGGTGAAAAGGGTGTTACATTTACTTAATTATGAATATTGTTACATCAAAGCCGAAAATTAGGATGAGCACCAACGGATGCACCAAAATGTTTTTTCCCTCCCAGAACTGCCAGCGCAGCGCCTCCCCAGATCTGGCGCCCTAGGAGAACATCTAGCCATTGCTACGGGCCGACCCTGAGTTCATATGCAACTCGCAAATATCTTTCTCTCTCTCCCTCTCTCTCTCTCAATGTTGGTACGCAAATGGGCCTTTTTTCAAATGACCCGGTGCTCTTTTTTTGGCGGAGGTGCGCATGCGCACCTGCGCACCAGTTATGTGCAGTCTTGATTATAACCTTTAACAAGTAAGGTCCTCAGGGTAAAATGTATAAACACGAGTTAAGCTAGAGACCTAGAAAACATTAGCTATTTAGCTAGCAAACGTTATCTATCTGTAAACCAAGCTAGCTAACATTGCACGTGACCCTGAGTTAATCGTTAAAATGGGTTGTTAATTGGAACCTATGTCCTAATGAGTGTAGGGAGTGTCAGGTTATGAATTTGAAAACCTTGTCTTGAGTGAATTAGAGTAATAAATATGATAATAATAGGGCTTAAGAAAAAATCACAAATATGAACTCTCAAATGCTTGAATGTAACTAACCAACATTTATAGTGTAGAGCAGAGCAATGTTCTCTTCCAGTCGCTCCACATGATGTAACCCGCTGCAACAGAACCAACTGTTTTCCATGCATTGCTTTCCATAACTGTGTGTGTGTGTGTGTGTGTGAGTGTTTGTGTGTGTATGTGTGGGTTTTGTTCTCATCTTTGAACTAAAGCATGAATGGGTCCCCGTCCAGACCTTTCAGCTTCAGGCAATAGCAATCTTGTGTGTGTGTGTGTGTGTGTGTGTGTGTGTGTGTGTGTGTGTGTGTGTGTGTGTGTGTGTGTGTGTGTGTGTGTGTGTGTGTGTGTGTGTGTGTGTGTGTGTGTGTGTGTGTGTGTGTGTGTGTGTGTGTGTGTGTGTGTGTGTGTGTGTGTGTGTGTTTTGGCTCCTTCGAATGCCTTTTTGGTGAGCTTTGGACATGACTAATTGTCAGGCAGTATATGTTCACTGTGACTTCCCACACACACATACACTTGAAAATAACATCATAATACATATATGTTAGGCACAAGTATAAAACACAACTGTGGCTTATATTCACACACACACACACACCATCATGTACATCAGATTTCATCCCTTCTGTAAACTCTTGCTAAGTTAAAAGCATTCTTCTTTGTCTCACACAGACATTTCGTCATTTCATTAATTAAAATCAAAATCAGCACTTGAAACATCCTTACACTAATGAGTCTTGTCACAGACCGCCTAATTATTTCAAGAGGAGACGGCCCCTCTCAACATGTTAGGACTCACGGCCCTCAGCATTCACACTAACTAAAGCTACACGTATGACTGAAGCTCACTGGACATCAGTAAGAACCATCACTACCTCGCTGTAACTGATTCAAGTGCACTCATTCGCTTTAGGTGCATTGAAAGTGAAGGAAAGGCATTTTGCCAAACGATGCGCCAGCCATTTTGTTGAAGCTTCACAGGACTGGGAGATGGCAACAATGTTCGCACTGGAAGAACAGATAGTGGTAGCAGTATGATAGAAGCAGAGATAATATGCCCTGTGTAGCACACAGTATACAGAGGGTGATCACAGCAGCTTTCTGTTACAGCGACTTTGGCGATGCTTTAGCTAAGTGTCGGAAAATTGTTGGACTTCATGCCAATGATTCAGAAATGTTGTTATAATAAAGTTAAAACCCTCTAATTTCTCTTATCAGTTCGTCCTGCATTCCTTGTTCTTTACAATATCATCTTTGTTTTATCTCAGCACAACATACACAAAAATACTAGTATTTTAAAAACATGATTCATCATAGATAGACATAGACACACTTTATTGTCATTTCAACAAGACAGAGTGTACTATTAAAACGAAATGTCGTTGTACTGGCTTACAGGAACAGGACAATATAAAAACTGTAATAAATTGTACATATAAATAAATAATAGTGACGTGGTGCTGATAAAATTAAAGATAAAGTGTGTGTTTAAAATATAAAGACTTACTATACATATAAATAAAATAGACATACTATATAAAAAAGATGTGCTCTTTACACAGCGTAATGTAATCTCTATGTTACTGGTCACAGATTATTATTGTGATTAACACGATTGCATTTTTTTAATCCTATTAAACTTTTGTAACATTCCAACCCTCTAGATCAGGGGTGGGCAAACCTTTTGGCTCGGGGGCCACTATCAGTTTTAAAATTTGACAGACGGGCCGGGCCAGTAGCAGATCGGTGAAAACATATTTAGCTCACCTGTCAATTGTGTGTGTGTGTGTGTGTGTGTGTGTGTGTGTGTGTGTGTGTGTGTGTGTGTGTGTGTGTGTGTGTGTGTGTGGTGTGTGTGTGTGTGTGTGTGTGTGTGTGTGTGGTGTGTGTGTGTGTGTGTGTGTGTGTGTGTGTGTGTGTGTGTGTGTGTGTGTGTGTGTGTGTGTGTGTGTGTGTGTGTGTGGTTAAAACACTTTCATGAAGTGAAGGAGGTTTTCCTTCTATAAAACAGCTGTGGGCAGCAGTGAGTGTCATGGACATTAATTCATAGATCAAGGCAGACTGGTGCACACACTCAGAAGGCGACACGCCCATTCTAAGCCATGTCCCTCACTCCTCACATCCCAAGCTGCATCCCCAAAAAGTGTATTATGTTGTTACATCGTTTCAGATGTTATGTTTCAGTTGTGCTCTGTCTATGTTAAAAAGCCTCAGTCACCTATTCATGTAATAAAAACATCTCAGGTCAGTAACACTCAAAGCTAAATGTGCAATACCATGTTCAGCTATGTTACTATTTATAATGTTATTGTTGTTACATCAGAAGATGTACATATTGGAATGATTTCTTAACTTACAGTAGGCTATTTTTTACAATGTGTGTTGGAAGGATTTATTAAATTACTATGAATATTGTCATTGTTGAAGGCTTTTAGAGAAGGGTGAATTATAAGCCTGAATTATATAATATATTTTATACCTAAAAACATAAAAGCCACAATAAATAAATCACAATTATTCTAGTTCTTTTTCAATCAATCAATCAATCAATCAATGTTTATTTATATAGCCCAATATCACAAATGTTACATTTGTCTCAGTGGACTTTACAGTTTGTACAAAATATCAGTATGACAATATGACACCCTCTGTCCTTAGACCCTCACATCGTACAAGGAAAAACTTCCAAAGAAAACCCACAGTTTAAAGGGAAAAATGGGAGAAACCTCATTGAGAGCAACAGAGGAGGGATCCCTCTCCCAGGATGGACAGACGTGCAATAGATGCCGTGTGTAAATTGAAAAGATAATACATTTGCAACATAGGTAGTCCAAATGTTTGGAAATGCATGTGTGTATAATAGGAAAATGAATCCACAAGGATATCCATCCAGGACCTATGATCCAGGACCACAGCCACGACTCAAGATCCAGGGCTCGCGATCCAGGACAGAGGAGCGCAGGATCATCCATGACTCCGGATCCCGGCGTATATAGACACCAAAAAGAAAGACATTTGGGGAAGCTGGGTTAATCGGAACATGAGAGTACACAGGTATAGACAGAGAGAAGGAAGAAGTAAGATGTCCCCCGACAAACTAAGCCTATATCAGCAAAACTAGGGGCTGAATCTAATCAGCCCTAACTATAAGCTTTATCAAAAAGGGAGGTCTTAAGCGCACTCTTAAAAACGGATAGGGTGTCTGCCGCCCGAACATAAACTGGAAGCCGATTCCACAAATGTGGAGCTTGATAAGAAAAGGCTCTGGCTCCCATTGTACTTTTAGAGACTCTAGGAACAACCAACAACCCTGCATTCTTGGAACGCAATGCCCTAGTAGGACAGTAGGGTATAATGAGTTCTTTGAGGTAAGATGGCGCCTGCCCATTAAGGGCTTTGTAGGCGAGAAGAAGAATTTTAAATTCTATCCTGTGTTCTATAGGGAGCCAGTATAAGGCAGCCAGAACAGGAGTAATGTGGTCCCTTTTCCTAACTCTGGTTAGTACACGAGCTGCAGCATTTTGAATCAGCTGAAGCGACTTGACTGACTTCTTGGTACACCCTGATAATAAAGAGTTTCAATAATCCAGCCTTGAAGTAACAAATGCATGGACTAGTTTCTCTGCATCGTTTTGAGGCAAGATATGCCTGATTTTTGCAATGTTACGTAGATGGAAGTAGGCGGTCCTTGAAATTGATTTTATGTGGGCGTTAAAGGATAAATCCTGATCAAATATAACACCAAGATTCCTTACAGTCTCACTGGAGGCCAAATTAATGCCATCCATAGTTAGTATATCCTTAGATAATTTGTTTCGTAGATTCTTCGGGCCAAGTACAATAACTTCAGTTTTGGTCGTGTTTAACATCAAAAAGTTTAAGGTCATCCACATTTTTAAGCCCTTAAGGCAGTCTTGAATTTTATTTAGATGATTAATTTCATCAGGCTTGATTGATAAATATAGTTGAGTATCATCCGCATAACAATGAAAGTTTACAGAATGATTCCTTATAATATTGCCTAACGGAAGCATATATAATGTGAACAAAATAGGTCCGAGCACTGAGCCCTGTGGCACTCCATGGCTAACTTTGGTTTGCGTGGAAGATTCATCATTGACACGTACAAACTGAGAGCGTTCAGATAGATAGGACCTAAACCAGTCTAAAGCAGTTCCCTGTATGCCAACTAAGTGCTCTAGTCTTTGCAATAAGATATCATGGTCGATAGTATCAAATGCAGCACTGAGATCGAGCAAAACAAGAATAGAGACATGTCCCTTGTCAGAGGCTATTAGAATGTCATTTGTGACTTTAACCAGAGCTGTCTCTGTGCTATGATGTGTTCTAAAGCCAGACTGAAAAGCTTCAAATAAATCATTGTTTTTTAAGTAATCACACAACTGTTTTGCGACCGCTTTCTCAAGAATTTTTGAGAGGAACGGAAGATTGGAAATAGGTCTATAATTGGCTAAAACCTCTGGATCGAGGTTGTGCTTTTTAAGAAGCGGTTTTATCACTGCTACTTTGAATGATTGTGGAACATAGCCTGATAATAAAGACATATTCATAATATTTAATAAATAAGTGCTAATTAATGGAAAAACTTCCATCAACAGCTTAGTTGGAATTGGGTCTAACATACACGTTGATGGTTTAGAAGAGAGAATCATTGAATTTAATTGTTCAAGGTTTATGGCTGAAAAGCATTCTAGTTTACTATCTAGTGTAATATTAGAACTTACGTTTCCGGGAGCTGTTGATAACACTATACTGGTCAAAGGCAAGAGGTCATTAATTTTGTTTCTAAGAGTAACAATTTTATCGTTAAAAAAGCACATAAAATCATTACTACTGAGTGCGATGGGAATAGAAGGCTCAATCGAGCTGTGGCTCTCTGTCAGCCTGGCTACAGTGCTGAAAAGAAATCTTGCATTATTCTTATTCTCATCTATTAATGAAGAGTAGTAGGCTGCTCTCGCTTTACGCAGTGCTTTCTTATATTCATTGAGAGTAATATGCCAAATTAAACGAGATTCTTCAAGTTTAGTGGAACGCCATATCCTTTCAAGTTGTCTCGACTTTTGCTTTATTTTGCGGGTTTCGGCATTATGCCATGGAGCTAATCTATGTTGTTTTATTTTCTTCTTTTTCAAAGGAGCAACAGAGTCTAATTTTATTCGCAGCGCATCTGTAGCACTATCAACAACATGATCAATTTGGGGTGGTGTACATTTTGTATAAGTTTCCTCCCTTACATGCAGACATGCTATCGAGTTAAGTATTGGTGGAATCTCTTCCTTAAATTTGGCTATAGCACTAACAGATAGGTTTCTGCTGCAGGAGCTTTTGACTAATGCTTTGTAGTCTCGTAACAGTACTTCAAAAGTTACTAAGAAATGGTCGGATAAAGCAGGATTATGCGGTTCGACTAATAGTTGCTCAATTTCAATACCATAAGTCAGAACAAGGTCGAGAGTGTGATTATAGCAGTGGGTTGGTTTATTTACACTCTGACAAAAACCAACAGAATCTAATATAGAGTTAAATGCAACAGTAAGGCTATTTTTATCATCGTCAACATGAATATTAAAGTCACCTACGATAATTACTTTATCTGTTTTAAGAACCAAAGTTGATAAAAACTCAGAGAATTCAGATAAGAATTCTGAATAAGGACCTGGTGCACGGTACACTGTAACAAATAAGATTGGCTGCAAAGTTTTCCAGGTCGGATGCGTAAGACTAAAAACGAGACTTTCAAAGGAGGTATAATTTAATTTTGGTTTAGTATTGATAAGTAAACTTGAGTCAAAGATTGCTGCAACTCCACCTCCTTGGCCCGTGCCTCGGGCAATATGAGTATTGATATGGCTGGGTGGAGTGGCTTCATTTATGCTGACATATTCTTCATGTCTCAACCAAGTTTCAGTGAGACAGCATATATCAATATTATAATCTGATATTAAATCATTTACCAATATTGCTTTCGATGCTAGAGATCTTATGTTTAAGAGACCACATTTAATATTCCTGTTTTGTTGCACTGTAGTAGTTGTTACATTTACTTTGATTAGGTTATTATGTATGACACCTCTATTAGGTTTTACCTTAACTTGTCCTTGGGCAGACACACACACCGCTAATATTGGGTATTTTATTGGGTTCGGGATTCCTATGGATGACTGCCTAGGAGAGAGCGCAGAGAAGCGTGTAAGACTGCGACTCCGCCTCCTGGTCTCAACTCCAGTTTGTCATGGATTAAGTCCACAAAGCCCTGAAATGTTTGCCGAAATGACATTTGCACCTTCCAAAGTAGGATGAATGCCGTCTCTCTTAATCAGACCAGGTTTTCCCCAGAAGGCTGTCCAATTATTTACGAAGCCCACATTGTTTGCTGGGCACCACCAAGACAACCAGCACTGAAATGATGACATGTCATCATTGATCAGATTGGGGAGGGGACCAGAGAAGATTACGGTGTCCGACATTGTTTTAGCATAACTACACACCGACTCCACATTAAGTTTGGTGCATTCTGATTGGCGTATACGAACATCATTACCACCGACGTGAATAACAATCCTACTGTATTTACGTTTATTTTTAGCCAGCAGTTTAAGATGCGCCTCAACGTCGCCCGCTCTGGCCCCCGGAATGCATGTGACTGTGGAGGCTTCGGTCTCTAATTTCACGTGTCTCATAATAGAGCTACCAATAACCAGAGTTGCCTTCTCAGCGGGTGTCTCGCTGAGTGGGGAATATCTGTTAGATACGTGAACGGGTTGGTGGGGACCTGCGGGTTTCGCGTTATGCCTCTTCTGAACAGTCACCCAGTCTCCCTGCTGCTCGGGAGTTGCCGGGGGACGGCTAATAGGAGCTACCTTTTGCCGGTCCGCACCGGCTAACATGGGCTTTACTGTAGCTGAGTTACTTTCTAAGATGCGGAGCCGGGCTTCTATGGCTATGATTCCCGCCTCCAACCTAACAACTATACTACATTTAACACATGTACCGGTACCAGTAAAGGAGGTAGGGAAGTAACCAAACATGAGACAGTTAGAGCAGGAAATAGCACCCGAGGGTGGGGAAAGAGCCATGGCTAGCTATCAAGCTAAAGTAGCTACCGTTAGCAAACCCGAAAAGAGTGTAGGCAACTGCGGAGTTACAGTCGCTAAGAGAAGGAGAGTTGTGAGTGCTTAAGTTATAGTAACGTGTGATTACAACGTCAGGCAGTTGCCGTGATCAAGAGTTTTAAAACGATCGATTAAGTTAAGATAATAAGCTATCAGCAGCAGAACAGGCACATGGGATACCCGGAGATGACAACAACCGGAAGTTACAACATGCTTACCGCAATAGTGGTCCGTGTAGAAACGAGATCACCCGAGATCCACCCTGACGGAGAGTTACAGTTTGCTGACTGTTTTACCTCCCGTATTGCTTTCAACCATAGAGGCTTTCAACCCACCAGCTTTTATGGTGTTGTTACGCCACTAACTGTAAGCTTCTTACTCAGAGTAACCTACCGTTAATTTAGCTGCTGGAGAAGAAAGATCAGGGGGGAGGGGGGGAGAGAGCTGTGGTTGATGGGCCATTAGTTGTGTAAATTGTTGAGAATGTGGCCATGTAATAAGCGGGATAATTTGCAGCGACTTGGTCATTATGGGGAAAATAACACCCTTCAGCTGATCAAGATCCTGATCTGCAGACGAGGCTCCATTAAAATATAAATATTTTTAGTGAATGACTGAGTTTAGGCACGTTAATAACGTTTTAATGAAGTTGAATACAGTATATTCATATGTGTCAGTGATTTCATGTCAATTCGGCAAACATAAACATAAATGATTGTGGTGAAGATGATGATTAAATTAGGATTAAAAATCGAGAGCCGGGCTGCATTTCCTCCCGTTTGTTTTTTTCGACTAAACAACATTATTTTGTTAAATAACAACATGGTGATGTTTTGTAAATGATTACATGTCTCTTATTTAGCACAGAGTATTATATCCGTGACATGAAGCTTAGCGCAAGTTCAAGAAGGAAGACCATACCCCCTGGTGTTACACGTCACTGCAAGCTCTTCTCCCATTAAGTAATCAGGGGCGGTACTCCCCAGCTAGCAATCATTGCACCTGCTAAACCCTTTAAATCTGCTCTTCCCTCTCTGTCAGTTGTCATTTCAGGTGTCAACGCACAAGTGTACGCGGCACGGTGTTCATGGTTAAGCCAAGCAGCAGCAGGGCTTTGTCCCAGCTGAGGGCTTCGTTCCAGCTCCAGGCATTTATTCATCAGCTCCGCAGTATCGCGGATTAAGCTACAGGCGGCGTTCCCCAGTCGGGTAGCGGGTCAGCCGGCCGTCCCGCAAGCCCGGACGCGGGAGGAAAAGACAAGGAAATCGGGCTCCATGGAAGTTCCTCCGGCCTAATGGGAATGGCTACTTCACGCAAACAACTGACGTACGCTTCAGTCTCTTGAGAAGGCATCACTGGCATCAGGGCCGCCTAATGCGGCGCTTCCGGCTTCACGCGGAACGGGTCCTCATCAAATGCGGAGTTTTACCCATTCTGGCTTCAACTACAACCCCTCCTGCAGGCAGGCAGGGCTTAAGCTATCCCATTGAAGCTATTCCTCCTGCGCTCACTTCAACAGGCGTCAGGGTAACGTTGGCAAAGGCAGTTGCAACAAATTCACGAGATGTTTCGTATATTGTTACGACATTTGGGTCATGCAGAATGAGATCGCTACCCTTAAGAGAGGGGTGTGGCGTGTGCATGTGTGCATGGGCGTGGTATGAGCGAGCGGGATACATGTTTTCTAGAAATAAACGAGGCAGCAGAAAAAAGGAAGGTCTGTGATCTTGCGAAATCTATCTTGCGAAACAGGAGAGCTAAATAATGCAACGACCTCCCAAGAAGAGCTCGCCTCTCTCCAGTCTTTCCGATAAAATGAGTTATTGAACCAGAAGCGTGTTGCTTCTGCCCTGGGAGAGGACAGAGAGTCACCCCCCACCCCCCCCGTTTCCTCGACTACGGTCTGGGAGCCGACAGGAAGTTCAACACTATGCATTGCTACCTCTAGTCAGGGTTAAGGTGAGCTTCAGGCAGTGTTGGGGGTAACGTGCTACAGTATGGAGTTTCAGTAACGTATTACTTGCATTACTAATGCAGTCGGGTAATTACTCATTACAATGCTCAGTAACTAAACGCAGGTTCAAGCTTCAACACAGCGTTTCCTGAAATGAATGGCGTTTCGTAGGGCTTCTTTTCCTCAATGAACAAGTCGCTGCACATTATCCTGTTTATGACCAGATACTAAATAAATTAGGAATTCACTCCCAATATTAATTTAATGATTATTGACTAAATGATCGGTTTTCTCTTTTTCTTCTCCACTAAGAATATTCCGTTTCTTGGTGCACCAACGGCTAGATCTGCGACAACAACATCTCCTTGGCAGCAAGGCAAGTTTATTTTATATAGCACTTTCAATACAAGGCAATTCAAATTGCTTTAAAAAATGAAAGACATTAAGAAATGGCATTTAAAATCAGTCATTTAAAAGGAAGCTAATAAAATAAACATTAAAAGAAAAAGTACATGGATCAAAGTACAGTGCAGTCTAAGATATGAATAGTTCAATTAAAAGCAGCGACAAAAGAAAAGTCTTCAGCCTGGATGTAAAAGTAGTCAGAGTTGCAGCGACTAAGGGTGCAACAACTAATCGACTAATCGATCAAATCGATTACCAAATTCGTTGCAACTAATTCAGTCGTCGATTCATGGTGACGTCAGCAGTGTGTTTACGTGCGTAAGCTCCAACGTTATTGGTCTTTTTATCAGTACCGGAGACATTTATAAATATGTCATGTTTATTGCTACAAAAAAAACAAAAACAAAAAAAAACATTATATCGCAGTCTAGTGTCACAACTCGTTCTAATATGCAAAGGACAAACAAATGCGCCTATGATGTATTTTCGATCAGATGAGATCTCTCTCCCCCATCGCGAGGGGACGGGGCAGTTTACACACACAGCTGCTACATGCAGCGGAGCACACTGCGGAGGTGGCGGAGAGAACGCGCTCCGAGGCGTGGTTAACTTCACCCGCTTCGACGTGGAGAATGCTCGTTGCCAAAGTGCAATAAGAGTTTATCATGTAAGGGCGTAACACGAGCACTTTGTCTAAACATTTAGCAAAAGTGCTCCACATCCAGACGGAGGAATGCACCGGGTTCCACTGTCTTTCTAGCAGCTCCGTAGCTCCATTCACGAGTAACGTTCCCACGTCAGATGTTATGTATGCTAGCAGCAACACACAGAGTAACTACATTATACAAACTCGGTTAATGATTAGAGGTAACTGAGTATTTATTAGTTTCAATTTCAGCTTTTCTGTTTACAGCCTGTCGACAGATTACTTAATACAATTCGGTAAATGCTCAGGGCAATCTCGATGACAAGGTCAATGTTCCCCCCTTTCTACGCACGGAGATAATGTAATCTAATAGCGTGCAGGCCAAGGCTGGCTCTTCAAAGCAGATATTACGACGCGCTTTAATGTTCCCATCATCGTTCAGCGGAACTCTTTCAGCCTTAAGTCAAGTAGGAGAAACTATGCGTGCACCGGCTATTCGGGTAATAATATTAATAGCGTCTCTCCCCAGTTCAAATCACCCACTGCTCAGGGAGATCTCCTAATGCGTTGCCTTCACGCATCTAGCGTTCAAATACAACATTACTAAACTACAACTCCGCTCAACTGGGAAAAGAGAAGAAGAAACAGAAGAGACTCCTCCAGGAGCACAACGTTCCTAATCATGAGGAACTACAGGCCCAGTCTCACACCGGAGTTCCTAGCCATCACATCAAGCTCATGGTATTATCGTTCCTCTAACCAACTGCGTGCATCCACATAAACGTCTTCAACGACAGTTGCTCTTCCTCACCGGGCAACCGTACTTTGCATGCGGATTCTTCGGCACGCATCATCTCCCGTTTCCTGGACGTGTCATCCGCCGGCCTCACAACGACCGTGTTTTCCCCGACTTAAGGACGTGCACTGCACATCCTCCGTTTTGGGGGGGATATCTGCATGAGATCATCAGATTTCCACTATTTCTACACATTTATTATCACACTTGCTGGATCTAACACTAGCGTCCCTCCATCATCCTCACTTCAGATGATAGAAGACAGTCTTAATCACTCAATCAGCTCATCAGCATCTATGACTCATCCCGGCACACTTAACGCTAATTAAGATATACTATATCATGGGTCATGTCTCAGTATTTAACTAAGTGTACGTCTTTTCTGCGTGCATCCGGCACTTCATTCATATTCTCGGGTTCATGCTCACTTGGCTCGTGGTAAACCAGGTTACGATATTCATGCATCACCGTACTCAAGCTAACAGCTCTCGGGCATTATATCGTCTACATCTCCCTCTTCACCGGACATCGGCTCGTGCCGCCAATCAAGATCTCTTCAGTTTACCTATGGTAAATATGCATATAACTGGTGGTGGCGTCTAATAGCATATCAGGGCTTTCGTTCAGACAGGTGCAGCCATTCAAGGCATATCTCCCTCCTCCCTGCCAACTCGGACGGTGGTCCTCCTCCGCCTTCATATCCCACATTCGCCCAGACATCCGTGCGTGCTGGCCATCCAAGGTCCGAACACTAAACGGTATTTATACATACAACTGGTGGTGGTCTTAGCAAGTCAGCACATGTACGTGTCACCGTGTTCATGTTTAAACACTTCATATCGTCGTGACCTTCAGGTTCGCTCGTATTGAATCCTGCCGCGCAGGTTGCGGCCAGTGGGTCCGCATTATGTTTAAACCCTGCACGTGCAGGGCGAGTAGGTCAGTGTCATGTTTAACCCTGTGTGTACAGGTTGCGGCCTATGGGTCAGCATTTGTTTAACCCTGTGTGTGCAGGTTGCGGCCTATGGGTCAGCATTTGTTTAACCCTGCGTGTGCAGGTTGCGGCCTATGGGTCAGCATTTGTTTAACCCTGCGTGTGCAGGTTGCGGCCTATGGGTCAGCATTTGTTTAACCCTGTGTGTACAGGTTGCGGCCTATGGGTCAGCATTTTGTTTAACCCTGTGTGTACAGGTTGCGGCCTATGGGTCAGCTTTTGTTTAACCCTGTGTGTACAGGTTGCGGCCAGCGGGTCAGCGTCATGTTTAACCCTGCGCGTGCAGGTTGCGGCCGGTGGGTCAGCGTCATGTTTAACCCTGCGCGTGCAGGTTGCGGCCAGTGGGTCAGCATAGTCTAATCCAACATGCAGGCGCTAAGCATGGTTGGCGTTCACATTAACCCTACAGTTATTCCGACAATCTCATCATGTCCCTGTGTTATCTCATTTCATCCACAGATCTCCTCAATCAGCCAGCAAGGTAAGAAATGCTTCACATCTCAGCACTTCTTACTTCTCTTCTCTTTGGGGGTTCATCGGAGCGGTTTTCCCCTCCTGAATGATATCCTACAAACCGGGGCCTAATCTCCAAACATCAGTTGATTCATTGTTGTAATCTGTCATCATAATTTTCTATACCACGTGTCCGGTATTAAACATGTATTTCATACATCACGTCTCTCATGATTGAAAGGAAGCTTAGCGCAAGTTCAAGAAGGAAGACCATACCCCCTGGTGTTACACGTCACTGCAAGCTCTTCTCCCATTAAGTAATCAGGGGCGGTACTCCCCAGCTAGCAATCATTGCACCTGCTAAACCCTTTAAATCTGCTCTTCCCTCTCTGTCAGTTGTCATTTCAGGTGTCAACGCACAACCCGCCTCCACCCCTTCGCCTCCTGTCTCCTAATTCAGGGCCAAGCTAATCCTTCTTCCTCCAGACCAGACCGAACCATTATCACCACCACCAGTGTCTAGACCCCGGGGGGTTCATCGGAGCGGTTTTCCCCTCCTGAATGATATCCTACAAACCGGGGCCTAATCTCCAAACATCAGTTGATTAATTGTTGTAATCTGTCAATCATAATTTTCTATACCACGTGTCCGGTATTAAACATGTATTTCATACATCACGTCTCTCATGATTGAAATATGGATCTGAACAAAGTTCCGCTGTACATCCAGCGTACTGTATCTGACTTTATTTCACATGAGCTCCAGTGTGGAACCCCACTGCACCCCCTGGTGGATCAATGATCCATTGCAGCTTGCTTCATTATAATTACATTTATTTATCACGGGGGAGGTCTCAAGTCAAGCTGGAGGTTTTCCCTTGAGCGAGGGCAGATCACGTACCAATCACGGCCCTCGCGTTTCAAACTGTCTGAAATGAAGCGCTACATCTGTAGAGAAGCAAAAATAAACAAATTTTAGCACGTACAAACATGCAGAAAACGATCAACCGTTTACGCACTCAAGCTGCTCCATTTAAAGCAAAATGTATGTTGAGATGGAAGTGGAAAGACTGGCCTGTCTCTTCGGTGTGAAGACATTTCATTTCATTTTTATTTGTCCCGCTCATGGTACGCAAAACCAAATGTACAATAATTGCCACAAAACATGACTCTACCATTGAGCGAAAAGGAGCAGGGAGAAGAATAAAATCTTACAGATGGAGCGCTCCATTTCAGACGCCTACCCGTGCGGGTCCGTGATCGGCACGGGGTGGGCCCCTGCTGAAAAGGAAAACCCCCCCGCAGGACTTGAAATGCCCCCTTGATAAATACATTTAATTATAATGAAACCAACTGCAATGGATAATGGATCCACCAGGGGGAGCCGTGATTAAAAAGCTGCCACACTGGAACTCATGTGAAATAAACAGCTGATCTACAGGTATCTGATATAGCGGATATTTGTTAAGATCCATATGTCACGGATAGGATCATATTCTGTGCTAAATAAGAGACATGTAATAATTTACTAAACATCCCCATGTTTTTATTTAACAAAATAATGTTTAATTCACGTTGGCGTAAGTACAAAACCATCGCTATGTTTTTAGATCAGGAAATCATCCAGGCTCAATCATCATCCTCACGATCATTTAATGTATCATATGTTCACGAGTTGAAATGAATGCACTAAATTTAATCCACGTGAGTTCACAACAACAAAAATAATCGCTTTGTTTTTATATCACATCCGACCGGAGGAAAATGCAGCACGGGTCTCACTACCGATCATCCTTATCCCACGGGCAAACAATAATATGTACAGTGTTAATAGTTTACTGTATTATTAGTGTCTAATATTACTGGGGATTTCGGAATGGTAGCCTACTGGATTTTGATTTATTGTATCGGCTTCATATCGCAATATATTCCCGAAGTCTGAAATGCAAAAATGTCCCACATTAGGGCAATTCACCCTACCTTTAATCATTCATACAAAATCATATTTTGTTTCTTTTTAACGAAATCAATGTGGTTTAATCCACATAATTTACTGTGTTAATTGTTTTCTGTAGTATTGTGCACATTACTTTTCGCTGCTTGTTACACCCCTGGTTAGAAGCTAAACTGCATTTCGTTGTCTCAGTACCTGCAATATGTGCAATAACAATAAAGTTGAATCTAATCTTGAGCAGGAACAAATGTATTTAGGCTACTTAGTACATATCTGACATAAACGATTAAACACATTTGTGCATTCTTTAAACCGAGTCAAGCCGAGTCCGGAGGTGGCGGCACATTAAAGTGTGCACCTGATTGTTTAACTTGAAGGTGCCTGATGACATTTAATCATTCAAACAAAATCATATTTCGTTTATTTTTAACGAAATAAATGTGGTTTAATCCACATAATTTAGGCCTACTGTGTTAATTGTTTAGTATTGTTTAACTTGAAGGTGCCTGATGTGAACATTTCCAGAAGAACTCTAGCTTGAATGGCCTTTGTATGTATACAGTAGGCCTACACATAGGGAGCGCGTGAGGCTCAGGTTTGGGAAGGCTAAATAACTTTTTTTTTCATCTTACGCTGCCCGCCTCCGGCGTCTATAGAAAAGAGATCAACTCAGTGAAAGCACCACCTGCTAACCGATCAGAGCTCAGTGTGCGGAGTTTAAATCATATTACAGGAAAAAGGAAATGCAGTTTAAACTGCCGTATGCAGAGAAGACGCCGACGTGTCGCACTTATCATTCATATCACACTGACATCACATCATCAATCAGATCATCGATCTCACATCGATATCACAATATTTCCTTATCTGAGTCAGCTTCTCGAGCCGTATCTGGCCGTGCAACACTTAGTTACATTGTCACATATACTATATGCAGACGTATTATTTTAAGCAACATTAAGTTGACGAAACACTCAACTCAAATGTAATAAAGTCAGATCCCCTCGTGTTTTAGATGGGGCAGTATCATAAAACTGTTGTACGCTTTCAAACACTCGGTAGTTTATTTTTTAACGAGTTGTTCTGTATTCTCTTTGCAGGTAATCCTGGATTATATGTTTAAGTCATCATGGATGTTTAAAGTTCATATTTGTCTAATATTAGTTTACTTTTCATTTATGAAGTATGATGTTGCGCTGTCAGTACACTTGTCCCTGTTTGTGATTGGTCAAATATAGCTAACCCCGCCCCTTTCACGTGAACGCGTTCTCAGCTGGAGAGAGAAACCCTGGCTTGATTTACCGAGTTGATAACCAGCGCCGTAGGACCGTTTAGCGAGATCGCGTTTCTTAGGGTTAGTTAAGATAACTCAAGCATATCCAGGGTATGTTGAACTGGCTTCGTGGTACAGGGCACAGGTGGCTGCATAGCAGCGCTAATGTCAAAGACATTATATTTTTATTTTACCCGGATGCAGTTACACAAATATTTGGGAAGGCTTAGCCTTCCCTAGCCTACAGCACCCGCCGCCCCTGGGCCTACAGTATAGCACAACCATGTACACCTTCCTTTTTTCCCGTCCAAAGTTTGAATTGGATAAAGGTAATGGTTATCAATGGTACTTTTATAGCCTATTGTATAATAACTGTGTGATTTATATTGCTTTTCAAATGCATCTGGCCACCCATTTACACTGCTCTTCCCGTCAAGAATATGAATAGAACTTAGTTAGATCACTTTACATTTCTGCAAATTAATTTTTAATCACACACGTCTCCCCGTCCCGAAAATGATAAATAAAATAAAAAGAGGAAACCATTTTCAAGTTCAGTTTTCAACGTTTTATTTAAAATAACTGACATAACAGACACCATACTGTAGGCCTATCTGCTGCGGAAACCAGGACGAGCTATTTCGGGATCTGTTTTTCGGGGGCTCCTCAGTCTCTCATTTACCCAGCTCCTGATCTTATGCTACTGGTCAATGTTCAGATTTGGGAACCAATTGGAAACATAGGACTCAATCTTTTTCAACCTCTTGACGGGAAAAAAGGAAGGTGTAAATGGTTGAATGATGAATAAACAATGAGGAGGGGTACAGTATGAATACACTAGATATACACAGCAGCCCAGCCTGTTAGCAGTATGAACACCAATGAGCGCTCAACTCGAGATAGCAGCGAGTCGAGAGAGAGAATGATATCTGCATTTTCTCTTTTGGTTTGATTAGGACACATCCTGAGGATTGTGTTTACAAACATTGACCAGACCGTTCACCAGCCCCCACCCCCCATGTTGCCTATGCTGTCCTGTGTTGCGAACTCTTTGTTTAAAACAAATTGGCCATCGGAATGTGTGGAGGAATTCTCCCAAGGGTCACATTCCACAGCTCTCCCCCCCCACTCCTGTGATCTCCCATCCCCCAGTCTGTAGGTTTGTGTTTGTATATTTCTATGCCGTAATTCATACTGGTCCTCTCACGCACATACATTCTCCTTACAGTATACATACATAGGCTATATGAGTCCGTGTATCTACGGACCATTTGTTTTTCTTTATTAAAAAAGTAAACGGAAGAGCGTCTGAGAGGCATTTTTGCCCTTTTGCTTGTTACCTTACTAAATGGTCAGTGGAGCGAGGGGGGAGGCCCGCGACACTCGCGGAAGTGATTTCAAAACAAAAAGCACTCGTTTGCTTGGAACAAATAAAATGGCCAAGACACACATTGAGTCCAGAAAATGATTGTTATTAAGGGCTGTAAATATAATAAGCCTGTGTCTAAAATTGACAACAGGCTTATTATATTTACAGCCCTTAAGATACACTTTTGTGTTTAACAGCTGACCACTACCATGACATACTTTGTTTTAGTAGATTTCGTATGAGAGCAAAATGTATAAATATGAGCATTACATTATATGAATATGAGAACAAAATGCATGAATGTGTGAGTGACTATATATGAATGTGTGCATTGAAATATGATAATATGAGAGCAAAATGTATGAATGTGTGAGTGTAAATATATACGTGTGTAAGAGTGAAAATGTATGTATGTAAAAGGAGAATATATGTGTGTAAGAAAATATGCTGCATTTTGAATGTCCGATAGTCCACCATTTCCACCGGAAATATCAAACATTTAATAAAAGTGAAAAACAATGAACAAGACTTAACGTATTCATCATAATTAATTATATTTATTTCGTTTGGATGTAGGATATTTGACTTTGTTTAGAGCAGTGATCTTCTACTATATGAACATTTTGGACCCAAAATCACAAAAAAAAACGTAAAAACAGATTTTGAAAATGATATTATTTTTTATATAGGTAACACAAACATACACAACGAAACCATTTAAAAGCTGGAAATATATACATGGGATGTCACTATGATAATGTGAAAGTTTGATTGAGGTAGCATGGGATTTCATTCTGATAAGGCAAAAGTGTTATTTTAAATATAATACAAATATATATATATACACATTATGTACAAAAATCAGTTTTTTCTGTCTTTATCTGTGCCACGCTTCAAAGCGGTTTCTGTCAATACGACCAGAGATGGGGTCGTTACTAAAAAAAAGTAATATATTACATATTACTTTAAAAAAAAGTAATATATTACACTACTTCGTTACTCTCTACATAAAGTAACTCGTTACTTTACTCGCAGGGCCGGCCCGCCCCTCCCTACAGGCAGATCACGCAGACTGCGGCGCACCTACAGTGTGCGCGCCACAGTTTTGCCTCTGCGAGACTCCACTTGCCCCCCAATTACTATTGCTTTAAGGAAGACATAACACAAGTCTTTCTTTTTTTATGCTCTAAAATAGGCTACCAGCCTACCACAACAAGCTAACAGTCTGTGAAACGTAAAGACACTAATTAATGAAACCAGTTCAAGACGCATTATTCTTATCATTCTTTATGAGCGCAGTAACGGTAAGGTATCTAATTACTTATGTATTTAGTATTCCATAACTTAGTAACAGAGATGGTCAAACTAAAGTGGTAGAGACAGAATTCCTACAATGAAGCGGGACATTGAACTGTTCACCCGTGAGAGGGCGATCAACAAAAGAGAGCGAGCGGCCCCGTTGAGGGAGTTTACAGATGAAAAGACTCAGCCATGTTTATGCAGCACTGCACGTGGAGATGTGGTCTCGCAAGTCGCGCAGATTACATAGGCCTACATGTATATAAACCTGCGGCGGAAACCCCTCTAGTCTGTCAGTGAGTGTGATTATTTTATAAAAGTAACGAAGTAACGCGTGTCGGGGCAATGTTAGTAACTGTAGTGTGATTACTAAATTATAAAAGTAACGCGTTACACTACTCTGTTACCGACAAAAGTAATATTATTACAGTAACGCGTTACTTTGTAACGCGTTACACCCAACTCTGAATACGACACAGAGGGCAACATCACAGATTCCTCCTCCTCCATGTCAAAAAACAAGCTTAAAGCTTGACTCACGTTCAGAGTTCTCTTCATCATAGTTGAATCTTCAAAACTATCTAACTATATCTAAATTCTCAATGTTTGTCTGTCACTTTACTTCAATCGCAGTCTCCCGCCGTCTCTCTTCGTCTCTTTTCGTCTCGTTTCGTATCACTCCGTTTACCTGATTACCTCACCCCCTCCCTCCCTGGTAAATACATCCTGTTGAGCAGAATCTACAGTTTCCAGTATTTTCCGTTTCGTAAAATGATAAAATACGGCGAAGATATTAAAATATGTGCTTCCATTATTCATACTTCTGAAATATATCTGTATTAACTTTATATCATCGTATGTCCGTGTTTATTGGGTCTTTTTGCATGAAACAAAGACTGGCATATAGTTTCAAGCCAGTACTTTCGACAGAAATACACATTTACATCCTGTTGAGCAGAATCTACAGTTTCCAGTATTTTCCGTTTCGTAAAATGATCAAATACGGTGAAGATATTAAAATATGTGCTTCCATTATTCATACTTCTGAAATATATCTGTATTAACTTTATATCATCGTATGTCCGTGTTTATTGGGTCTTTTTGCATGAAACAAAGACTGGCATATAGTTTCAAGCCAGTATTTCCAACAGAAATACACATATACATCCTGTTGAGCAGAATCTACAGTTTCCAGTATTTTCCGTTTCGTAAAATGATCAAATGCGGCGAAGATATTAAAATATGTGCTTCCATTTTTCATACTTTTGAAATGTATTAACTTTATATCATCGTATCTCCGTGTTTACTGGGTCTTTTTGCATGAAACAAAGACTGGGATATAGTTTCAAGCCAGTACTTTCGACAGAAACACACGGCAATGTTGTCCGGACTGTTGTTTTTATGCGGCACAGGTCATGTGATCTGATCACGCCGGCGTGACGGTCGACTCCAAAGGGTTAATATTAAATACATATAAGTAATTTTACAATTTGTATTTAGAAATACTCTGTTGTAATTATTGATGCATAAATGTGTTCATCCATTCAATGTGGCATCTGCTATAATGGGGTTAATGTATGATATTACTTAATAATACAATACATTTTAATATATGATATGATAATTATATTTTAGTTTTATTCATTTCTTATTTCATAGTTTCTCATTATTATTATTTGTATCGCTCATCTTATTTTTGATTGTATTAATCTGTGTGAATCTGTGCTGTCCTGTTTTTCACTCTCACCCTGTTGCTGTTTGAACTACTGAATTTCCCTACGGGATTAATAAAGGTCCATCTTATCTTATCTTAATGTATAAGTTGATTTACTTCAATCTACTGTACTGTGTAAAACACCCCAACAATATTACTAGAAATATACTGCATAAAGCAAACTATATACTTTATTTGATCTAAAATATTGATGTTTTTTCATTATAGTAGCTTGTGAAAACCATACAGTAAGAAATAAGTGATTAAATGCTACTGTATTCAGCAAACACAACTGCAGAGCTGCAAACAGTTGTCTTTGTGTATTTTGTGAATGAAGCGCCATCTCATGGTTAAATCCTGTAATTGAACAAATGGGGAAATTGGGCAACGCCCTCTAGCAATTTGGCAACACCCCCAGCCACTAGCATCCGCTGGGCTTTTGACTGGGACACACCCATCTGAGTCTGATCTGGAGTGCTCCATCTGTAGATGCGCTGCGAATAAAATTAGACTCTGTTGCTCCTTTGAAAAAGAAGAAAATAAAACAACATAGATTAGCTCCATGGCATAATGCCGAAACCCGCAAAAGTCGAGACAACTTGAAAGGATATGGCGTTCCACTAAACTTGAAGAATCTCGTTTGATTTGGCATATTACTCTCAATGAATATAAGAAACCACTGCGTAAAGCGAGAGCAGCCTACTACTCTTCATTAATAGATGAGAATAAGAATAATGCAAGATTTCTTTTCAGCACTGTAGCCAGGCTGACAGAGAGCCACAGCTCGATTGAGCCTTCTATTCCCATAGCACTCAGTAGTAATGATTTTATGTGCTTTTTTAATGATGAAATTGTTACTCTTAGAAACAAAATCAATGACCTCTTGCCTTTGACCAGTATAGTGTTATCAACAGCTCCCAGAAATGTAAGCTCTAATATTACACTAGAAAGCCATAAACCTTGAACAATTAAATTAAATGATTCTTTCTTCTAAATCAGGGGTGCCCAACCAGTCGATCGCGGGGAGATTCCCAGTCGATCGCGAGATGTGTCTAAAAATAGAACAACAATATTCTGTTTTATCGTTAATGTCCTATAACATAATCTTCCTGTGCCAGAATAATGCACTTGAACGTACCAAAGCTTTGTGATTGGCCCGCGTGACCCGATGTGTGGGGGCGTGGCTGGTGGGCATTGGGCAGTATTTCGCTGACGTTGTCCGTGTCAACAGGAGTGACAGTCCGCACACACACAAGACCGCAATTATGGCAGAAGCAAAAAAGCCCAAAATATATAATTTTCACTACGAGTGGGAGGATGATTATTTTTGTATATATTCCAATTGAAAGTCCATCTGTCTCTCATCTGCAATGCGAGCGTGGCTTTATCGAAGAAGGGTAATTTAGGAGCGGCATTTCAAAACAGTGCACAAACGCTACGAGACGGAATTCCCTCCTAATTCTGCCCTACGCTCCAAAAGGGGAGGGGCCTGAAAGGACAGCTAAATGCACAGCAGTCCTTTTTCACCAGGCCCAACAACAAGAGCAAGGCTGCTACCATACAGATGAAGCACTCCAGATCAGACTCAGGTGGGTGTGTCCCAGTCAAAAGCCCAGCGGATGCCAGCGGCTGCGGGTGTTGCCAAATTGCTAGAGGGCGTTGCCCAATTTCCCCATTTGTTCAATTACAGGATTTAACCATGAGATGGCGCTTCATTCACAAAATACACAAAGACAACTGTGTTGATGAACTTAGTCTGTTTGCCATTTTTGCAGCTCTGCAGTTGTGTTTTGCTGATTACTGTAGCATTTAATCACTTATTTGTTACTGTATGGTTTTCACAAGCTACTATAATGAAAAAACATCAATATTTTAGATCAAATAAAGTATATAGTTTGATTTATGCAGTATATTTCTTGTAATATTGTTGGGGTGTTTTTACACAGTACAGTAGATTTGAAGAAAATCAACTTATACATTAAGATAAGATAAGATGGACCTTTATTAATCCCGTGGGGAAATTCAGTAGTTCAAACAGCAACAGGGTGAGAGTGAAAAACAGGACAGCACAGATTCACACAGATTAATAAAATCAAAAATAAGATGAGTGATACAAATAATAATAATGAGAAACTATGAAATAAGAAATGAATAAAACTAAAATATAATTATCATATCATATATTATAATGTATTATATTATTAGGTAATATCATACATTAACCCCATTATAGCAGATGCCACATTGAATGGATGAACACATTTATGCATCAATAATTACAACAGAGTATTTCTAAATACAAGTTGTAAAAATACTTATATGTATTTAATATTAACCCTTTGGAGTCAACCGTCACACCGGCGTGATCAGATCACATGACCTGTGCCGCATAATAACAACAGTCCGGACAACATTGCCGTGTGTTTCTATCGAAAGTACTGGCTTGAAACTATATCCCAGTCTTTGTTTCATGCAAAAAGACCCAGTAAACACGGAGAGACGATGATATAAAGTTAATACATTTCAAAAGTATGAAAAATGGAAGCACATATTTGAATATATTCGCCGCATTTGATCATTTTACGAAACGGAAAATACTGGAAACTGTAGATCCTGCTCAACAGGATGTATATGTGTATTTCTGTCGAAAGTACTGGCTTGAAACTATATGCCAGTCTTTGTTTCATGCAAAAATACCCAATAAACAGACAAAAAATAAACACGGACATACGATGATATAAAGTTAATACAGATATATTTCAGAAGTATGAATAATGGAAGCACATATTTTAATATCTTCGCCGTATTTGATAATTTTACGAAACGGAAAATACTGGAAACTGTAGATTCTGCTCAACAGGATGTATTTACCAGGGAGGGGGTGAGGTAATCAGGTAAACGGAGTGATACAAAACGAGACGAAAAGAGATGAAGAGGGACGGCGGGAAATGAGAGAGACGAAGATATACGAAGACAGGCGGCGGGAGACGAAGAGAGACGGCGGGAGACTGGATTGAAGTAAAGTGACAGACAAACATTGAGAATTTAGATATAGTTAGATAGATTCAACTATGATGAAGAGAACTCTGAACGTGAGTCAAGCTTTAAGCTTGTTTTTTGACATGGAGGAGGAGGAACCTGTGATGTTGCCCTCTGTGTCGTATTGACAGAAACCGCTTTGAAGCGTGGCACAGATAAAGACAGAAAAAACTGATTTTTGTACATAATGTGTATATATATATATTTGTATTATATTTAAAATAACACTTTTGCCTTATCAGAATGAAATCCCATGCTACCTCAATCAAACTTTCACATTATCATAGTGACATCCCATGTATATATTTCCAGGTTTTAAATGGTTTCGTTGTGTATGTTTGTGTTACCTATGAAAAATAATATCATTTTCAAAATCTGTTTTTACGGTTTTTTTTGTGATTTTGGGTCCAAAATGTTCATATAGTAGAAGATCACTGCTCTAAACAAAGTCAAAAATCCTACATCCAAACGAAATAAATATAATTAATTATGATGAATACGTTAAGTCTTGTTCATTGTTTTTCACTTTTATTAAATGTTTGATATTTCCGGTGGAAATGGTGGACTATCGGACATTCAAAATGCAGCATATTTTCACTCTTACACACATATATTCTCCTTTTACATACATTTTCACTCTTACACACATATATTCTCCTTTTACATACATACATTTTCACTCTTACACACATATATTCTCCTTTTACATAGCCTACATACATTTTCACTCACACACATTCATACTTCAATGCACACATTCATATATTGTCACTCACACATTCATGCATTTTGTTCTCATATACATATAATTTAATGCTCATATTTATACATTTTGCTCTAATGCGAAATCTACTCAAACAAAGTATGTCA
Source organism: Gymnodraco acuticeps (assembly GCF_902827175.1). Taxonomy (NCBI): domain Eukaryota; kingdom Metazoa; phylum Chordata; class Actinopteri; order Perciformes; family Bathydraconidae; genus Gymnodraco; species Gymnodraco acuticeps. The sequence continues at coordinate 1,895,139 of NW_022990313.1, forward strand.
TGGTAGTGGTCAGCTGTTAAACACAAAAGTGTATCTTAAGGGCTGTAAATATAATAAGCCTGTTGTCAATTTTAGACACAGGCTTATTATATTTACAGCCCTTAATAACATTCATTTTCTGGACTCAATGTGTGTCTTGGCCGTTTTCTTTTGTTTTGAAATCACTTCCGCGAGTTTCGCGGGCCTCCCCCCCTCGCTCCACTGACCATTAGACCATTTAGTAAGGTAACAAGCAAAAGGGCAAAAACGCCTCTCAGACGCTCTTCCGTTTACTTTTTTAATAAAGAAAAACAAATGGTCCGTAGATACACGGACTCATATAGCCTATGTATGTATACTGTAAGGAGAATGTATGTGCGTGAGAGGACCAGTATGAATTACGGCATAGAAATATGCAAACACAAACCTACAGACTGGGGGATGGGAGATCACAGGAGTGGGGGGGGGGGGAGAGCTGTGGAATGTGACCCATGGGAGAATTCCTCCACACATTCCAATGGCCAATTCGTTTTAAACAAAGAGTTCGCAACACGGGGGGTGGGGGCTGGTGAACGGTCTGGTCAATGTTTGTAAACACAATCCCCAGGATGTGTCCTAATCAGGAGCCGGGTAAATGAAAGACTGAGGAGCCCCCGAAAAACAGATCCCGAAATAGCTCGTCCTGGTTTCCGCAGCAGATAGGCCCAGGGGCGGACTGGCCATCGGGACGTTCGGGACGAATCCCGATGGGCCGGTACTGAAGTGGGCCGGTCGGACGATGTGGGCCGGCTGGTAACCGGCAGGGCTCGACATTAAATGGCCCGCTGGCCCGGAAGCACTATTTAGACACCCCGGGCCAGCATAACTTTCCACTTGCCCGCTCGGGCCACTAAACATATTGCTTTAAAAAAATTGTCCTGTGGTATTGGTATTTTGACTAGCAATTTAGTTAAATTGTTTCGTTTATCAATGCTACAACATAGCGTTCCGTGAGTCGGTTGTCGTTGTTGGGTGATCGGCATCTATTGCACGTCTGTCCGTCCTGGGAGAGGGATCCCTCCTCTGTTGCTCTCCCTGAGGTTTCTCCCATTTTCCCTTTTAAACTGTGGGTTTTTCTCTGGAAGTTTTTCCTTGTACGATGTGAGGGTCTAAGGATAGAGGGTGTCGTTTTTTCTCATACTGATATTCTGAACAATCTGTGCTGTTGTATTTGCTGTAAAGTGTCTCTACTGTAGGCTATTTTTTATTATATTACAGCACTTTGGCTCGACCAAAAATCGTTTATAAATGTGCTATATAAATAAAACTTGATTTGATTTGAAAAGCAAACAGCTGTTTGCTGCGGAGCGCAGCGGGAGCAGGCTCCCGTGAGCGGGAGCGCGCTCCTTCACTACAGACTATCGCGCCACCTAACCATTCGCCAAATGTTTTTAATACCAGCGGTAACCGGCCAAGCGCCGGGCAAAAAGCAATCTTCAAATAAAAGAAAGTCACCGGAGGAGTTAAAGGAGAGTGGGAGTATGAGAAGAAGAGGGAGAGAAAGTTTCAGCCAGCTTGATCGATGGAGTTGGCTGCAGTGACGCGTCCTAAAACCCTTTTATAATCTATCGATTCGATTTATGATTCGAAAATTATAAAAGTAGGGTAGACGTGGAGATTATCCGGCTGAACAAAACGTGCATTTATCAAACAGGTTTGTTTTCCACAGACCTTATTTCCAGCTATTTTCCAAAACCCTTGTCGAGGGAACCCGCAGCTTACTTCCGGGTTTTAGGACGCGTCACTGGCTGCACCTCTCAATATGATGCCAATATAAACAAGGTCTTCTGTCGGCTCTGTACATCAATGCCGACCTATGCTGACAAGTAGACAATATAAAGGTATTGGCGAAATGTCCCAGCAGTTTAGGATAATGAAGGTTCTAATCAAATCAATTACATAGCCATTACATTTCTAACTCCTGATGACAGGAAGGCAGAAAGTGCATTATACAAAAAATAACTCATAATAGCAGAATTTTTTTAACAATGACCACAATATCATTATTTTAATAAACCAAATATGAACAATTGAGGAAAATGAGGAAGAACTGATGATTAAAATGTTGTAGTAATGTAGTTAGTGCATAAATTACTATTGCAACAAATGTGTTAATTTTCTTCATTATTAGTCGATTTCTTTTGGACGAATGCTCCGGGCCAGTGGTTACAATGGTGGGGCCAGTGATAATACAAGTCCACCAGCCCGGAGGTAGACATTATGTACCCTTAATGTCTACCGCTAGTATATTGTCTATCCCCCCGTCGACAATTTACTAGCGGTATTTACTTGTGGTACCGCGGTGGGCCGGGGGTACCGAAGTGAGTCGGTCGAGAGTCCCGGGCTGATTTGTAGTCCCAGTCCGCCCCTGGATAGGCCTACAGCATGGGTCGGCAACAGGCGGCCCGCGGGCCATTGTTGGCCCGCCAGCAATAATATTTGGCCCGTAATTTTGAGAATCAAAAATAAAATATTATTTTTTAAAAGAAAAAAAAAAAAAAAAGTGTTTACAACATAGGACCAGAGAGTCGCACACATGGCAAATGTGTGGTTGTGGGGAACCAGGTCAATTAAAGTACTTATTTAACTATTAAATACATTGAGTTTGAGTAAAATACTTGGTTACTGATTAATTTAGATTATAATATATTAAATTGCAAAGCAAAAAATGCTGTAATTGATTTATTTTGTCCTTTGGTATTTTTTAAAGGTTTTCAACCTGAAAGAATCCTAATGTGTCCTTGAAAAGTTGAAATAAAGAAAAGGAAAAAGGATTCTCTGTTGCCCCTCAAGCCTCTCAAATGTGGGCAAACACTCAAATAAATGCCAAAAACCCAGAGAACTTGACAATACTTATCAGAATATGTTAAATACAGTAACACTGCTACCTAGTTAATAACTCTACTTTACTCAGTGGAGGCTCGTCCATTGAGGAAAGGGAGGACCATCCTCCCTAAAATTTCAGAGAAAAATAAACTTTGAAGAGAACAATAAATACACCTCAATTTAAAAGATAAGTCTGTTAAAATACAGATAATAGCCCTGGCTTTGGGACTGAAATGGGGCTAGAGAGGACGAGCCTCCCTTTGGGCGGGTCTAGCCAGAGGCTCTGGATTGGGCGCCTATTGAATCAATCAGCGGATCTGACTGCGCATCAGAGTGTTGATGGGGACGGTTATCAGCGATATCAGCGTTCTTTCTGAACCGAGGAACAGGGGCGCTGCGCCCTCTTACCAAAATCAATTCCTTGAATTAGGCTTTGATTATGTTCTGGCCCGCCATCTTGTGGCTCAGCAAAAAATTGGCCCAAGGCCAAACTTACTTGCCTACCCCTGGCCTACAGTATGGTGTCTGTGTTATGACAGTCATTTTAAATAAAACGTTGAAAACTGAACTTGAAAATGGTTTCCTCTTTTTATTTAATTTATCATTTTCGGGACGGGGAGACGTGTGTGATTACAAATTAATTTGCAGAAATGTAAAGTGATCTAACTAAGTTCTATTCATATTCTTGACGGGAAGAGCAGTGTAAATGGGTGGCCATATGCATTTGAAAAGCAATATAAATCACAGTTATTATACAATAGGCTATAAAAGCACCATCGATAACCATTACCTTTCTCCAATTCAAACTTTGGACGGGAAAAAAGGAAGATGTACATGGTTGGGCTATACTGTAGGCCCAGGGGCGGCGGGTGCTGGAGGCTATGAAGGCTAAGCCTTCCCAAATGTTTGTGTAACTGCATCCTGGTAAAATACAAATATAATGTCTTTGACATTAGCGCTGCTATGCAGCCACCTGTGCCCTGTACCACGAAGCCAGTTCAACATACCCTGGATATGCTTGAGTTATCTTAACTAACCCTAACAAACGAGATCTCGCTAAACGGTCCTACGGCGCTGGTTATCAACTCGGTAAATCAAGCCAGGGTTTCTCTCTCCAGCTGAGAACGCGTTCACGTGAAAGGGGCGGGGTTAGCTACATTTGACCAATCACAAACAGGGACAAGTGTACTGACAATGCAACATCATACTTCATTAATGAAAAGTAAACTAATATTAGACAAATATGAACTTTAAACATCCATGATGACTTAAACATATAATCCAGGATACAAGCCACATAGTTGCACCTGCAAGGAGAATACAGAACAACTCGTTAAAAAATAAACTACCGAGTGTTTGAAAGCGTACAACAGTTTTATGATACTGCCCCATCTAAAACACGAGGGGATCTGACTTTATTACATTTGAGTTGAGTGTTTCGTCAACTTAATGTGTTGCTTAAAATAATACGTCTGCATACAGTATATGTGACAATGTAACTAAGTGTTGCACGGCCAGATACGGCTCGAGAAGCTGACTCAGATAAGGAAATATTGTGATATCGATGTGAGATCGATGATCTGATTGATGATGTGATGTCAGTGTGATATGAATGATAAGTGCGACACGTCGGCGTCTTCTCTGCATACGGCAGTTTAAACTGCATTTCCTTTTTCCTGTAATATGACTTGATAGATTTAAACTCTGCACACTGAGCTCTGATCGGTCAGCAGGCGGTGCTTTCACTGAGTTGATGTCTTTTCTATAGACGCCGGAGGCGGGCAGCGTAAGATGAAAATAATTGTTATTTAGCCTTCCCAAACCTGAGCCTCACGCGCCGCCTATGTGTAGGCCTACTGTATACATACAAAGGCCATTCAAGCTAGAGTTCTTCTGGAAATGTTCACATCAGGCACCTTCAAGTTAAACAATACTAAACAATTAACACAGTAGGCCTAAATTATGTGGATTAAACCACATTTATTTCGTTAAAAATAAACGAAATATGATTTAGTTTGAATGATTAAATGTCATCAGGCACCTTCAAGTTAAACAATCAGGTGCACACTTTAATGTCCCGCCACCTCCGGACTCGGCTTGACTCGGTTTAAAGAATGCACAAATGTGTTTAATCGTTTATGTCAGATATGTACTAAGTAGCCTAAATACATTTGTTCCTGCTCAAGATTAGATTCAACTTTATTGTTATTGCACATATTGCAGGTACTGAGACAACGAAATGCAGTTTAGCTTCTAACCAGGGGTGCAACAAGCAGCGAAAAGTAATGTGCACAATACTACAGAAAACAATTAACACAGTAAATTATGTGGATTAAACCACATTGATTTCGTTAAAAAGAAACGAAATATGATTTTGTATGAATGATTAAATGTAGGGTGAATTGCCCTAATGTGGGACATTTTTGCATTTCAGACTTCGGGAATATATTGCGATATGAAGCCGATACAATAAATCAAAATCCAGTAGGCTACCATTCCGAAATCCCCAGTAATATTAGACACTAATAATACAGTAAACTATTAACACTGTACATATTATTGTTTGCCCGTGGGATTAGGATGATCGGTAGTGAGACCCGTGCTGCATTTTCCTCCGGTCGGATGTGATATAAAAACAGCGATTATTTTTGTTGTTGTAAACTCACGTGGATTAAATTTAGTGCATTCATTTCAACTCGCGAACATATGATAGCCTACATTAAATGATCGTGAGGATGATGATTGAAAATCGTTTGTTTGAGCCTAGATGCATTTCCTGATCTAAAAACATAGCGATGGTTTTGTACTTACGCCAACGTGAATTCAACATTATTTTGTTAAATAAAAACATGGGGATGTTTAGTAAATGATTACATGTCTCTTATTTAGCACAGAATATGATCCTATCCGTGACATATGGATCTTAACAAATATCCGCTATATCAGATACCTGTAGATCAGCTGTTTATTTCACATGAGTTCCAGTGTGGCAGCTTTTTAATCACGGCTCCCCCTGGTGGATCCATTATCCATTGCAGCTGGTTTCATTATAATTAAATGTATTTATCAAGGGGGCGTTTCAAGTCCTGCGGGGGGGTTTTCCTTTTCAGCAGGGGCCCACCCCGTGCCGATCACGGACCCGCACGGGTAGGCGTCTGAAATGGAGCGCTTCATCTGTAGCATCTTAGTCACGTTCTTGCGAAACACATGAAGTCTTTCAAAGACGGCGAAGTTGTGAAAGAAGCAAGAAGCGACACGCTTTTTGGGGACAGTAAAATAACAGAAGCATTTCAACAGGTTATTGATATAATAAAAACTCAAGTTAGATACCGTTATTAATCAGCTGTAAGTTTTTGTTTGTTTGAACTTATTCATTATAATTATTGTACAAAATGCTATAAGAATGCAAACTTAAATTGATTATAGTCTATCATCAATTCAGGTTAAGAAACTAGTGTTGCTTGCATCCTATTTTAAAGGCATTTATTTGTATACTCTACTAAAATGCAACAAAAAAAGGGTTTGATTCTATTCATTTAGTCTTTTATTGCACTTTGGCAGCAGATTCCTGTGTAGCTTCAGATCTGAGTTATCTTATTAGTAAGCCTAATTTATACTTTTGTAGCAACACTATTTTTATATAATGACAAAGAAAGGGTTCAGAGTATTTGCTTTTTTCCTGTGTCATATGTGGCAGCACTGTTCAATGTTTCTTGAAAACATTGCATACTGTAGTGTGTGACGTGTGAATAAACTCCAACTCTGTATCAACAACACTGTTGTGTAACTTCAGTTAAATACTTGTATGTGTGTAGATTAGAAAGAGGTAAGATAAAGGATCTGCAGTATTTTATGAAGTATTAATCGTACAAAGGTCAGTTTTATACAAGTAGAAGTGTGTATTTACCTGGTAGTAGGCTGTCAGTAATGGCTACGCTTCTCTATTTGGACTGGTAGATCTCGGCAGACTGGCAACTTTAAAAGTAGCTCTCGGTTCAAAAAAGGTTGGGCACCCCTGTTCTAAATCATCAACGTGTATCTTAGACCCGATTCCAACTAAGCTGTTAAAGGAAGTTTTTCCATTAATTAGCACTTCTTTATTAAATATTATGAATATGTCTTTATTATCAGGCTATGTTCCACAATCATTCAAAGTAGCAGTGATAAAACCGCTTCTTAAAAAGCATAACCTCGATCAAGAGGTTTTAGCCAACTATAGACCTATTTCTAATCTTCCGTTCCTCTCAAAAATTCTCGAGAAAGCAGTCGCAAAACAGTGATTACTTAAAAAACAATGATTTATTTGAAGATTTTCAGTCTGGCTTTAGAACACATCATAGCACAGAGACAGCTCTGGTTAAAGTCACAAATGACCTTCTAATAGCCTCTGACAAGGGACTTGTCTCTATTCTTGTTTTGCTCGATCTCAGTGCTGCATTTGATACTATCGACCATGATATCCTATTGCAAAGACTAGAGCACTTAGTTGGCATACAGGGAACTGCTTTTGGCTGGTTTAGGTCCTATCTATCTGAACGCTCTCAGTTTGTACGTGTCAACAATGAATCTTCCATGCAAACCAAAGTTAGCCATGGAGTGCCACAGGGCTCAGTGCTTGGACCTATTTTGTTCACACTATATATGCTTCCGCTCGGCAATATTATAAGGAATCATTCTGTACATTTCCACTGTTATGCGGAACTATATTTATCCATCAAGCCTTATGAAATTAATCATCTAAATAAAATTCAAGACTGCCTCAAGGACTTAAAAACGTGGATGACCTTACATTTTTTTATGTTAAACACGACCAAAACTGAAGTTATTGTACTCGGCCCAAATAATCTACGAAACAAACTATCTAAAGATATACTAGTTATGGATGGCATTAATTTGGCCTCCAGTGAGACTGTAAGAAATCTTGGTGTTATATTTGATCAGGATTTATCCTTTAAAGATCAAATGCAAAGCTTCCAAATATGCTACATTTTTATAGAAATGTTGTTTTTAAGACTGCCTGTATTTAAAAAAAAAATTAAATCGAGATAATACACCCGAAAAAAAGCTTTTTATTGATACAAAACTTGACCCAAAGCCGTCTGAATTTCTGACATGACCTCCCCAGCAGCCTCCGCGCGTGTGACGTCATTCATGCCAAACAGTCTCTGGACCAAACATCCCGACTCGGCAGTCTCGGTCACAAGTTTTTCGAAAAGAAAACTGAATTAACAGGGGTTATTGTTGTGCTTTTTGTTGTACGAACGGTGCGGGATCTGGGAGAGTTTTTCATGTATTTCCCAAAGACCAAATCATCCGCAAAAAATGGATTTTGTTAGTTAATCGTGTTGGCTGGCAACCGACAAAATGGAGCAGGTTGTGTTCTGATCACTTCACGTGTGATGCATACGAGGTTGATCCTGCTATCATCAAGTCTGTTGGTGCAGAAGCATTAATAGTATGTCGGAGGCTGAAACCCGGAGCCGTCCCCTCCATATTTCAGCACAAGAAACCACTGAAAGAACGAAAGAGCCGGGCGATGGAGAAACGACAAAGAATTGAGGTAAACAACTTTTGATTAGATTTCAAAGCGCACGGAGCACAGCAGATAACGCAGATAACGGAATTGCAGTTTTATTAAGTTGTATTGCTTATAGAGGTGGGCACCGTTAGATTATGTCTTTACAATCATAAACAATGTGTTGGATGTGGAGCTAGGATAAGTAATAAGGGAACTAGGAGTGATTTTCTGTGCAGTAATAGGTTAGCATTTTTCGCTCGGGGCTAATTCACTGTTAGCATTGTAGTTTGTCTGCAGCTCATTCATCGCTCCTCCACTCATAACGGAAAAGTGTGAACAATATGCATTATGATAGGGATTAAATCCACTATTATTCCTCCTGCCACAATTAAAAATGCCCCCCGTGCAATTAAAAGTGACTGTGAGCACTTAGAAAACCCAACATTCTTCTAACCACTTCATTAGGCCATTGCATCAAAAAAGCTCTCCGCTATGCTTTCATTTCTTTCAGCCGAGTGGGTGCTTATAGAGGTGGGCTAAACCTCTCTAAAAAGGTCAAACGTCACTTGTTTTGCATCAATCTTGATACAGGGTACTTATTATATGTTATAGTTTGGATTCCTAAAGCTTTTAGTCTATAGTCTACTCAGAATCAGACATAATAGACGAAACTAGTTGTACTATCGGCGGAAGCCGCTGTGATTGATAAGCCAGGTGGAAATATGTTTGGCACATCTGACGTCACGCGCCGCCATCTTGCGGAGGAGCGGCTGAGAAAATAAATCGTCGGACTTGGTGTTGGGGGTTGAACAAAATTAATATTGCGCATTGCCAGACTCATATTATCTCCGATTGTAATACTGCAATATCTTAGATAGTGTTGTAGCTATATGATTTTGATTGTACTGGCAATTATACAAAAAGCTTTGCATTTGATCTTTAACGCGCACATAAAATCAATTTCAAGGACCGCCTACTTCCATCTACGTAACATTGCAAAAATCAGGCATATCTTGCCTCAAAACGATGCAGAGAAACTAGTCCATGCATTTGTTACTTCAAGGCTGGATTATTGTAACTCTTTATTATCAGGGTGTACCAAGAAGTCAGTCAAGTCGCTTCAGCTGATTCAAAATGCTGCAGCTCGTGTACTAACCAGAGTTAGGAAAAGGGACCACATTACTCCTGTTCTGGCTGCCTTATACTGGCTCCCTATAGAACACAGGGTAGAATTTAAAATTCTTCATCTCGCCTACAAAGCCCAGGCGCCATCTTACCTTAAAGAACTCATTATACCCTACTGTTAGAGTTTATTGAAGGATAAATGTGTTTTCATAATGTGTTCTCATAAATGTGTTAATGGAGGAACAGAGAACAGTCTGTTCAGTGGCACACATACACACACACACAGATTCACATGACTGAGAGTCACAAGATTCACACTAACAAATAAGGCGTTGGTCATCACCACATGATTGTCATGTTACTGTATTGTTGAAATAAAAGGGCTGCACTGAGAGAAGGCGAGCAGAGTTGGTTAAGGAGTGGACATTGCATGTCACTCGCCGATTCTCCTTGCAGCAAGTAAACTTGAAACTCGAGTACTGTTATCTCTGTTCACTGGATCTGGTATATTGCACCGAGCTGGGGTTTTACCCTTACAAAGTAATATAGATACCTCACATTAATTGGTCCTTCGAGCCGGATTCCAACACATCGTGACGGGAAGGAGGAAGGGGACGACACGCCGTAGTCTGTCGACAGCCGGGATCATCAGCCGACCCCGAGAAAGACCCGGGACGCAGAATTCGTGGCCGGGCCGGTGCTTATATGTCCAACCTCCCTCATCCTAGGCACGATTGACGGAATCCAACCGGACCAGTGACCACAGATAATGGGTAAGACACGGTTACTCCACCGTTAAGGAGGGTGATAAAACGTTGATAGAGAAAGGCTACTCCGCCTAAAAGGAGGATCGACGTGCCTTTGGGTACACTTATGAGTGATTGAGTGAAAGCGGTGTGTAAAAGTGTCACCAGTGGAATCAGCGCACAGAGTGGAAACCTAACGGTGCTAACACAAACTCTGTGGTCAGTTGAAGTACACGTAGTGGTGAATTAGGGATTAGGTTCCGACCGGCACGTTGTCCAGTAGGAACACCAAGCTAGAATCATGGGGTCCGATGGGAGTAAGCCTGCCGCTACAGGGGACATGAGATATATGGAAATATATAGTCACGGCAGCACCATTTATTGTAGCAAATGGTATAAACAGTACGGCTTCCAAGGGAAGCTGGAGAAAACAGCAGTAAGATAATTAAGCGACAAATTGAGAGCAGCAACAGCTGGAACAACACAAGGCAAGAAAAGAAAGAAGTTAGAAGCTCAACTACGGGTTGCAGCTATATGGGCTGAACAAGCCCATAAAAGGACAGGTGGAGCAGAAGAAGGTATGATAGCAGCGGCTGTTTCAGTGAAAGCAGACGAGGAGACAGGGCGTTCAGGGTCAGTTGATGTTGTACGCCGCGAGAAAGTCAGCGATAGTGGAAGAACACAAAGCGCAGGAACAAAGAATAAAAAGGAAGCAAGAGAAAGAGAGAAAAGACAGGGAAAGAGAGACACAAAAACGCATCGACAAAGAAGCGGCAGATGCATTAAGCCCACTGCACACCAGAAAATATAAAGGGGAAACCAAGTTATATCCTGTTGAAGAATTAAGAGAAGCAGAAAAATCCTTCGACGGAACAGCATATCAGGGTGACGCTTATCCATTAGTACAAGTGGCCAACCCGCACTATGGAGTTGGCGATGACCAAGAAAGAATGTTAAGAGTGTTCCGCCCATGGACAATGGATGAGTGTAAAAAGGCTTGTGAGGGACTGACTCCATACAAACAGGACCCGGCGCAGTTTGTCCTTGACCATACTGCATTAATAGCGTCATATGGTTTAAATGGACATGAAGTTTTAAGAACCCTTATGACAATCTTTGGCCACGAATGGGCCAGGGTAAAGGGAGATTTCACCGGGTCCTGGCCCAATGGAAACCCCATGGAACCAGGTCAACAGGAACTCATCAATGCACTCGCTCTCGTAAATACCTCAATCGAGAGAGTTTTTGCACTGAGACGAGACTTTACTAAAGTCTCAGGGTGTAGACAGGGAGAAAAAGAGTCAGTACAAGATTTCAGAATCAGAATGGAAGATTGTTTCCGTATCCATAGCGGAATTCCACCCAACAATGCTGTTGACTCCACATATGTGCAGCAGCTGAAACAAAGCCTGATGAATGGGTTCCACCCAGGTATTGCTGACTTTATCCGCAAGCATAATGTCAACCATAGGACATGCGACTTACAAGAGTGCCTAAATTATGCAGAACATGCAGCAACCCAGATCAAAGAAAAAAGACATAAGAAAGCGTCAGCATCAGCTTTCTTCATAGGAGAAGAAGGGGAAGAAAATCAGATTTTCTTTGTGGGACAAGGACAGGGGAGAGGCGGGTTTAACAGAGGACGAGGGAATGGTAGAGGAACAGGCAGAGGCAGAGGAGGAGGCAGAAACGCAGAAGGCAAATTCCTCTGCTACAGGTGCGGAAAGGAGGGGCACATGGCGAGAGACTGTGAGGAACAGAGACCACAGAACAAAGAAGGGGGACAAAAGGGACAGTACAAAGACGAAAGACATGGCCCCCCCCTTCACATAACCTACATAGTTATGACAACTGACTAGATGTAGAAAAGGAAGAAGAGGACGTCCACACACATCACATTGACCTTTCTGAAGTATTACTGAATCTGTCAGACAACAGTATTAAACCTACCAGGACAATCAAAATCAATGGGGAAAAATTAGAATTCTTATGTGACAGCGGTGCAGACTCATCAGTAGTGAACAAAGAGGTCCAAAGAATGTGGCCACCAACTGGCACTATGTTTGTAAAATCAGCAAATGACACATAAATCAGAGGTCGATTTCAAAGCCACTTTTTATGGAAGATAGAAGGTCAGGCCTTCAGGCATCCCTCAAATTTGTGTTCATCTCAAACTGCCCTGTCAATTTGCTAGGGAGAGACAGCATGGAAATGTTAAAAATCAGTGTAGTACCAGTCAAAGGGGGAATGCGAGCAGTAGGGCCCGGAGAAAAGGTGGAAGACCAGGTCTTCCTTCAAAAATCCATAAACACCCCCAACTACTACTGGTCACTAGACATGCCACAACCTGACGTGACAAACACAGGTGAACACCTGTTAACGCTATTCACCCCACAACATGGCCAAGAAGTAATGAAACCTGACGCATTGCACGTTACACTAAAGTACAAGAACACCCCTGGCCCAGACAAAGACTATGATGTGCTCGTGCATCGACTGACACCACAGAGGGTAGTGTTCCACTCGATGTATGCAAACCAACACGGGGATGTTGCAATTGACGCTAGGGTCCCATCAACCACTGCCTTGATAATGGAACCAGGTTCCACGCCACACATATCAGGGGCCCAGGGACTTCATGGAGAGACTTAGGTTTATTAGTGGCTAGAGGTAACAGGATAACAAAATGGACAGATGACAAAAACGGTTGGCAAACTGGAGGCGGGTTAAAGCGCAAAACTCTAGGGTTTACCCTAGTGATGACACCACGCGCCCACCTAGACGACAATGATGTATGCTAAGTGAAGAGGCCTTAGAGGTCCTGAAAACGGTGCCGCCATGCGTATGGTCACAAGGAAAATTTGATGTAGGTCGCATGGTGAACGCAAAACCTGTACACGTTAGACCAAAAACTAACTACAGACCTAACATAAGACAATACCCCTTGAAAGAGGATGCAAAAGTTGGCATCAAACCTGTAATTGAAGAAATGCTAAAAGCAGGGATCCTGTGTGAGTGCCCTGATGCATCATGCAATACCCCCATCTTCCCAGTTAAAAAGGCTGATGGGCAGTCATGGAGAATGATCCAAGACTTAAGAGCAGTAAATGACGCTGTACAAAGCACAGCCCCAACAGTACCAGATCCACACACGTTAATGAACGGCCTTAAGCCAAATATGGCGTGGTTCTCAGTGATAGACTTAAGCAATGCCTTTTTCTCCATTCCTGTAGAAAAAGACTCACAAGGATGGTTCGGGTTCACACATGAAGGAACAAAGTACACATACACCAGATTACCTCAGGGGTATGTGGATAGCCCAACAATCTTTTCATGAGAAATAGCAAATTGTTTGGCTACATTACAGATACCTGACACATCGCAGATTTTGGTATATGTAGATGATATTCTTGTTGCGTCACCCACACAGGAAGAAAGCACAAAAGTCACACTACAAGTACTGACACATTTGGCAAAAACAGGAAACAAGGTTTCAAGACAGAAACTTCAGTTTGTGAAAGAGGAAGTGATCTTTTTAGGCCACAGTTTAAACCGAGAAGGGAGACGCATACACTCAGAGAGGAAACAGACGGTGTTAAACGCACCGAAACCAACAACAAAAAAACAAATGATGCAATTCCTTGGGCTGGCTAACTATTGCAGAGCATGGGTTCCAGACTACGCAGGAATGACTCAGCCCCTACTAGATTGCATATACTTAGACAATGACATGAAAATGTCCGGCAAGATAGAATGGACACAAGAGGCAGAAGCTGCATTTGAAAGGACTAGTGATGGGAATTCCGGCTCTTCTTGGTGAGCCGGATCATTTGGCTCGGCTCACCAAGAAGAGCCGGCTCTTTCGGCTCCCAAACGGCTCTTCAGTTTACCACATATTATACCTTTTAATTCAATCAAATGTAGCCCTATTTTGACTAATGATTTATATGTGTACACATATATCACTTAAATTATTCAATACATCCTTTGTACTGAAGTATTCTAAAGTAAAAATTACATGTTTAATATAAATGATTTGCTGTGGCCAATTGTTTTCATTGCATTTACAGACCCGTGTAACTCTCTGATACCACCCAATGAATGCATTGACTTGCTTGTAGAACCACGCTACACAAAACAGATAGCAATACCTATAAAAAACTATTTAAAAAAAGGGGCTACTGTATCGACCTATATAAACTATATAAATATAGTTTTTTTTTCAAAATACCAAACAGATCCTGCATTTTAGCCATGCCTCATTTCGCTCTATTTCCTCTTTCCAGCGCTGTTTTTGCAGGGGGCTGATTCTGTGTTGCTGCAGCTGACCACGCCCCCTGCAGGAGAGGGGAGCGTGCTTTAGATCAGCTGCTGGGCTGTCAGAAGAGGGGGAGAAAAAGAGATCTCCGTCCTCCGTGTTTTATTCTTATAGAAGTAAGAAGAGAAGTAATGGGGCAGAAACCCTCCTTTTTACGCAGCGGTCCAGACTAGACATCAAACGGCGACACATATTCAGTGTGCAGTTACTTTGGCATTAGGGCAGGGATATCTAGATACTTTCCAAGGTTTGACATAATGAATTGTGCTACTTTTAAAGCAAGCAACGATGTTTTCAAATCTGTAATCACTATCGAAGCAGTTCCTGCCGTTGCTACGTTAGTTCAAACAGTAACAACGGACTATTTTTCTTAGCAGATGCATGTCAATTTAAATCAATACATAAAACTATTTTTTAAATCAATAAAATCATTTTCTAAATCCATAAAAGCATTTCAATTAATATTAGGAGTCATGTCGTTACTTTGTTGAGAATGTGGCCATGTAATAAGCGGGATAATGTGCACATTGCACAATGTGCCTTCATGCCGATCTAGATCCCTCCGCAAAACAAAAAAAAAAAAAACGGCTCGTTCGCGGGCGAGAGCCGGCTCCCGTCGTTTACTTAAAAGAGCCGGCTCTTTGAGCCGGCTCGTTCGCGACCGACACATCACTAGAAAGGACTAAACAGTGTCTCGTAGGGTCATCAGTGTTAGCATTACCAGACTATGAAAAACCATTTGTACAAACAGTTGACTGCAAAAAAGGGTTTATGACATCAGTATTGGCCCAAAAACACGGCACAAAACTAAGGCCTGTCGCTTACTACTCTAAAAGGTTAGACCCAGTAGCACAAGCATTACCAGTATGCGTACAAGCAGTATGCGCTGCAGCAATGGCGGTACATTGTACAGCAGAAATAGTTTTGTTCCACCCACTCACACTGATGGTTCCACACGCAGTCACCATGTTGTTACATGACACCAAAATGGCTTTCTTATCACCTGCACGTTATTTGGCACTGACAGCTACACTAATGTCACAACCACACATTGTGATAAAAAGATGTAATATCTTAAATCCAGCCACATTAATACCTACAGCAGAAGATGGAGAACCACACTGTTGTAAAGAAGAGACTGACAGAACATGCAAACCAAGACCAGATTTGAAAGATGTTCAACTGCCAAGTGGAGAAACATGGTTTGTGGATGGGTCCTGTTCTAAATCTATAACAGGCCAAAATCAATCAGGGTTTGCAGTTGTATCACACTCACAGGTCATAAAAGCAGGCCGACTCCCCCACACATATTCTGCACAAGCAGCGGAATTAGTAGCTCTTACAGAAGCATGCAAAGCGGGGGTTGGAAAATATGTGACTATGTGGACAGACAGCCAGTATGCACACTCAACAGTACATATATTTGCAGCCCAATGGGGCCGCAGGGGCATGAAAACGTCAACAGGAAAACCAGTCACCCATGCACAGCTGCTGACTGATCTTTTAAAAGCGGTGTTGTTGCCGAAAAGCATCGCTATATGCAAATGTGCTGCGCACACCAGTGGGAAGGATGCAGTAACACTTGGCAATGCACACGCGGATAAGGTAGCGAAGCTAGCAGCTGTGGGCGAATATGGGTTTCATATCCTCTTGCAGAAGGGGGAAAGTGTTTCACAACCGATACCTCTTGTGATATTAAGGGATATGCAGAACAGCGCACCCGACAGAGAAAAGAAGAAATGGTTGACAGATGGTGCAACCACAGACCCTGAGGGAACATTCAGAATAAACAACAAGATAGTACTCCCTGTTAGTCTCTACAAAACAGCAGCTCATTTGAGTCATGGGCCGTGCCATGTCTCAACAGGAGGGATGGTGACAATAATAAATGAACACTTCCATACATACAACTACATTACATTTTCTAAAAATTTTTGTAGAGCTTGTGTAGTATGTTGCAGACACAATGCTCAAGGCAATGAGCGACCACAGAGAGGAAAGTTCCCTCCACCAACATACCCGTTTCAACACATGCATATGGACTTCATCGAACTAACACCATGCCAAGGGTACAAATACTGTTTGGTAATGATATGTCCGTTTTCAAAGTGGGTTGAAATATTCCCAGCAAAACATGCAGACGCTATTACCGTAGCAAAAGCCATATGCAAGACAATAATACCAAACAGAGGTATTCCAGAGAAACTGTACAGTGATAATGGTTCCCATTTTGTAAATCAGGTTATTACCAAACTGTCCGAACATATGGGGATAACATTAAAAAACCATTGTTCATATCATCCACAGAGTGCAGGCTTAGTGGAAAGAACAAACGGAACAGTAAAGTTAAGACTAAGGAAAACAATGGAGGAAACAGGAAGACCATGGGTGGAATGTGTGTCTCTAGTAGAAACATGCATGAGAATCACGCCCACGGCAAAAGGGTTGTCTCCCTTTGAGATCATAACAGGAAGGCAATTCAGACTACCAATCACAGACGAGGTGAGGGAGGAGGATGATGCTGAGGCAGAGACTACATTAACTCAATGGATGAGCAGACTCTTCAGAAGCAATGAGATAGCTCGAACAAATAACTTGCCAGACATTTCTACTCCCTTACAGGATACTCGAGTGCAGACTGGTGACCAGGTCCTTGTGAAGGTGATTAAGAGGAAGCATTGGCACTGTCCACGGTGGGACGGTCCCTACACGGTACTGCTGACAACACCGACTGCACTAAAAATCGCCGAAAGAACTACGTGGATACATCAGAGCCACTGCAAAAAAGTAATACCTCTCCAACTTAACGACGGATAAGTGGTGGAAGTCCGGCTACAAAGGGCGGTGTTTCATTAGGAAATACTGGTCTCAACCCCGGTGAAGAAAACAACAGAACCACTATCACAAATAGACTATGTTGGGAAAGGTGTTGTTTGTAGTGACCCTGCTGGGTCTGACGCTAATGACTATAATACAATTGAGTGAGGAATCCTCAACAAAAGAAGAAGTCCATCGAGAGAAAAAATGGTCACTACTCAACGATGTTGCAACAGACAGATAACAGTGACTATACTGACACAGACCCCTCTCAGAAGGACGAATATACTCACCTAACCTCCAATGTGTAAGACTTAAAGCTAGGTTACTGTCTGTCATATGACGAATGGTTCGAAAATGTCAAAAACAAGTGAATTAATTCTGAAAGTAATAAAGACACTGTAACCAGCTAGTAATTATGAAAAACAGGAGGGAATGTTAGAGTTTATTGAAGGATAAATGTGTTTTCATAATGTGTTCTCATACATGTGTTAATGGAGGAACAGAGAACAGTCTGTTCAGTGGCACACATACACACACACACAGATTCACATGACTGAGAGTCACAAGATTCACACTAACAAATAAGGCGTTGGTCAACACCACATGATTGTCATGTTACTGTATTGTTGAAATAAAAGGGCTGCACTGAGAGAAGGCGAGCAGAGTTGGTTAAGGAGTGGACATTGCATGTCACTCGCCGATTCTCCTTGCAGCAAGTAAACTTGAATACTGTTATCTCTGTTCACTGGATCTGGTATATTGAACCGAGCTGGGGTTTTACCCTTACAAAGTAATATAGATACCTCACACCTACTGTCCTACTAGGGCATTGCGTTCCAAGAATGCAGGGTTGTTGGTTGTTCCTAGAGTCTCTAAAAGTACAATGGGAGCCAGAGCCTTTTCTTACCAAGCTCCACATTTGTGGAATCAGCTTCCAGTTTGTGTTTGTGTTTCGGCAGACAGCCTATCCGTTTTTAAGAGTACGCTTAAGACCTTCCTTTTTGATAAAGCTTTTAGTGTTAAAATAATCTAATAAGAGTGCATTGACGTAGATACATTGTGCCTCTTCACCTATAGATTTGACTTCTTACTCTTTCACTTAAATCCTAAAAACTTAGATCTTATATTTAAAACTTTATCCAAAACCTTTCCCCTCTCTGACCTCTCGAGGTTCTAATAGAGGGTAACAGGTTGCAGAGAAGGCCTAGCCCGGGCCGGGAGTGTGGAACGTAGCCACAGAACTACTCCTTACCTCTAACCAATTCAGGTTCCAGTGGGGACCTTTCTCCCTGTGTGCCTCTCCACCTCTGTTTCCTACTTCTTACTTGCTATCCTTTTCCCTCAACCTATCCTAAGGGAGTGCATGTCAGGGTTTCCGTTAGCCGGTAATTACCGGTTTTTAGCTGGTAACATTTAATAAAAACCGGTAAATTCAAAACCTGCCGGTCAAAATGTCCGATGCTCCGATCGATTGGCCGTCGATCATTATCGGCCGATATTCACTCATAATAGTTTGATCTGTGCTCTCTATAAAGGCCGATCAGGAGAGCTGGATCTGATCGATATGGACATAAACGCGAGTGAGGTATAACCGGACGCCAGAGAGAGATCGCATTAGCTGCTGCATAATCACCTGAAGCCCCGCCCATTGTTTAGCGAGCTGCATGAGAAACTGACGGGCTGTCAGGAGAGAGGGAGGGAGAGGGGAAAAAGAGGATCAGTTTCTCCCGTGTTATTATTCAAAGTTAATTTAAACTTTTGAATAATGTACTTCATCTACTACAAGTAGTTTCTTTGAATGTAATAATTATGTTGTTTGTTGTTTGTGGAATCATTTATTGAAAAATTAATCTGAATTTTTCGATCTGTTACGATTATTTATTTATTTATCCAGGAATGTCCCATTGAGATACAAGATCTCTTCTTCCAGGGAGTCCTGACCAACACGGCACACAACAAGTTTCAACATAAAACAAGGGCATTAAACAAAAAACATACAATTCAAATATAAATACAGAAGGCCATTTGTGCAGTGGCAAGAAGCATAATCACATCAGCAATAGCATCAGGTAAAACAGTTACATGTTTCATGAAGGGCTAATCGTAGCATACCTTTAAAAGCATTTACAGTAGGAAGTGCCTCTCGACAAAGTTTTACTTGCAGCGTATTCCATAAAAAGGGAGCATAGTGGGAGAATGCAGTTTTACCAAGCTCTGACTGCATCAAAGGAACATTTAAAAGCATCCCATTTGCTGCTCGTCTGGTATTAAAAAAGCAAGTATAAAAGGACAGAAGTCTATAAGGGCAGCTTACCTAGCAATTATAAACTGAAGAAATATAAAAATGACTCCCATTAACTGACTTTTAAACATCAGCATCCGGTCCTAACCTGCTAATGGAAACTCTGCTACACAATTCTTATTATTCTTATTGAAACATGACCGGTAAGTTTCAAATTTGTCCGGTAAAATAAATTCTATCCGGACATTTGACCGGCGAGAAAAAATCCTAACGGAAACCCTGGTGCATGTATGTAGACACGTTAGTTTAGCTGCTATAGGCTTGGACTGTTGGGGGGGGCACCTTACTCCGTCTTTCTGGCTGTTTGTACCTGTGTACTCTCATGTTCTGATTAACCCAGCTTCCCCCAAATCTCTTTTTTGTGTCCATATATACGCCGGGATCCTGAGTCGAGGCTAATCCTGTTGCTGTGGTCGTGTGTCCTGGATCCTCTATCCTGAGTACTGGATCTTGAGTCCTGGACTTCGAGTCGTGGCTGAACCTGTCTCTGCGGTCCTGCCAGACTCTCACCATACTACTTCCCTGATGGCTCCCACAAGATTGCGGACATCCTCGTGGATTCATCTTCTTATTATAGACACATGCATTTCCAAACATTTGGACTACCTATGTTGTAAATGTATTATCTCTTCGATTTACACACGGCATCTATTGCACGTCTGTCCGTCCTGGGAGAGAGATCCCTCCTCTGTTGCTCTCCCTGAGGTTTCTCCCATGTTCCCCTTTAAACTGTGGGGTTTTCTCTGGAAGTTTTTCCTTGTACGATGTGAGGGTCTAAGGACAGAGGGTGTCGTATTGTCATACTGATATGCTGTACAAACTGTGAAGACCACTGAGACAAATGTAACATTTGTGATATTGGGCTATATAAATAAACATTGCTTGATTGATTGATTGAAAAACAAATAAATATACAAGTTTCAATGTTTTTTCATATTGGATATGGTATGTTATTGGTTATGGCCATGTACTTATGATTTTATGATTATTTAAATGTATACAGTTCTGTTTCCATAGATCTAGTCTCTGTATTTTCCCCTCAAAATGCACCAGATTGATGCATTTAACTCCAACATTTAAAACAATATCTTACCCCTAGAGGATGTGAGGTCCACCCCCACTACAAATATGTTCACATGAATAGGTTCCTAAATAGATTTTCACATTTTTTTTAAATAGTGACCCCTGTCCATATGTTTATTCTGGGGTAGTATATTTAAACTAGAGGGCTATCACTATGGGCAGCAACACTGTAAATATTGACAAATAAATCCAGCAAAATGGCACAAAAAAAAACTGGTAGTGGCATGGCTGGGTGTATAATTCCCGGCCTGACTTATTGTCCCAGTCCAGCCCTGCCCCCTCCGGAGGTGATCCGGGGACCCCCAAAACCGGAGGTTGCCCTCCACTGAGGGGGGGGATGGTCACCAGCCGCCGTTTGTGCCTCTTGGGATCCAAACGCAGGCTGGAGAACCACCTCTGCAGGCGGCGCATATGTAGTAACCCTAACGGGACCACCATGTGAGCAGCCGCCATGAGACCCAGAGTAGACTTTTCCTGCAGGAAATTCTGCATGTTAACTGTGAAACAGTTACTAGGGCGTGTGCAGCCAGGCGATTGGTTCACCACCATCGACCTGAAAGACTTTCATTTAGAAATTGCTCCAGGGCACAGAAAGTATCTGCGTTTTGCCTTCCAGGGGATAGCCTACGAGTACAACAGGCTGCCGTTCGGCTATTCCCTATCCCCACGCACATTCAGCAAATGTGTGGCCACAGCGCTTCAACCGCTGCGCGCACGGCATGAGTTTTCTTTTACATAGACGACCTCAGAGTCATGGCTGGGTCCCGGGAACAGGCAATGTTTTGCACAGCACGATTGATCACACACCTGACCAAATTAGGTTTTGCGATCAATTGGGAAAAGAGCACCCCAATACCTCACCAACGGGCGTTGTATTTGGGTGTGGTGCTCGATGCAGGCGCGCTGCGCGCCACCCTGTCAGTGAGCAGACATGCGTCCCTTCTCCGGGCGGCGCACAGGCTGTGACAGGGGGCAACAGTGACATCTTTGGAGGAAGCTTAAACAGTCTACTGAACAGCCTTGTTAATCTGAAGCATATGGTGCAGATTTTGATGTTAATTCACCCAAACAACCTGATTGAAGTGTCTCTTTGAACTTACATAATTTAACCTTAATGTAATTCAGATTCATGAAGCAACAATAATCACATTAAGTGGTGTATGAATCTTACATTTTGAAGAAAAACATAAATGTATGCTTGGGTTTACATTTCTTAACAGTGTAGGAGTTTTGAGGTTTTTACAACCCCACTCGGCTCCGCGTGTCGTTTTGACGAGTCCTGCTTAAAATCATAACAGGAAGGAAATCAGAGAACACCCGGATACCAGTTTAAACAATAATCTGTTTTAATTATAAAAGGTAATAATGCAATGCAATATAATACATTACAATACAATATAATATAATACAATTATACTGTAATGTAAGGAGTAGGCCCACTCCTGCCCTGGTTCGCGTGCTGCGTAGATCCTTCGGTCCTGGCAGCCCGAGAAGAGAGAGTGAACGCCAGGACTCATACAGGAGATATACAAGAAAGGACAGGAGGGGTTAGGTCAGCTGGTCATCTTTTCAGGTCATCTCATTGGGAGATGCAAAATATGCTGTCACAGTGAATCAGCGCGGGCCAGCAGAAAACAAAACAGGCTCACTTTGCAACAAAACACATCTTATCATGTATTTTATCACATAAGTCATGTGTTTCTTTATGAAAGCCATACTTGTTGGAAATGTAACAGTCATCATCTCATGACCTCCTCAGGACCAGCTCACCAACAACGCCTAACTGTCTTCATAGCCCCAAGCCATCTCTGAACTTTCATCCACCCGAAGTCAGCTCACCCAGAATCAGAAGGACCATTGTCTCTCTAATTGTGTGTGACTCAATTCTCCTGCTCTTTTTAGGAGTCCTGAAATGAACGCACATACATTTCTCTCACAAACCAACACTTAACATCCCATAGCCTATATCAGGTGACATAAAAATGAATATACCAGAATTACGCTGTATCAAACTTTTTGCCATAATACTTTACATCAATCTCCACAATAGCTATAATTGTTATTGAAGCATTTGCTAAACCTAATTAGCTATAAGGACATTTGGTTAGTATATAAAGAGCTTTCCCACTCCAGCTTGAGGGCTGATGCTCTGAAAACGCATTGCTACGTATCAACCTCGCACATAAAGCCATGTGGATTATATAGTAAAATAACCCACCAATAACACATCCACATTACAGGACTGTGTATTTCTGTTATTGGATAAGCAGCTTAAAACTGCTATTTAAATTAACTTTGCAGGTTTTTCAATTTAGCTGGATAGGAAATCGGCTATATTTATAAAGGTGAATCCAAGCTAAAATTGCAAGCCTAAATGATGTCAACACAATTTATGAAAGGAAAATTGGATTCACAGTCTAATTTGATACATATGGCAAGGCTGCTTATAATTGACATAATATTGTCAGAATGTTGGAAGTCTTTATTTGCTGAGGAAATTATCTATGGCAGCCATATTGTGCTCCAGCCAAAGTATGGCTCAAGCATGTGGGCCTGAATATACTTTCCCTTTTTATCCTTGTTGACTGCATTGGAAAGAGACACTAATGTAATGGAGATCTGACAGCTTTATACTGTAATTATTATACTCGCTGTCTGACAATGTCTGCCTTAACAAATCAATGAGTCAGCTATCCAGTCTTAATGAGCTATTCAGCTGGATTCAGGACTGCTTTAGTTAAAATATTCAACAAGCTATATGGTAAATACCAACGTTTCATTATGAAAAGCGTATTGGTTTCTCTGGTTGCGTGTTGAACTGGATCAAAACATATATCAGAGGAAGGATGTTCTATATTAGTCTAGGAGGCCATACATCAGAGGAACATGAAAGCCGCTACGGGGTTGCACAAGGGAGCTGTTTAGGTCCATTACTCTTTTCTCTCTATATGTTACCGCTCGGCGACATCATCAGAGAGTATGGTATAGATTTCCACAGCCATGCGGATGATACACAATTGTACATATCCGCTGAACCAAATGATGTGACAGCCATAAACTCCATTACCAACTGCCTGACAGCAATAAACAAATGGATCAACGATAATTTTCTTAAATTGAATGAGGACAAAACTGAAGTCCTACTTGTTGGCCCCAAATCAAAAAGAGAGATGCTAACAAATAATCTAGGAAGTTTAACGACTTGGATTAAACCGGAGGTGACAAGTCTCGGTGTCATCCTGGCCTCCGATTTGAATTTCAACGCCCATTTAAACAAAGTGACCAAAATAGCTTTCTTTCATCTCAGAAACATAGCGAAGGTACGACCATTCATAAATCAAAATGATGCAGAGAAGCTAATGCATGCTTTTATATCTAGCCGACTAGACTACTGCAATGCACTATTCACTGGTCTCCCCAAGAAAGCTATTGGAAGCAGTGGTTGCGCTAGACTTTTTCGTTGTCTGTCATTTTGACGGACAGGATCGTAAAAGGTCCGTCATAATCCATTATTACCTGTCATTTTATTTTTTATTTATTCATTTAATAATATGAGCTGCTAATTGTAGCCACCAAAGTATCGCAGCTTCAGGTTTTGGCTATGCGTCACTCTCACTCCTTATTTGGTAACGTGTGTGTATTGTGTGAAAAAAAGATGCGTGCGGTCACTTTTCATGTCAACACGAACATGAATGATTTATTTTTTCCTGCACTGGCAGCACAGCAGGGGGGGGCAGAGGCCACTAAAACACAGCAACCATTGTGCCTAAACAGGCAAATATGAACAATGCCATTGTTTTAAATGAGACAATTACAATTAATATATGAACAAAACATTTACAAGAACAACTCAATTGACCTGCTGTAGCCTAGCCTGAACTCAGACCTTCCTCCTGGGCGCTCGCTTGTGCGTAGTCAAATGCATCAAGGGAGATTGCTGCAGAGGCGATTGTCATTAAGCGTTGGGTCTTTGCCTCGGACAGACGACTTCTCATGGCCGTTTTGATGTTGTTCTGAAGGCTGAACCCGCGCTCTGCTGCTACACTGGAGACTGGAATTACCAGCGCAACTTCAGCCAACGTTTTGAAGTCGGGAAACATTTCTCCCAGGGAAGTGATCAGAAGTGGGCAAGACTCTCTGAACGAGGGATTTCCCGATCCTGCAAGCACTCGCTTAACTGGGAGGAAATCCCGCAGCATGCGCTCCTTCTGCACCAGTGGCGCAGCTGCATCCCTTTGTGACCCGTAGTGGTCACAGACGCGCTCCAGTCCGTAGCTCTTTAACACGCTGTCAGCACCCAGATAGCGAGATGCATTGATCACGGTGTCGAGATCAGCAATGATGCCTACATGCTCCGAAGGAAATCTTTTTTTGATGGATTTAGTAACCTCCGCGATGTAGTCTGTGCGCATACGTGAAAAGGTCTGAGCGTCTGCCTGGGTGAGCATGATGCCACAGAACTTGCCGTCTTGTAAAGCCTCGTTAAATGTGGTCTCCGCCTCACCTGGCCCATTCATCAAGTCCTCGAGGCTGGCAATGGTCATGTTTACGACGGGCTGGATGGAGGAGATGTTGACATCTTCTTTTTGGAATGTGAGGTTCATGCGGTTCACCACGGCCAAGACGTCAGTCAGCAGGTGAGTCAAGGCAGGGAACATGAGCGTTTGTAGGCGCTTTCTAATCCCCTTAGCGACCGGACAGTCTTTGTCAGCTTCCTCCTCCTGCAACTCCAACACCAGAGCAACCCAGTTGGCACGTATGCCCTTAACTGCCCTCTCCAGCGACAGCCAGCGTGTAGCTGATGGTTGTTTTAGGCTCAGCAGGTCATGTTCCTCCATTTCGTTTTGGAGTTCATTTAGTCGGTGTGTTCGAATGGGGGAATTCTTGTAGTAAGTGTATATGTTATTAATTGTCGTAACATATGCACTTATTTCACGCACAGCCTTGGAGGCATCGCGCGCAGCCAGTGCCGTTTTGTGCGCACCACAGTGAATGTTTACGAGGTAGGGACAGTCATTTAGCCGCATCTTTTGTGCAACTCCGGCCTTTCGACCCACCATCACTTCCCAGACCGACGACCCGAGCCATAGCTACACCACGGCCCGATAGCACATATTTTATTTTTGTTGTGATGCATTCTGCAGTGCCAGAGGGTATTACATAATTGCCAATAAACACGGTTTCAGGCTCCCCTTTATGCTGAAGTGCCAGGTATGTGATCAGCATTTTCTCAACCGTGATATTAGTCGTCTCATCTACTATTACCCCGACGTATTTACTGTTGGCAATGCGGTCATCGATAGTGCTGGTTATGGTCATTGCTATCGCCTCCTCCATCTGATTGACTGTCTCATGGTGGGTGTACGTGTGCGCACTGTTGAGGTCTGGACATCCAGCAGATTGTAATAGCTGTATTAGTTTGGGATATAGGTGGCTCGGGGTGTTTGTGTTTGCCATATGCAACACAACCTTCAATTGTGTTTTTAATGCCTCGTTACAGGCAACCTGCGATTTCGCCACATGTTTTATCATTACCATGCTCTGGTTGATTACCCTTGATGCTTCGATGTGGCTATGGCTGCGTTTGTGATCATTCAGCGCTGATTTCTGCATCGGCGTGCACCCTCGGACAAATCCGTTACTCGTCTTAGCTTTTCCACAGGTGTCGCATAACATTTTGCCATCTTCCCTCCTTAGCCACTTAAACTCTTGCTCCCACTGAACCCGGTACTCCCGCTTCAACTCCACTTGCTTGTCCCTCTGCTGCTGGCTGAACGTTGTCAGTTGTAGTCTTACTGGCTTGTCCTTCATCCTCCACCGCATCAATCCCTCTTTTTCACCTCGTTTATCCACAGAAACATCATCACAATCACTGGGCTTATTAAAAAAGCTTCGGACACTCAGCTGCCGTGACATTTTGCGATTGCTAAAGCCGGTTCAACAACGAGGTAATCAACGAGGTCAAAACAAGACTAGACAATAGCTACTTAATATACACACACTCGCCACCAACTGGACAGGGGTGTGAATGACTAAATAGTTACAGACTACAGTAGAGCACAGTAGATCACCCTCAGTCTACCTGGCCACTAAGGATGTAATATAATGTGGGGCGCTGGTGGACATTTTGGCGCTGTTCCGAGTTGTGTTGTAATCTGTCAAAATGACGGACTGCTTTCAGATTTTTCCGTCATTGTTAGAAAAAATCCGTCATTGACGGAAAATATTCGGTTAACGCGACCTCTGATTGGAAGACTCCAGCTCATTCAAAACTCTGCAGCTAGACTACTAACGAATACCAAAAGGAGGGAACACATTAGTCCTGTCTTAGCTACTCTACACTGGCTTCCTGTAACTTCTAGAATTGATTTTAAGGTGCTTCTCCTCACATACAAAGCTCTAAATGGACAAGGACCCAGCTACATTGCTGACTCTCTAATGAACTACACACCCGCCAGAACACTGCGATCATCAGATGCAGGTCTATTAGGTCACCAGAAAGAGTCATAAGAAGATCGGTGATGCAGCCTTTGTAAACTACCCCCCAAAACTGTGGAACACGTTACCTAACAATATTAGGGAAGCCAATACGTTTTTAAAATGCCTATCTCTTTACCGAAGCATTTTACTGATTTTACACTATTATACTGCACTATTCTCTGTGATTGACATTGCACTATTTCTCTGTTTTATTCCCCATGTTTTTATTTTTAATTATTTTATCCCACTTTATGCTTTGCTCTTGCTGCTTGTTTTACACTGATTGTATGTCTTATTTCTTACTGATTTAAAGCACTTTGAACTGCAATCCCCTGTATGGGTGCTATACAAATAAAGTTATTATTATGTCTCGGTACGGTGGCCGACAGGTTATAATGGCCCAAAGAACAACCATTAGTAGAAAGGCCCTGCAACAATGAAGAAATATCTCCACTAACTTAATGTAACATGCACAGCGTTTACTAAAAGTGCTGCAAGAAGCTCAAAACAACAGAAACCAGGGGACACTAAAAAAGTGACGCGCACAGCTGGGACCGGTGCGCTTGCTGACGTTCCGGGATTATAAAGTTGGCCAACTGTCACTGATGGCACAGTTAGCCAGTTTCATAATTGTAACTGTTACGACCCTGGGTCGTTATGTAATTTGTGTTTAGATATTTTTCCCTCCTCCTGTGTCCGAGTGAGTGATAGGGTTGCCAACCATCCCGTATTAGCCGGGACGCCCCGTATTTGAGCCAAAATGGGCGTGTCCCGTACGGGACTTTGTTTGTCCCGGACTCCCGTGCAGGGTCGGCTCTAGAACAAATCGAATGGGGGGGCAATCATTTACCAAGGGGGGGCACACACTGCCGTCAACAACCAACACACAAACACCAACGCAACTTCAATTTAAAAAAACATGCTGTAAAGTCTATTGTCTTTCACACACATTGCAGGGGTGTAGTGCTATTGTATACTGCACCTATGACTTGTGCATACATGCACGGTTGTGGCACGACCACCAAAACAGAAACATATAAGGACAGAGGGTGTCGTTTTCTCATACTGATATTCTGCACAAACTGTGCTGTTGTATTTGCTGTAAAGTGTCTTTACTGTAGGTTATTTTGTATTATACTGTATATACAGCACTTTGGCTCGACCAAAAATCGTTGAAAAATGTGCTATATAAATAAAACTTGATTTGATTTGATATGGACATAGGCCATCATATAAAAAGTGTGCAAATGTATTTAGTATCCTATCCATGTGAACATGTTTTAGGTGGGGGTGGACCTAACCTCCTCTAGGAGGGTCTGGGGGCATGCTCCCCGGGAAGATTATTTTTAAAATATTGAAGTTAAATGCATCAATCTGGTGCACTTTGAGAGCAAAGTGAAGAGATCTATGGATAGCCTACATCTCTCAGCATCCATATGAAACAGAACTGTACACAGATTTACTTTTTCTTTATGGATATTTCACTAATCATTCCCCTTTTAAACTGTATTCTTGTGTTACTGTCCTATAGTATTTCATACCCGTTTTTCATTTATTCTCTCTTTAATAACTATAATGATCATATAAAGGTATTCCTCGAAAATACTTACATAAATGGTGACCAAACCGTTTGAGACCCACTGAGATAACTTACACTAAAGTGAACTATCTAAACACTGAGAGAGTCCTTACCTCACTGAGCTGACGTTATAAGATCCTCTCAGTCTGACAGGAGAGGACTGTCCTCCACCTTGGTGTAGAAACAGCCCTTTATATCCGTTATCATAGCTAGCTAACCAAATGCTAACAACATTCCACGTTACCGCTCGCGCACTCACAAAATGCGCTCGTGCCACACACACACAGAGCTTGAATGAAACACAGAGACCCATGTACTTGTACTGTACTGTATATCATATTATTTTCGATGGCTTTACTGTATAATCAGTGTAACAGATAGCCACTGGGCTTTCATCTAAACACTCAGCCACTTAATGATAACAAAAAAAAGGTCGGGGGTCATTGGTCAAGCAACACACCAATCAGAGAGCAGCAGTGAGCACACCTCAGGCTGTGTTTTATATTTGTATTATTTATTTCTGATGTATTTCACACAAAAAACCTTTAGTGGAAACGTTTTCACTTAGCCTATATGATTAAAAAAAAGAAAAAAACCGGCAAAGTGGCAAGGCTTGCCCACCCTGCGTTGGGGGGGCACAGTGACTCATTTGGGGGGGCATGGCCCGCGAATGACCCCCCATGACGCCGACCCTGCTCCCGTGTAAAGGGAAAAATAAAAAATATTTTTCTGTTTGCGCGCAATGCAGTGTGTCTGGCTGCGTGCCTGTGTGTTTGTGTGCGTGTGCTGTATGCGAAGGGCGCTAGGACCGCTCAGTTGACAGGGCAGGCACAATGCTCGCACGAAATACCGAAATAAAGTAACAAAAAAAAGTAACTAAATCCGCCAGAAACCCGAAAATCTTCGCGCTCGCGGGGGACACATGCATGTGTCCCGTTTCTCCATTTCTGGAAGTTGGCAACCCTAGTGAGTGAGCACGCAGGTGGTGCCCGTTAGCTGATTAGCTACCTTCAACCTGCTGCTAAACCTGTCTGCCTGATTTATTTTCTCAGGAGAGCAAAACCCTTTTTCTTTTGGATTATTAGTTTTCTCCTGTTTTACGTTAGAGTAGGTAAGAAGCCTGTACGTTTATTTTTCTCATTTGTTCGGTAAGATTTTTGTGTTAAAGGTTAGTTTGTTTGTAGTTTTGTTACTCCCGTTTGTAATCAGACTTTCAGCATGCTTATGTGAAATATTTTTGGATTCTGATTTGGTAATTAAATTATCAAACGCTTTCTCTGTCTTGGCGTCCATGTTCTTGGGAGTGGGAAAAGTGGGGAGAGTGCAACTTTGTGCCGCGCCTAGGTTCCCCTAGGCCTGGGCGTAACATAACTTACAATGGCTAGGTTAGCTACGTTAGCTTGCTAGCTTACAGCAGATTTGTAATAAATAATTGGAAGGAATCATGCAAACACGTTATTAAAAAAAGGCCAATAAAACTTGCATTTTGGGTCATTTTCCAACAACAGTGATAGTTGGCCATCTTTATAATGTCAACAAACACTCCCGTCTGAGCTGTGTACATACACAGGTGAAATATGACTAAAATAAACACCAAATAAGATAAAACCTGAGTATCAAAATCCTCATTCAGGGCTTAAAAATCCAAAGTATTCAGTCTGTGAAGACAGAATTGTTTCCGTTTATTGACCTTGAAGTTAATGTATTCCCCTCATTTTTGATATTTTACTGTCTTGACACATATAACAGTGGATGTGTTCTGTTTCTCCTTGAAGAATGAACAACTACAGGACTCCAAGTTTTGTGTTCAGCGATCCAAATGTTGTAAAGGTCTGGTGGTCTTAGAGTTGTATGCCAATTCACATGGGCATTTGAACATGTATATGACATTAGTAGTAGAGATATTTGCTCCCTGTGTGTGGTTGGTAGTAGTGTTAATTTCGTTGACTAAAACTATGACGAAATATGTTCGTCAACGACATTTTTTTCCATGACGAAAACGAGACGATGACGAGACGGCACCGACGGCAGTAAACAATAACTGTAACAAAATCATCATGCAATATCGTTGACGAAAAGTGACGAGACGAAAATGTAGTTTACTAAATAAAAACTATGCCAAAATCTCTCTTTACTTTCGTTGACAAAAATGAGGAGACGAAATATTATCAAAGATAACGTTACATCTCTGATAGTCCGTTTTTCTCCCAGCAGTTCCATTTCCGGTGCTGCGGCAGGGCAGCAGCTGTGTGTCTGTGCTGCGCGCGGTGGTAGATTTGAATTACACCGGGCAGCAGCACACTGTGAACTGTCAGGAAGACTCAGGTCTAACTCATGGTCTAACTAACCTTATTTAACAGAAAATAAAATGGCAACAACAGGGCTTGGGAGCAGTGGTCGCACTCGCGTTAACCGAATACCCCCCGTCAGCGCGAGTGAGTGATAAATTGTGCACTCGACGGGTAATAATGGATTATGACGGAAATGTTACGATCCTGTCCGTCAAAATGACTGACAACAAAAAGGTCTAAAGCCACCACTGCTTGGGAGAAAGAAACTATGTGATATTTGGGCCCATTTTTGCTACAATGAGGCGGAGAAAAAAAGCGAATGCATTGTTTTATCAGAAGGGAAGCATTGTGGCCATAACACAGGTAAAAACACCACAAACCTGACCAGATACTCTCTGCAAAGCTTCTTAATCATTCAACCTGTGTTTTTCATCAAATAAGGACAAGATATAATTCTATATACTAAAATGACAAATTATTGGTTTTGGCTAGACTAGTTTGACTGAAATGTTCTATATAATCTGATGACTAAAAAAGACTCAACCGTTTTCATTGACAAAAAGTAGACTAAAATAATTAATTTTCTTTGACTAAAATATGACTAAAATGCTCAGACTTTT
Organism: Gymnodraco acuticeps; assembly: GCF_902827175.1. Taxonomy (NCBI): domain Eukaryota; kingdom Metazoa; phylum Chordata; class Actinopteri; order Perciformes; family Bathydraconidae; genus Gymnodraco; species Gymnodraco acuticeps. Next base: position 1,926,865 of record NW_022990313.1, read on the forward strand.
AGTCGACTAAATCTTGACTAAAATAGTTACTGTTTTAGTCGACTAAAATAAGACTAAAATGCTCAGACTTTTAGTCGACTAAAACTTGACTAAATAAAAACAGGATGAAGGTGACTAAATATGACTAAAACTAAAAAGGAAATGTAACACAGGACTAAGACTAAAACTAAATAAAAACATAGCTGACGAAATTAACACTAGTTGGTAGAATGTTGTACTTTTACGTATTAAGGGGCAATGTTGGCAGGGTCAAAAGAGCAACAGAGAGGAAATGTCAGGGTGATGGAGGGCGGAGGTTGGCTCTCACCGGCATATCACGTAGGGTCTCTTGCAGACCGCAGAAGGGTTCTAAGAAAGGCCATGAATTAATGCTGAATCATCGTCAATAATATGCCTGTGTATTCCTTATCAATGACCTTGGACATGAAGTTGAATATTGACTAAAAACCACAATGTAACTTTTGTGTAATTCATTGCAAGCGGTGCTCAAAGAAGTATTCAGATCCTCTCCTTAAGTAGAATAACTAATACAACACTTAAAAAAAGGCTCCATTACAAGTAAAAGTACTGCATTCAGAATGGTACTTAAGTCAAAGTATGTAAGTATGCTCAGGAAAATGTATTTAAAGTGAAAGAAGTAAAAGTAATTATTGCAGAATAAAATCTCAAAATTGTGAAATGTTTTTACACAAAAAATACTTTTACCCCGGGATTCCAGGGAAGGACAGCTCTGTGCAGCGATCAGCTGTTCCCGAGCGAGAGAGTGATACTAATACTGTGCCGATTAAAACGTTTACCTGTAACACTCTCCAAACTACCGTAGGAGCGGAATCATTCGAAAAATATAATGCTAGGATAATGCTATACAATGCTAACGGAGGCGAGACATAGGCCTACGTTATTCACACGCTTATCCACACTTACGTTAATCACGCGCATATCCACACGTACGTTATCAACACGCATATCTAAGATAGTGCTTTCTAAGCTACGCCACCGCCACGTGAGCGCGTACTTTGAGCAAACCTATGATACGTCGCCGTGATAAAGCCAGGTTCAAAATTCTTGTTTAATTTTGTAGTCATATTAGAATTTAAAGTTTTTACAGAAGGGATATTGGATATCTCTTTTTATCACTCCATAAATCACTACTGTCAACAGCCCTAAAATATCAATTTTCGCCATTTTTTTAGGTATACAATGTTGTATAATTCAGGCTATGAATGATATATGAACAAACCCTTCTGTAAAAGCCTTCATAATATTGATAGGAATATAACTGGAAGGTTTGGTGTATCTACGTGCTACTGAAGTTGACATTTCGAACTCAGAGTAGGAGAAAAAACTCATTTTGAGAAAACGACCTTTAAAGATTGCAGTGAGGCGCTAGCTAAACCCTCCTGTTCTTTGGATGATAGCTTGCGCATCGACGCACTCCGTGAAGGTATTTCATGTTCGGGGTAATTTGTTTTTTGTATAACCTTGCTTCGTGCAAGTGACAATTGTTGTCACCTTCTATGTGAACGTTTTTTTCGCTGTTCTTTTGCCATTTTGAGATTTAAATTTCCAGCGGAAAGCTAAATGAGGAAGTGTTTTAGCACACCACGTGACGCATCTGAACGAATCACGTTGTCAGAAATTGACACCAGCCAATGAGATTTCGTTTCTTGGTTTAAGACCCCTTTGTGCTTTCACGATTGGTTGCTGATACAAAGGAAATGACCATATTTGGATCCAATGAGAATGTGCAGGAGAGACGGAGCTTTCCAACGAAAATGTACGAAAGATATGATCAGATGTATGTTTTAGAAGCAGCAGTAAAGTATATAATTGAACATGTAGAATTAAAGAAGACAACTAAAAGGTTGTGTCTAGTACCAGAATCATCACTGGCTCATCTTAACCATCGTGCTAGCACCTGTAGAAAAGTCTTGGATAATATGATATGGCGGAGTTGAAAAAATGTCTATTGATGGTGTTTTAAATAACCAGAATTGTAATAGGATTTAATGTGTTTTGATTCAGTTGTTGCTGAAGGACTAGCTTGGCATTGGCAGTGGTATACCTGAGGGTTAGATCACCCAAGTAACGAAACATTTCCTATCATAATTTCTTGTTGACGAAAATGTTTCACATGTGGTTTCACTGTTGTTATTTTTGGGTCTGCATGACATATGCTTTTTTCACATAATGAAAGCATTTGATTTATGTGAGGTCACAAAAGTTTGTGTAGCCTACAGTCTCAAATGTAAAGATGTATGTAGAGTTCTTGTTCGGAACAAGTTTCAGGCATTGGCGCTTGCTAAATCAATGGCATCAACATTAATGTGGTGTGAAAATGTGTGAATGAATTTACCATTAAGTTAATGTAATTTTTACAATTTAAGGTAAGGAGGAAGCAGATCACAGAGGTAGAGTTACTGTGAGAGTAATCAGAGGAGGGTTAGTGGGGGTGAGTCAGGAAGACCAGAGAGAGACAGCGAGTTAATCTTAACGGATAAGTTCATCTTTCCCACGTTGACTGAAGCATTTATGACGCATTCAACCTTTGGCAGGCACTCGGAAGGTCAATGATAATAATGTAATCTCTTTAAATGTCTCATGCTCAGTCTCTGTCCGTGTACCTCTCCAAGCACTTCTTTCTGTCTTTTACTTCTTTCTTTATTTATTTCTTTCTCATCTCCCTCAGTCTTACATACGCAGAAGTGGGCAATAAATCAAGTGAATTCGCTTTTCCCCCTACCTTTGAGCTGTTTCATTGAAGGTTATGAAGGATATGATTATCTCACAAAGGCTTCTCTGGTTCTTTCTTGTAAACTCACCAAATAAAACTCAACAAACTTAACTTCCAATCGACCTGATTGTGTGCAGAAGTGAAAAAGAAAAAAGACCGGCCAATAAGGAGAAACGGAAACAGATTTACGAACCATTGAATGGGAAACAATAATCTTTTCAGCTGGGCGAAATCCGAGATCCGGGCAGAACATTTATCATTGTAGTATTTCTTTATCCAAATGTCACTCTAATTTCAGGCCGCCTGGTTCTGGCCATGGGCTTTATCAATATCCATAGTGAAGACAAATAATAAAAATGCCTACTCATAAAGCTCCCAGACTTTGAATAGGCAGAGAGAGATGGGTTTTGAAAAGGAGGCAATAACTTGAAAGGAACTATTCATGAACTGACTCCTGAAAAGGAATGAGCTGTGAAATGTGAAGTTTTAATCGTAAAAGTACAAGGACCAGGTATAAGTTAGGAGTAGGAGGTAGAAGTTCTTGATTTCAAAACGCACGTTACGCTGCTCAGGGCCGGCCCTGACCAATTTGCTGCTCTATAGGCAAGATGTTAGCTTGCGTAGTTCTGTTAGTATAAGATAATTTGATTTTTTTTTATTTGGAACTTTTTTTCCAATTTTCTGTGCCCCCGATGGGTTGATGCACCCTTAGCATTCGCCTATACTGCCTATGCCAAGGACCGGCCCTGACGCTGCTGATGGGAGGTGCGGAAGTTTATGAAGAGTATTATGCAGAAGATGTGATGCAGCATATTTTTGGTATATTCATTTTAATCTCACCAATATATAGGAGGTGTATTGCATCATGTTATCCCTAAATATATGTGTGGGTATATACATTCCTGTGTATTAATAGTTGAAGGAACAAAATACATTTTTCCTCTTAAATATAGAGAGGTTTTTTATAGATTCCTGAAACAATGTTCCCTTTTTCTTTAAAGTAGATTAGCGCAATAGTCTTTTTCTTTCACTTTTACCCTTTTCATCAAAAGGGTGGTTTAGGCTATTTTTGAGGGGTCAAATGCAGAATTACTTGTGAGTTCTGTTTTGAGTGAAAAGATTACCCTTTTGAGTGTTTTTCTTGGTTAACCATTAGATATAGTGGCTAAATTCGTTCTAAGTTAATTATGCGCATCCTGCAGGCCTTGAGAATTTAGTCACACAGTTAAGAGAGACAATGGTCCTTTTAGACTAAGGGTGAGCTTACTTCGGGTGAATAAAAGTTCAGAGATGATTGGGGGGGGTATGAAGACAGTTAGGCTTGTTGGTGAGCTAGGGCTGAGGATGTCATGGGATAATGACTGTTATATTCCCAACAAGTATGGCTTTCATAAAGAAACACATGACTTGGGTGATAAGATGTGTTTTGTTGTAAAATGGGCCCGTTTGGTTTTCTGCTGGGTCACTGTGACAAAGCATATTTTGCGTCTGCCAATGAGAGGACCTGAAAAGATGACCAGCTGACCTCACCCCTTCCTTCTGTCTTCTGGTATATATTCTGTCGATTCCTGAGTTCGGCCTCTCTTCACATGCTGTCAGGACCGGAAGGATCTCCGCAGCACGCGAACCAGGGCAGAAGTGGCCGGCTACTTCTTAAAACATTACAATATGATTTTAGTATATTGTATTATATGGTGTTGTAATGTATTATAGTGCATTGCATTATTACCTTTGATAATTAAAACAGATTGTTTAAACTGGTATCTGGGTGTTCTCTGTCTGATTTCCTTCCTGTTATGATTTTAAGCAGGACTCGTCAAAACGACACGCGGAGCCGAGTGGGGTTGTAAAAACCTCAAAACTCCAACAGAGGTTGGAAGTATTTTCTCAGGCCAAGGCTGGTCTGTCATTCAAAATGGATGATGTGCTGCGTCAAGCGAACATAATTAGCTGGCAGACTGCAGGAACAGTTTGGCCATGAGAGCTGAAGCTGAAGGATAAACAAACATATTGCAATTTTAAGAGTGAGTGCGATTGCGTACAAATTGAATTAAGGGCGCCCTAATATGCTCTTTTGGTTTTTCTCTGTAGTGTGTAATATAGGTTTTTGAGCATGTAAATGGTCTGCAAAGGCTAAAATCCCCACAAATATGAGCAGAATATGTCCTCTTTAAATAGCGGCTTAAAGTACCTCAACTGCAGCGTAAAAGCGGGCTTTACTTGAAACAGGTTTATGTTAGGACCTGGCCTTTATTCATAATTTAATATCCCATCAATTCAAACTACATATTTTCTCGACCTTTACCTCTTAGACTGCCATCTTTAGCGTCAATGAAAGTGCCATATTCCTTCCCATTGATGGTACGCTTTAATTTTGACAGAATTAGCATAGAAAAAACTAAGTTTTATTGACAAACATAAAAGACCTGACAATAAATGAATTGTGGAACCAAAATGTTTGTGAAAGAAACTCTTGAAAAAGTCAAACTCAGCTCAAATCTTCGGATATCGGCTACTTTGCCATTTCATATCCAGTTTTTGGATCTTGACTCAAAGCTGGGGAGTCATTATTTAAAGTACTAAAGAGCTATGGGAAAGGACATTAGTTTAATTCCATGAGGCCTTATCTGCTCTTAAGAAGACTTGGGAAAGGGATCTCAACCGTACATTTGATGATGAGTGGGATTGGGTTTGTGAAAGTGGGATTTATGATGATCTCTGGTAGATTTCAGATACCTGATTCCATTCAGCCCTAGATTAGTGGATGAGCGTTTCAGAGCTCTTTGCATAATACATGCAACATCACAGCCATCAAGGCAAACTTTGGAAACATTCCCTTCTCATTTTGGCAGCACACTACAAGCAAATAAAAAATGGTAGAACAACCATTTACAGAACTCAAACAAACACGTTAGAATGCTTTTTTTTTTAAATGTTAAAAGGGGAGATAAATGAGAAAATACATGTCTTACCTGGTGACGATATAATGAAGCAATTTGATTGTGCTAATATTTCATTAAATAAACCGGTTTTATTGTTAAGCCTCAGTTTGGGTACTTCTTCAAGTACTAAATGTATAAACAATGCAACAAGAGGACAAACTTTGTGAACTAGATTCTAGCTTTACACACACACACGGGTTTTTATGTAATAGCCAGACTTTTCCCCTAAACCGGCCCGGTGGTGGTTTAGATGGGCTACCCTTGCCTGAGGTCCTACAGCTATGGGAGTTGGGTCAAAGTACTCTAAAAAATCAGAAAAAAAATCAGCTCACGTTAGATAGCTGATACACCCTTTAGAACGGTTACACACACCACCTACTTATATTGTGGTATACACAGACATTTGTCTTTTGACAAAAGTGTGACTTATAAGGACCAAAAAAACACTATGGGGTCTTTAAAGGGACGATAAGGCCAATCCCACAACCCTCCAAATGTACATACATACACAACCTGTCAGGACACAGCATTATGGGAGCAGTCATTTTAATTGTAAAATAAAGTAGTATTAACTCTTCTCAAACCAATACATTTGTTTAAACACATTAAAGTCAAACGGCTACAAAGGCAGAGACATACAGATCGACAGACGGACAATTTACAGACAGATAAACAGCTACACAGACAGATCGACAGACAGAAAGACAGCTTACAGACAGACAAACAGCTACACATACAGAGAGACATACAGATCGACAGAGAGAAAGACAGCTTACAGACAGATAAACAGCTACACAGACAGAGAGACATACAGATCGACAGAGAGACAGCTTACAGACAAAGAGACAGACAGAGAGACATACAGATCGACAGACAGAGAGACAGCTTACAGACAAAGAGACATACAGATCGACAGACAGAGAGACAGCTTACAGACAAAGAGACAGACAGAGAGACATACAGATCGACAGACAGAGAGACAGCTTACAGACAAAGAGACATACAGATCGACAGACAGAGAGACAGCTTACAAAGAGACATACAGATCGACAGACAGAGAGACATACAGATCGACAGACAGAGAGACATACAGATCGACAGACAGAGAGACAGCTACACAGATCGACAGCTTACAGACAAACAGCTACACAGACAAAGAGACATACAGATCGACAGACAGAGACAGCTTACAGACAGACAGCTACACAGACAGAGAGACATACAGATCGACAGAGAGACAGCTTACAGACAAACAGCTACACATACAGATCGACAGACAGAGAGACAGCTTACAGACAGCTACACAGACAGAGAGACATACAGATCGACAGCTTACAGACAAACAGCTACACAGACAGAGAGACAGCTTACAGACAGACAGCTACACATACAGAGAGACATACAGATCGATAGCTTACAGACAAAGAGACATACAGATCGACAGAGAGACAGCTTACAGACAGACAGCTACACAGACAGAGAGACATACAGATCGACAGCTTACAGACAAACAGCTACACAGACAGAGAGACATACAGATCGATAGCTTACAGACAAAGAGACATACAGATCGACAGAGAGACAGCTTACAGACAGACAGCTACACAGACAGAGAGACATACAGATCGACAGCTTACAGACAAACAGCTACACAGACAGAGAGACATACAGATCGATAGCTTACAGACAAAGAGACATACAGATCGACAGAGAGACAGCTTACAGACAGACAGCGAGACATACAGATCGACAGCTTACAGACAAACAGCTACACAGACAGAGAGACAGCTTACAGACAGACAGCTACACAGACAGAGAGACATACAGATCGACAGCTTACAGACAAACAGCTACACATACAGAGAGACATACAGATCGACAGCTTACAGACAAAGAGACATACAGATCGACAGACAGACAGCTTACAGACAGACAGCTACACAGACAGAGAGACATACAGATCGACAGCTTACAGACAAACAGCTACACATACAGAGAGACATACAGATCGACAGACAGAGAGACAGCTTACAGACAGACAAACAGCTACACAGACAGAGACATACAGATTGACAGACAGCTTACCACAATAGTTTTTTCGGCCACAAAACAAAATGGCCTGGATAACATCCAAAATATTACATAGCTTTCACATTATAACGCAATTTGTATCCAACTTACCACAACATTATAACACAGGACACATCTGAATAGTATACAATTTAAACCAATGTCTCAAAAAACACATTGGATACAAATAAGAGCATCAAATCCTTGGTTTAACACAAAATAAAATTGGTAAATAACCCAAATCAAAGGCTTTTCTTCATTAACAGCTTTTTTAGTTTTATGGCCACAAAACAAAATGGCCAGGAATATAACCTATATGCTTTGCTTTCACTTAACAGCATAATTTCTGTCAACCCGTCTGTTGAACATAGGTGCAGTATAAAACGTTAAGTCATCAGGATAACCACAACATAAAACAAAACTGATGGTTTCACTGTGACTGCCTCTTTCGAGCAATTCCGCGATTGCGAACAAAGTCTCTTACATTTTGTACTGTTCGTTCATCAAGCACTTTGCCTTCAACCAGCTTGCAGTGCTGGCACTCGGATTTGGTTGCCAGATTTCCTTTGGCAATATGACACTTAAAATGCCGCATTACTGCGGCAACCTCATCCTTGGCCCACAGTTTTTTGATTGTTCTTCTGGCATTTTCATGATCCTTTCCTGAAAGATATACAAGTAAAAAAAAAATCAGTAGAATCAAATGTGAAATGTACTAGGCAGTCATATTTTAGTTGGAAATAACTGTAATAACATCTGCTTTTTATCTGAAAATTGGATACGAGTAGCACATACATGCCATCCTCTTCCTGTCTGCCTCCTAGCTTTAACTTTAGGACAGCAATCCAACAATTCAGGATATACTACATTTAGTTTACATTATATCTTGTCATAAATTACATTTACCATTACTTACTGAACAACTTAACATACAGATCACATGCAGGCAGTGCAAGTACGAGTTAAACTCAGATGAATGCCACTATCAACACCACCTGACGACATGGCCCCTTAAATAGCCAGGACCTCCTAAACCATGTCCCTGTTGTTCTCAGATTGATACTGTAGAGTTATATTTGTATTTATTCATGTTAGCAAACTATGGATAAGCTTAAAATGAGAATAATTTGGGTAAAACTGTGAGCTGGATATGGGGCCTGTTGACATGTGTTTTTGAGGACAAAGGAAGATGGGGGAAGGTGAGAGCATGTCCTGATTTGCATTCAACTTAGATCTAGCTACAGTGGTTTGTGATATTAAGAGAGGTCCCTTGGGTTTCTCTGGTGCTTATCAATAGTAGCAGTTAAGTGAATACTGTTCAAACAATACCTGTGTTTGTGTTTTATATTGATTTCTCTGTTTTATCCTTTCATAAATGTAAGGACTACAAATGGCTATAAACATTCTGGGCTGGTTGGAGTAAACAGGGTTTTATTGCTCTGTGGGGGAGGTGTAGGTATGCAGGCCTTGAGACCTTTTGTTGGAAAGTGAGCCTGTTTGGTTTCCTGCTGGCCAGCGTTGCGTCTCCCAATGAGATGACCTGAAAAGATGACCAGCTGACCTAACACCAAACCCCTCCTTCTTACTCTGGTATATATCCGGTGGATCCCTGGCGTTCGGCCTCTTCTTCACATGCTGCCCCCGAGCGAAAGAATCTCTGCAGCACGCGAACCAGGGCAGGAGTAAGCCGGCATTACTCCTTAAGCATTACAATATAACTGTAATATATCATGTTGTATTGTAATGATTGTATTGCATTGTCATATTGCCATTAAAGTAGAACGGTTACTTTGTAGATATGGATTCCTTCCTGTATTATAACCAGCTTCATAGGAACGCGCGGAGATTTGAAAAGCGGACCAGTTATCCCTCCAAATCTCCAACAAAATGGTGACCCGACGTCTAGATATAACGAAGCTGAGGAAGAATTCAGACGCTTTCAAACATCTCAGACAATCAGCAGGACTCTGCAACTTTGCAAATAAGGTAAGCAGACGATGAAAGTCGCCTGTCTGTAATTGGATACGCTAAAACTTTAGGATTGTCTGTAGGCGTTTCACAGTGTTTTTATAGTTTAAATGGAATATACAATGCATATTTTACAATGTTAGGAAAGTTATATACAAAACGTAAACGTTGATCGACAGGTAGACGAAAGTCCTGCGTGACGTAAAATAGAGCAGTTTGGCGTGGATCTGCAGGTAGATTATTCCTGAGTGGCGTGGAGATGGTGCAGTTTGTGTGAATGCGAGGTTTGATTCCTGCACGACAAAACCTGGAAACTCGATATATCAGATCGAGTCGCCGTTTAAAACTGGGGTTTAAATAACAGACCAATGCTAAAAGCTTAAAGCCAGAGGTCTGTTATATATTAAACCAAGGGAGAGCGTTTCCCTTTGTCTGGAAACTTCTGCTGCTGCCATCTAGTGGCTGAAAGGGGGTATCACACCCTTGAAACTTCTGCTGCTGCCATCTAGTGGCTGAAAGGGGGTATCACACCCTTGAAACTTCTGCGAGCTAAAACTGGTACAAAAACAATAAGGGATTGAACATTTTTTACAACGACAGCACCAGGAGATGAGTAAACTCAAGAATCTGTAGAGTGTAAATACATTGTGCAAAACACATTTTACACTCGAACTGTTTGCAAATTTAGACAATATAAATAAATGTTCAGAAAGAAGACATAGGCCTACACTTGATTCAAATTTCATTACTGTGATCCGATTGGTGTGCTCTGCAGGTTTACTATTGTTCGAAGTAACAGTGGGATTTAAAATGAGAGAAGATATGGAGATGTTCTTTCATAGTGTGTGGAATATGTGATGCTGGAAACATGTAAGTATTTCAGAGTTGTGTTGGGTAGATATGTAACAATGGATGAAACAATTTTTGGAGTGAGTTTTTGTAATATCATAAGTAGACATTAATTATGTTGTTTACATGGCATTTAACAACTAAGACAGATAGTATGATTAGAAAGACACAGAGTGAAAAGGGTTGGATTTATTTAACATCAGTGTGCTAGACTTCTTATAGGTAATGTGTACCGTGACCTGGACTCCCCCTCTGAGTTAGAAAGGCTTTGATCCCGACCCTCCAAGCAGACGAAAGACCTAACCCAACAGGAGACTCCTCCTTCTCCATCGAACAGACAGAGAACCAGAGCTGAACCAACAACAACAACAACAAGACTACATCAAGACTGCAGCCAGAACTATCTCCACCTGTGGCATCCAGAACCAAACCAGCATGCTGACATACAGAGAGATACTCTCATCAGCCCTTCAAACAGGACATGAGAGCAGAATCCGCCCTCCATAAAAACAGCAGAGAGACTGTAAAGGAGGAGTGCAACAACAGTGGCATGATGGGGCTGCAGATGTGACTGGGCCAATGGCGGCCTACAAAAGTTACAGCGGATGGATTCAACAGCTGATGGACTGAAGAGAAGACAGAATCAGAGGAGTTGGCATGGTCGATTAGAAGTGAGGAGGCCGGGGTCACGGCTTGAGAAAACCAGGGGAGGAGGAAAGGAGAACGGGAATGAGTGAGTTACACATAAACACACTTATTCACAAAACGCACATTTAAATAACTTGAATTGACTTCATAAATACGTAAAGACAGAAAGATTTATTAATCATTTGGTAAATTAAAAATAGCAGTAAAGAGGAAACTATTAAAGTGAAATGATAATCATCCTAAAACACACTGACAGAGTAGAACCATATTCTTCAATATTTTCATCATGTTAACAAATCATTCTTTAAGACATTTTTATTCACGTGTGAATAAAGTAGCGATCTCATTGGTTACAATATTGATCACCATTATAAGGATAGTTTTAGGAACCACTCTATAGGACAAATCTTTGTTTGTATTAATGGCTAGTGCCAAGCCACATATTAAATTCCAATCTAAAGTGTTGATTTCACCATTGTGGCATAGTTATTACCATAGGACTTCGGTTTTAGATCCTTGATAAAGGAGGGAGTAATTGTTGCATGTTCGGACACCCAAGGTTCCACACACTGCTAAAGAGTTTATCATTGTTTTTTAAGTAGACCAGAATTATAATGAGCTATGACATGCAGAGCGACACAGATCCTAGTAATGTTTTGACTCAAGATAATAGTTATGTACACAAGTTTCTGAAATAGATCATTAGACATTTTAATACTAATTAGGTGTAAATGGATTGCAGTAGTAGTGGTACTCGAAGGAAGTGAGTTTTGTACCAAGTTTCAGGAAAAGTGGGAGGCAGAAGTCCCAATGACAAGTGAGAATCATCTTGAAAATCATAGTTGAAATCGTGACATATTTTTGTAGACAAAGGATACTGGCCTATGCTGAAATGTCAAAGTCTCTGCAGAGCACGACACATGGCCAAAAAAGACGGAGACCAACTGACCTTTGACCCTGACCGACAGTGTAACTTGACAAGGCACTGTGGATGACTGACTCTGGGGTGAAGCTGACCAAACTTGACATGACAACCAGACAGTGTGAGTGTGAATGAATGCCGGCATGTGATCAGTGTAACTGCATGATTCTAAAACAATAACTAACCAAGCATGTTTTTGGACTAACATATTATTTTGGAGCTCCAAGGGAAACGAGAGGTTTCCTAAAAATTCCACAAAAAGGGGAAACCGCACATGTGATATTTTACTCTCACATGAGTTGGCGGTTTGCAAATGTAAAACTACAATCTGAAGATTCTGTTTCTTTTAGGCCTGAAGGACGGAGAGGAACACTTCTTTTCACTGAAGTGTTCACTGTGGAAATAATGATAATGATGTCAAATTTAAAATAATGTTCCTAGGAGCGTCACAACTGGACGCCACGGACACTGACCAAACGTCGTTATTGGACGCTTAGGGAGTGAGAGTGTGTTGGCACTGAAGAGACTTGCAATTATATGCCCTCGACTTCTGCTTTCAGACGTAGTTAATTACCAAGTTATTTTTCTATCCGATAATAACCAAATGCAGAGGCAATAATGTCATATAATATAATTAGGGCTGGGACTCGATTAAAAAAATTAATTAGAGGCTTTGTAATTAATTAATCGAAATGAATTGCATTTTTAATCACATATACATATTTGACCTAAGAACAGTGAGAAGCAATTTTTTTCACATGGATTTTAGTATACCATTAGGCGCATTCACACCGCAGTACTTTTCCCACAAAGGTTCATGAGAACTTAGTTCATGAGAACTCTTTGAACCTGGGGGTGGATTAGGCAAATGAAGCCGCTGACGTCACTTCTTCTTCTTCTGCTTTGCGTTTACTGGCAGGCCGCAAACCACTTCACGGCGTATACTGCCGCCCAAAGTCCCCGGCCGGAAGTCCCCGGAGTTGGGGACTGGCTTCAGTAGAAGCTGCTGGGAGTCTCAGCAGCCTTCCGAGTAAATCGCCAGAACGCCGACATCTCCTCATCTCTACCGCTCCCATGTTTTATTTTGTGTTGCCATAAGTTAGTCTCTCTGCGTTTCTGCGCTGGGCTAATGCTAATAATGCTAATGCGAGGATAATAAAATGGCGGCTTCACAAAACTTTTTGGGAGTTTTACGGGGCGTGGTTTGCAATCCGCCCAGCCAATCAGAAATATAGCTCTTTTCTCACAAGAGAGCCGTACGAAAGTCCCTGCTCTCTAGCAGCTCTCTGCTCTCTAGCAGGGACTTTCGTGGGGGTAAAAAGGTTCTCATGAACTAATTTTAGTACCGGCTCTTTTTGGTGTGAACGCGATAAAAGAGGCTAACGTCCACGCTAGCTGCTATATGTTTTGCATTGAGGTGATACTTGAGGCTTGATGTGCTGCGGTGATATGCGAATTCCTTTTTGCATAATTTGCACACAACCGTGCTCTTATCGACGCTTCCATCCGTCCGTTTTTTAAAACAACATTTCCCATTGTTGTTCACTGTGGTTTGTTGTTGTCTGAAGTCATGAACGTTAGTTGGTGCTCCAGTATAATCGGTACGCCTGAAACTCATCCAGTGAGAAACGTTCCGCTGTGCAAAAATAAGTGCGATTAAAATGCGTTAATTTTTGTGTAATTAATTAATCTTAATTAACGCGTTAAAGTCCCGGCCCTAAATATAATACATCATTTTATACATGTATATATATATATATATATATATATGATATTTATATAGTCTTAAAGTTACAACTGGCCCTTTGAGTGCTAATGTGTCCCCCGATTAGTTCGACACCCGTGATAGTGACTAAGTAGAAGTAAAAATACCTGTTTAAAACAAAGACTCCGGTAAAATTATAAGGAGTCCTTCAGCTTCTTTACTCAAGTAAAAGTCCAAATTACAGGCTATAAAATGTTCTCACGGTAAAAAGTCACTTTTAAACCGTCTTTTATTGTTTTCATCTGTCGTGCATGATATGCACCGAGGTCGTTTTTTCTACGTCCCATCCATTTTGTTTTAAATTAGTCTTTACATCGAGGAAGGAACGCAATGATGCAAAATAAAAATAATCCATAATTCACCTCAAATGCATTCAATAAACCCAATCCATGTTATATTAAAATGATATAGGCTACCTTTCCACAACGCCACCTTGGTTTGGTTGTGGATGTTCTTGGGGCTGGTTCAGCAACCTGTCGAAAGAATTGTTCATGGTGTCTCTCAGGTCAGATAGCCTTCTCCTCATGTTCACCAATCTGCTGCGAATAGGCGTTAACATCAAACCTTTATAAAGCCGCAAATAACAAAAAAACCTTCCGGAGGTCAAACAGTTAGGGTCAATTATCCAGTCAGTGTTTAATAACACTAATAACAAAAACAATTGATTTGAATGTTCATGTTTTTAATGTAATTTATGTTACTTACTGTTTTACTACCAATAATAATTAGAATTATTATTCATTCTTGTTCCAACATGTGTAGTTAACATATTAAACTAGGGCTGTGCAATTAATCGTATTTTAATCGCGATTACGATTTTGGCTTGCAACGATTACGAAAACAACGTAATCGAAATAAAACGATTATTATTTTTATTTTTAAAAAAAAAATGTAAATATTATTTTATTTTTTTAATTCTTTTTTCAGTTGAATTATACTCAAAGTTCAGGGTAATCAACTCTTAAAAACATACGGTTAACTTTTTTTTTTTCAATAAATGGATGTTTTCAAAATAAATGGATAATCGTTTTTAATAATCGTGATATCAATTATTGACCAAAATAATTGTGATAATGATTTTTGCCATAATCGCACAGCCCTATATTAAACTATTCTCACATTTTACTTTTTGATAATTAACGTTACTTTTCAATTTTTAGGTTTTATAATGAAGAACCAAAAAAGGCAGATAGGTGATTAAAAATAAATATTTAAAAATAAAAGCCAGGAGGAAAGAATGTCTGAAAACAATGTAATTGTAAATCAAATACTGAAATGACACACTCATGTCTCATACACACATCATATAATTATGTATATATCCTGCTTCAATTCACAGGGTGTAAAACCAGGCCCAGTAGAGAACATGGCTGTGATGTTCGCAAATGCAAAGCAGAGAACAATGTCAGATGAACTAAGTTGAGACATAAGAAATTATGTGAAAGAAAGATATGCACAAAGAATAGCTTATGTTGATTTGTATCTCATTACTCTGAATTGCTCTGAAATACTGTGATTTTAGTGACTCCACACATACTTCTCAACATTCAGGTTTACTGACATAAGCCGTGAATATTAATAAACATTACAAGCATGTAGGTAGAGAACAAATGGGTCTGCTGACTCGCTTGTCATATCAGCAACCCACAACAGCAAGAAGTCACACCACTGTTTGGCTACAGACTCCAACCATCTGCATGCATTTTTGTTTTTTTCGTTTGAACATCAACAGCTGCACTTAAAGGGATAGTTTGGGTCTTTTGAAGTTAAGTTGTATGAGGTACTTATCCATGGTTATTGTGTATTACAGTGGGGCAAAAAAAGTATCTAGTCAGCCACCAATTGTGCAAGTTCTCCCACTTAAAAAGATGAGAGAGGCCTGTAATTTTCATCCTAGGTATACCTCAACTATGAGAGACAAAAAGAAAAAAATCCAGAAAATTACATTGTCTGATTTTTAAAGAATTTATTTGTAAATTATGGTGGAAAATAAGTATTTGGTCAATAACAAAAGTTCATCTCAATACTTGGTTATATACCCTTTGTTGGCAATGACAGAGGTCAAACGTTTTCTGTAAGTCTTCACAAGGTTTTCACACAATGTTGCTGGTATTTTGGCCCATTCCTCCATGCAGATCTCCTCCAGAGCAGTGATGTTTTGGGGCTGTCGCTGGGCAACACAGACTTTCAACTCCCTCCAAAGATTTTCCATGGGGTTGAGATCTGGAGACTGGCTAGGCCACTCCAGGACCTTGAAATGCTTCTTACGAAGCCACTCCTTCGTTGCCCGGGCGGTGTGTTTGGGATCATTGTCATTCTGAAAGACCCAGCCACGTTTCATCTTCAATGCCCTTGCTGATGGAAGGAGGTTGTCACTCAAAATCTAACGATACATGGCCCCATTCATTCTTTCCTTTACACATTACATTACATTACATTGCATTTAGCTGACGCTTTTGTCCAAAGCGACTTACAATAAGTACATTCGACCAGGAAGACACAACCTTGAAGAAAACAGAATCATATAAGTATATCAGGTTTCATAGAGCCAAACATTTCAAGTGCTACTCAACTGGCTTTAGGTAATCCAGTCCTTTATTAGTATAAAAGTGCTTCGTTAATCGTTCTAGCGCTCGAAGTGGAGTCGAAAGAGATGAGTTTTCAGTTTGCGCCGGAAGATGTGCAAGCTATCTGCCGTCCTGATGTCAATGGGGAGCTCATTCCACCATCTTGGAGCCAGGATAGCAAACCCACGTGTTTTCGCCGATGGGAACTTGGGTCCCCCTCGCAGCGAGGGCGCAACGAGTCGTTTGGCTGATGCAGAGCGTAGTGCACGCGCTGGGGTGTACGGTTTAACCATGTCCTGGATGTAGGAAGGGCCAGATCCATTCGCAGCACGGTAAGCAAGTACCAGTGTCTTGAAGTGGATTCTAGCAGTTACCGGAAGCCAGTGAAGGGAGCGGAGGAGCGGAGTGGTGTGGGAGAATTTAGGAAGGTTGAAAACCAGACGAGCCGCTGCATTCTGGATGAGCTGCAGAGGTCGGATGGCACATGCAGGTAGACCAGCCAGGAGGGAGTTGCAGTAGTCTAGGCGTGAGATGACGAGAGCCTGGACCAGAACCTGAGTCGCTTTCTGAGTCAGCTGGGGACGTATCTTCCTGATGTTGTAAAGCGTGTATCTGCAGCAGCGGGTTGTAGCAGCGATGTTTGCAGTGAAGGACAGGTTGTTATCTAGGGTCACACCCAGATTCCTTGCAGTCTGAGTCGGGGAAACAACTGAGGTGCCGATGTTGATTGTCAGGTCAAGAGTTGGACAATCTTTTCTCGGGAGGAAGAGCAGCTCAGTCTTGTCAAGGTTGAGCTTGAGGTGGTGAGCAGACATCCACTGAGAGATGTCAGCTAGACAAGCAGAGATGCGTGCAACGACCTGGGTCTCTGAGCGGGGAAAGGACAGAATTAATTGGGTGTCGTCAGCGTAGCAGTGGTAAGAAAAACCATGCGGGCTAATGACTGATCCGAGCGAGTTTGTGTACAAGGAGAAGAGGAGGGGACCAAGAACAGAGCCCTGAGGGACCCCCGTAGTTAATTGACAAGGGTCGGACTCAGACCCTCTCCAAGTCACCCTGTAGGTACGGTCTTTCAGGTATGAGGTGAGGAGGGAAAGTGCAGAGCCTGAAACTCCAAGTTTTTGGAGAGTGCGAAGGAGGATCTGATGATTCACCGTGTCGAATGCAGCAGACAGGTCCAACAGGATGATGACAGAGGAGAGGGATGCAGTTTTGGCAGTGTGCAGTTCCTCCGTGACAGCAATGAGAGCAGTTTCTGTGGAGTGACCTGCCTTGAAACCAGACTGGTGCGGATCCAGAAGGTTGTTCTGATTGAGATAACAGGAGAGTCGTACACGGATCAGTCGTCCTGGTCCCTTTGCAGAAACACAGCCCCAAAGCATGATGTTTCCACCCCCATGTTTCACAGTAGGTATGGTGTTCTTTGGATGCAACTCGGCATTCTTTCTCCTCCAAACACGTCTAGTTGAGTTTTTACCAAAAACTTCTATTTTGGTTTCATCTGACCATATGACATTCTCCCAATCCTCTTCTGGATCATCTAAATGCTCTCTAGCAGACTTCAGACGGGCCTGGACATGTACTGGCTTAAGCAGGGGGACACGTCTGGCACTGCAGGATTTTAGTCCCTGGCGGCGTAGTGTGTTACTGATGGTAGCCTTTGTTACTTTGGTCCCAGCTCTCTGCAGGTCATTGACTAGGTCCCCCCGTGTGGTTCTTGGATTTTTGCTCACCGTTCTTGTGATCATTTTGACCCCACGGGGTGAGATCTTGCGTGGAGCCCCAGATCGAGGGAGATTATCAGTGGTCTTGTATGTCTTCCATTTTCTAATAGTTGCTCCCACAGTTGATTTCTTCACACCAAGCTGCTTACCTATTGCAGATTCAGTCTTCCCAGCCTGGTGCAGGTCTACAATTTTGTTTCTGGTGTCCTTTGACAGCTCTTTGGTCTTGGCCATAGTGGAGTTTGGAGTGTGACTGTTTGAGGTTGTGGACAGGTGTCTTTTATACTGATAACGAGTTCAAACAGGTGCCATTAATACAGTTAACGAGTGGAGGACAGAGGAGGCTCTTAAAGAAGAAGTTACAGGTCTGTGAGAGCCAGAAATCTTGTTTGTTTGTAGGTGACCAAATACTTATTTTACAGAGGAATGTACCAATTAATTCATTACAAATCCTACAATGTGATTTCCTGGATTCTTTCCCCCCATTCTGTCTCTCATAGTTGAAGTGTACCTCGGATGAAAATTACATGTCTCTCATCTTTTTAAGTAGGAGAACTTGCACAATTGGTGGCTGACTAAATACTTTTTTGCCCCACTGTATATACAGACAGGAGCAATGGTACAACAGAAAAGCAATGTACTGCTGTGGACGGTGGCAACAGAAAAACATATTTTAGCCATCTTAAAGAGGCCCATCTGCAGAGGAATATACGCTGATTCAACACAGACAGAGAGAGTGGCATGTTCCCACTCCCAGTGATAAAAGATAGAACAGACCCATTCTTTGTCTACATGCCTGTAATGTATGTTAATATTCACATCTTATGTCAGTGAACCTGAATGTTGAGAAGTATGTGTGGTGACACTAAAATCATAGTATTTTTTCAGAGTAATGAGATACAAATGAATATAGCAATGCTCACATTTGTAACAGACAGCACCCTGATCAATACAAAACATTTTTAGCCTGAAGCCTACAATTTTATCCTCATATAATATCAAAGTCTTTCTGATATCCTACAGGATTCAGCAGGAATTTATGCTGTGAAATGTATACTGTACCATGCCATGTGATCAAACCTCAACAGTGTGTATCTTGTAGAGTTATATTTGTATTTATTCATGTTAGCAAACTATGGATAAGCTTAAAATGAGAATAATTTGGGTAAAACTGTGAGCTGCATTTGGGGCCTGTTGACATGTGTTTTTGAGGACAAAGGAAGATGGGGGAAGGTGAGAGCATGTCCTGATTTGCATTCAACTTAGAACGAGCTACAGTGGTTGTGATATTAAGAGAGGTCCCTTGGGTTTCTCTGGTGGTTATCAACAGTAGCAGTTAAGTGAATACTGTTCAAACAATACCTGTGTTTGTGTTTTATATTGATTTCTCTGTTTTATCCTTTCATAAATGAAAGGACTACAAATGGCTATAAACATTCTGGGCCGGTTGGAGTAAACAGGGTTTTATTGCTCTGTGGGGGAGGTGTAGGTATGCAGGCCTTGAGACCTTTTGGTTGTAAGGTGAGCCTGTTTGGTTTCCTGCTGGCCAGCGTTGCGTCTCCCAATGAGATGACCTGAAAAGATGACCAGCTGACCTAACACCAAACCCCTCCTTCTTACTCTGGTATATATCCGGTGGATCCCTGGCGTTCGCTCTCTCTTCACATGCTGCCCGAGCGGAAGGATCTCCGCAGCACGCGAACCAGGGCAGGAGTAAGCCGGCATTACTCCTTAAGCATTACAATATAACTGTAATATATCATGTTGTATTGTAATGATTGTATTGCATTGTCATATTGTCATTAAAGTAGATTATTGTTAACGGTTACTTTGTAGATATGGATTCCTTCCTGTATTATAACCAGCTTCATAGGAACGCGCGGAGATTTGAAAAGCGGATCAGATATCCCTTTAAATCTCCAACAAAATGGTGACCCGACGTCTAGATATAACGAAGCTGAGGAAGAATTCAGACGCTTTCAAACATCTCAGACAATCAGCAGGACTCTGCAACTTTGCAAATAAGGTAAGCAGACGATGAAAGTCGCCTGTCTGTAATTGGATACGCTAAAACTTTAGGATTGTCTGTAGGCGTTTCACAGTGTTTTTAAAGTTTAAATGGAATATACAATGCATATTTTACTATGTTAGGAAAGTTATATACAAAACATAAACGTTGATCGACAGGTAGACGAAAGTCCTGCGTGACGTAAAATAAAGCAGTTTGGCGTGGATCTGCAGGTAGCTTATTCCTGAGTGGCGTGGAGATGGTGCAGTTTGTTTGAATGCGAGGTTTGATTCCTGCACGACAAAACCTGGAAACTCGATATATCAGATCGAGTCGCCGTTTAAAACTGGGGTTTAAATAACCAATGCTGAAAGCTTAAAGCCAGAGGTCTGTTATATATTAAATCGAGGGAGAGCGTTTCCCTTTGTCTGGAAACTTCTGCTGCTGCCATCTAGTGGCTGAAAGGGGGTATCACACCCTTGAAACTTCTGCTGCTGCCATCTAGTGGCTGAAAGGGGGTATCACACCCTTGAAACTTCTGCTGCTGCCATCTAGTGGTTGAAAGGGGGGTATCACACCCTTGAAACTTCTGCGAGCTTAGAGTTTAATCATTACATTGCTGGCCGGTATTGAAGACGGGAAGCACGTTCCCAGTATATTAATTATAACTGATTTTGGAAAACTGGTTTTTTACAACGACAGCACCAGGAGATGAGTAAACTCAACAATCTGTAGAGTGTAAATACATTGTGCAAAACACATTTTACACTCGAACTGTTTGCACATCATAGACAAGGAATTTAGACAATATAAATAAATGTTAAGACATAGGCCTACACTTGATTCAAATTTCATTACTGTGATCCGATTGGTGTGCTCTGCAGGTTTACTATTGTTCGAAGTAACAGTGGGATTTATAATGAGAGAAGATATGGAGATGTTCTTTCATAGTGTGTGGAATATGTGATGCTGGAAACATGTAAGTATTTCGGAGTTGTGTTGGGTAAATATGTAACAATGGATGAAACAATTTTTGGAGTGAGTTTTTGTAATATCATTAGTAGGCATTATTTGTTGTTTAGATGGCATTTAACAACTAAGACAGATAGTATGATTAGAAAGAGACAGAGTGGAAAGGGTTGGATTTATTTAACATCAGTGGGCTAGACTTCTTATAGGTAATGTGTACCGGGACCTGGACTCCCCCTCTGAGTTAGAAAGGCTTTGATCCCGACCCTCCAAGCAGACAACGAGACCTAACCCAACAGGAGACTCCTCCTTCTCCATCGTACAGACAGAGAACCAGAGCTGAACCAACAACGACCACAGGCATCCAGAACCAAACCAGCATGCTGACAAAGAGGCAAACTCTCATCGGTCCCTCAAACAGGACATGAAGTTCCAAACTGCGCCGCGAGATTTGGCACAATAGACATGAGAGCAGAATCCGCCCTCCATAAAAACAGCAGAGAGACTGTAAAGGAGGAGTGCAACAACAGTGGCATGATGGGGCTGTAGATGTGACTGGGCCAATGGCGGCCTACAAAAGTTACAGCGGATGGATTCAACAGCTGATGGACTGAAGAGAAGACAGAATCAGAGGAGTTGGCATGGTCGATTAGAAGTGAGGAGGCCGGGGTCACGGCTTGAGAAAACCAGGGGAGGAGGAAAGGAGAACGGGAATGAGTGAGTTACACATAAACACACTTATTCACGAAACGCACATTTAAATAACTTGAATTAACTTCATAAATACGTAAAGACAGAAAGATTTATTAATCATTTGGTAAATTAAAAATAGCAGTAAAGAGGAAAATATTAAAGTAAAATGATAATCATCCTAAAACACACTGACAGAGTAGAACCATATTCTTCAATATTTTCATCATGTTAACAAATCATTCTTTAAGAGATTTTTATTCACGTGTGAATGAAGTAGCGATCTCATTGGTTACAATATTGATCACCATTATAAGGATAGTTTTAGGAACCACTCTATAGGACAAATCTTTGTTTGTATTAATGGCTAGTGCCAAGCCACATATTAAATTCCAATCTAAAGTGTTGATTTCACCATTGTGGCATAGTTATTACCATAGGACTTCGGTTTTAGATCCTTGATAAAGGAGGGAGTAATTGTTGCATGTTCGGACACCCAAGGTTCCACACACTGCTAAAGAGTTTATCATTGTTTTTTAAGTAGACCAGAATTATAATGAGCTATGAAATGCAGAGCGACACAGATCCTAGTAATGTTTTGACTCAAGATAATAGTTATTGTACACAAGTTTCTGAAATAGATCATTAGACATTTTAATACTAATTAGGTGTAATTGGATTGCAGTAGTAGTGGTACTCGAAGGAAGTGAGTTTTGTACCAAGTTTCAGGAAAAGTGGGAGGCAGAAGTCCCAATGACAAGTGAGAATCATCTTGAAAATTATAGTTGAAATCGTGACATATTTTTGTAGACAAAAGATACTGGCCTATGCTGAAATGTCAAAGTCTCTGCAGAGCACGACACATGGCCAAAAAAGACGGAGACCAACTGACCTTTGACCCTGAC
This sequence comes from Gymnodraco acuticeps, assembly GCF_902827175.1. Taxonomy (NCBI): domain Eukaryota; kingdom Metazoa; phylum Chordata; class Actinopteri; order Perciformes; family Bathydraconidae; genus Gymnodraco; species Gymnodraco acuticeps. Next base: position 1,949,626 of record NW_022990313.1, read on the forward strand.
CGACAGTGTAACTTGACAAGGCACTGTGGATGACTGACTCTGGGGTGAAGCTGACCAAACTTGACATGACAACCAGACAGTGTGAGTGTGAATGAATGCCGGCATGTGATCAGTGTAACTGCATGATTCTAAAACAATAACTAACCAAGCATGTTTTTGGACTAAAATATTATTTTGGAGCTCCAAGGGAAACGAGAGGTTTCCTAAAAATTCCACAAAAAGGGGAAACCGCACATGTGATATTTTACTCTCACATGAGTTGGTGGTTTGCAAATGTAAAACTAAAAGCTGAAGGACGGAGAGGAACACTTCTTTTCACTGAAGTGTTCACTGTGGAAATAATGATAATGATGTCAAATTTAAAATAATGTTCGTTATGTCCCTAACCAATTACCTGACAGTTTTTGTTCCCCTCCCATTACAGGGTTTTGTTACACATGATTTTATGTGTAAAAGGGGGGAGTGAGTATAATGTATAAAGGTTAACATGGCTGTAAAATTCACAAGTTACATTTTTCTTTTAAGGATTGACAGAAACCTTCCGCCCCAACCCAGATGTTCAAACTGAGCATTGAATGTAATTAACCTGCTCCATATCTGGGGATAAAATACTGTTTGATGAATGTTGAGATGTTTCTAAATATTGATTTGAATTATAACAGGTAACAAAGAAGCAGTGGCCAAGGGGCTACTGTGAAACCGAAGAAGTTGACCTGTGATAGTTAAACAATTTTGTAATATTTTAACAGACATTAGAGTAACTGAGGTTTGAAATGTAGAAAGAACATATTACAGTTAAGTTAAGCTAAAACATAGTAATGTAATGAGACAGAATTTAATTTAGACAACATCATGTAACTAGCCTGGTAAAGAAGTAAAAGCCATATACTTTATTATTTAGGTCATTATAGGGATATACATTTCATCTAAATTTATAATAGAAAGACATTTGATGACAGTTTGTTGGAATTCTGTATTCATTTTTTCAGCTTGATAATATCTAAGCACTGACAGGTAGAAGCAGTATCACCAGGAAATCATTCACTTTGTTAGTATCGTGATTTTGGTTGTTTTTGAATCCATAACATTAGTGTGTTTCTTTACCAGAAACATTAGCAGTTCATATTATATTTAGATTTTAAATAGGATTTCATTTAAAAATAAACACGGATGCTTGTCAGAAATTCAGAGCTATTGAAATATGTTATTTAGTTTACCTAAAGATGTTGGGGTTCTTATTTAGTTGGCACAATCCAAGTATTAAGATTCTGAAGCTGCACTGGCAGATAGGAGGTCTACAATTAATTTGGAAAACCTGTTCACAGACGGCTGTTGTTTCAAGACACCCCACCAAGAGGCTCCAAGTGGGTCAAAACAGCTGAGCGTAGACTTGAGGGAGTTGTATCAGATTTCTCCACACAGTTCGCTGGCGCCAAAAGGGGGACCCGAGAAGCACGAGGCCGACAGCAGAGTTCGTCTGGCTGAAAGTCATCAGGACAAAGTGGCTCAACCCCAGGCTCTCCGACCCCGACCGAGTGACCCAGCGGACCTATGCCGTCTGCCTGGGAGAAAAGGGGGACAGCTCGTACCACGGGAGCCAGTGTGCGGCGGGGAAACCACCTACTAGGACCAGGGGACGACATCAGGACGGACGTGGCCCGGGCAGACGTGGACTACTCGGAAGCAGCAGACTGGAGGAGCAGGACCCTGGAGACATCTCTACAGCATCGACCCGGAAGCCGCCATCAGCGGGCCGGAGGACGAGGAGGAGGAAGACATCTCTCTAGCAGGCAGCCCAGAAGCTGCTGTCAGCGGATTGGGGGACAAAGACACGGCAAGCCAGGACGGCACAGGGGACTTGTCGAGGCAGCAGAGGAGTCTACTTCGCTCTGATCAGTTCTACCCGTGAAGGGAAAGCTGCATCTCCCCCTCCCTATTAGCTGTCCTTGTGGGCTATTCCTCCGAGGGGGGGGGGGGGGGCTGATGATTCTAGCACTCAGCTACCCCCTCATGGTTCCTTCACTGCCATGGAAAGTGGTGTTCTGTCTCCATGAAGGTTTCAAGTACTCTAAATACCAGCTTCGGATGGATTTACGGACACAGTAGAAAAGAATGACAGTGGGTATATTTCAAAATGCCTTGTCTAAGTTTATCTCTGGAGAAGGAGATAAAAAGGGGGATTTGTAGAGTTATATTTGTATTTATTCATGTTAGCAAACTATGGATAAGCTTAAAATGAGAATAATTTGGGTAAAACTGTGAGCTGCATTTGGGGCCTGTTGACATGTGTTTTTGAGGACAAAGGAAGATGGGGGAAGGTGAGAGCATGTCCTGATTTGCATTCAACTTAGAACGAGCTACAGTGGTTGTGATATTAAGAGAGGTCCCTTGGGTTTCTCTGGTGGTTATCAATAGTAGCAGTTAAGTGAATACTGTTCAAACAATACCTGTGTTTCAGGGTTTCCGCTAGGATTTTTTCTCGCCGGTCAAATGTCCGAACAGAATTTATTTTACCGGACAAATTTGAAACTTACCGGTCATGTTTCAATAATAATAATAAGAGTTGTGTAGCAGAGTTTCCGTTAGCAGGTAATTACCGGACTATGACCGGATATGCTGAGGTTTAAAACTGAGTTAATGGGAGTCATTTTTATATCGCTTCAGTTTATAATCGTAACAGATCGAAAAATTCAGATTCATTTTTCAATAAATGATTCCACAAACAAACAACATCATTATTACATTCAAAGAAACTACTTGTAGTAGCCTAGATTAAGTACATTATTCAAAAGTTTACATTAACTTAAGAAGAATAACACGGGAGAAACGGATCCTCTCTTTTCCCCTCTCTCCTGACAGCCCGTCAGTTTCTCATGCAGCGCACTAAACAGTAGGCGGGGCTTCAGGTGATTATGGAGCAGCTGATCTGATCTCTCTCTCACGTCCGGTTATACTTCACTCGCGTTTATGTCCATATCGATCAGATCCAGCTCTCCTGATCGGCCTTTATAGAGAGCACCGATCAAACTATTAAGAGTGAACATTGGCCGATAATGACCGGCGGGCAATCGATAGGAGCATCGGACATTTTGACCGGCAAGTTTTGAATTTACCGGTTTTTATTACATTTTACCAGCTAAAAACCGGTAATTACCGGCTAACGGAAACCCTGCTGTGTTTGTGTTTTATATTGATTTCTCTGTTTTATCCTTTCATAAATGAAAGGACTACAAATGGCTATAAACATTCTGGGCTGGTTGGAGTAAACAGGGTTTTATTGCTCTGTGGGGGAGGTGTAGGTATGCAGGCCTTGAGACCTTTTGTTGGAAAGTGAGCCTGTTTGGTTTCCTGCTGGCCAGCGTTGCGTCTCCCAATGAGATGACCTGAAAAGATGACCAGCTGACCTAACACCAAACCCCTCCTTCTTACTCTGGTATATATCCGGTGGATCCCTGGCGTTCGCTCTCTTCTTCACATGCTGCCCTCCGGTGAAAGTAGCTCTGCAGTATGCGAACCAGTGCAGGAGTAAGCCGGCATTACTCTTTAAGCATTACAATATAACTGTAATATATCATGTTGTATTGTAATGATTGTATTGCATTGTCATATTGCCATTAAAGTAGATTATTGTTAACGGTTACTTTGTAGATATGGATTCCTTCCTGTATTATAACCAGCTTCATAGGAACGCGCAGAGATTTGAAAAGCGGACCAGTTATCCCTCCAAATCTCCAACAATCTATGATGGAGATATTTTCAGTTTAGCTGAATGTATGCCATGGCATACATGTATGACATACATCCCAGGTCTTAGAACACCAAATGTATAACTTTATCAGTTTAAAAACAAAAAATAAACGAACCTGAAAACGTGATCAATTCCCAATGATGCATTATATTTTCACGAGAATTTTACATTATCCATTGCTAGGTTTTAGATTATCAGTAGGTAAAAGTGGTATCACAATTATTCAGTCGGAATATTTTATTACATTATGCCCAGGTACTCACAAGAACATATCCTCGATGTCTGAGAACATCCAGAGATTACATTATAAACTTAATTTTAGGCTCTTCACCTCATTGGAGTCAAGAATTACTGTCAAGCTCACCAAGAAACAGCATCGCGTATGAAGACTGAATGAAAATGGATAGATACATGTTGAAAAGCATTGTAATTAGTAAAAGAAACAAGAGCATTTTTTAAACTTCATGCAGATATTAATAGCATTTCAAGCTGTGCATGTTCTCAGGCAGCAATGCATATGTGCATTTATCTAGTTTTTTTGTTGTTGCTTTCATGTATGTGCTTATATACCGTGGCACTAATGAACAATGTTAAACTCAGGGATATGTTTTGTAATATATCAATGTCAACACATTATGTTTTCTTTAAAAAAACATTTAGTGGCTATTATTTAATTTCCCCATGAGGTCTGGACTGTTATTTGTCGAAAAGACATCCCAATGGATGACTATATAAAGCCCAGTCACCGTGGCAAAGTGCAGGCCACAAGCGGGGCTAGTAACTGCACAACATCAATGACAGAGACCATTGTTTAAACAAAGTAATTTATTTAAGGAAAATTCACTCGAATACTACAACATAAAAACATAGGTACACACATATATACACTGCACACTAGAAACATGTGCAAAGTAGTAGTTTTAAAAGCCGCTGTGAAATATGTGTCGGTGACAAAATCAGACAACATTCAATGTTGCCATGAATGACAGTATATTTTGGATGACGTCCAGTCCAAGATCTCCTCTACGACCAGCAAGAGGATCAAACTGTGCGGTGAGTTGCTCCATGTCCTCATCGCTTAGCAGGTGCTGGTTTCGAGGACCCTCTCTGGCCAGTCCAATGCAACATCCCCTGCATCAGCTCTACCCTCTCTCTCTGGCTCCTCCTGAGCAACATCTCCTGCATCAGCTCTACCCTCTCTCTCTGGCTCCTCCTGAGCAACATCTCCTGCATCAGCTCTACCCTCTCTCTCTGGCTCCTCCTGAGCCACATCCCCTGCATCAGCTCTACCCTCTCTCTCTGGCTCCTCCTGAGCCACATCCCCTGCATCAGCTCTACCCTCTCTCTCTGGCTCCTCCTGAGCATCTCCCTGTCCTCCACCAAAGAGGCTCTGCATGGCAGAAGTGGTCTGGCCCTGCCGTTCCAGGCAACCTTGGACAAAAAGTTGCATGGGACTCTGGTGTCTTTCGATCCTCAACCCATGATTGTTCCACTGGTCCGAAAAACCTGTAGGTCATGGTTTATGCGTGGGAGATAGACATAATGCAGGGCCCACATGTGCATTTCATTGTTTATGTCTATTATGCCTTCACTCTCCAGGAAGTTGAAGAGGTCGTAATAGACATTGCTCACACCTCGCCACAGGTCACCCCAGAGCCGTTCTATTCTCTGGTTGTGGGTGCTTCTTCCACGGAGAGCACTGCCTCTGTGAGAGCCTCTGAAGATGCTCATCATTAGGTAGACAGAGTTGTTTTCGCCCCCATGGTCGGTTCTGACCCTCGAGGGCACACCATACTTGGCCATGGGATCGCCTTGGCTTTTTACCGTCACTTGGCAGTCTAAATGAGTACACAAACAGCATATGAGTGTGTATGCATGTATTGGACCATAGATGGCGCTCTTCTCATTAGTGTGTACTTATACTGCATGGGGGGGTGTCCGTCAACCCAATATGGGGTCCTAATTTTTTCTTCAGGGTCTTCTAAATAGGGCCCAGATCAGGAATCTGAAATATGGGAACCCTAACCCACCCAGAAATGTTTATTCAATTAAATGTCAAACTTTATCACAAAATCCTCTCATAAGCTAAGGGTCTGACAGGCTTGTGGTGGGGGAGGGGTAGAAAATAAAAAAAATTGAAAAAAGGTGTGTGGCGCTCAGAGACTTTGAGAGTGTGTTGCTTAACTTGTGTGGAACCCGCTTGCAAAATGTGGGTACTGTTGGAGATTAAAAGGGATAACTGGTCCGCTTTTCAAATCTCCGCACGTTCCTATGAAGCTGGTTATAATACAGGAAGGAATCCATATCTACAAAGTAACCGTTAACAATAATCTACTTTAATGGCAATATGACAATGAAATACAATCATTACAATACAACATGATATATTACAGTTATATTGTAATGCTTAAGGAGTAATGCCGGCTTACTCCTGCCCTGGTTCGCGTTTTGCGGACATCCTTTCGCTCGAGGCAGCATGTGAAGAGAGACCGAACGCCAGGGATCCACCGGAGATATACCAGAGCAAGAAGGAGGGGTTATGGTTTAGGTCAGCTGGTCATCTTTTCAGGTCATCTCATTGGGAGACGCAACGCTGGCCAGCAGGATACCAAACAGGCTCACTTTACAACAAAAGGTCTCAAGGCCTGCATACCTACACCTCCCCCACAGAGCAATAAAACCCTGTTTACTCCAACCAGCCCAGAATGTTTATAGCCATTTGTAGTCCTTACATTTATGAAAGGATAAAACAGAGAAATCAATATAAAACACAAACACAGGTATTGTTTGAACAGTATTCACTTAACTGCTACTATTGATAACCACCAGAGAAACCCAAAGGACCTCTCTTAATATCACAACCACTGTAGCTTGTTCTAAGTTGAATGCAAATCAGGACATGCTCTCACCTTCCCCCATCTTCCTTTGTCCTCAAAAACACATGTCAACAGGCCCCAAATGCAGCTCACAGTTTTACCCAAATTATTCCCATTTTAAGCTTATCCATAGTTTGCTAACATGAATAAATACAAATATAACTCTACAAATCCCCCTTTTTATCTCCTTCTCCAGAGATAAACTTAGACAAGGCATTTTGAAATATACCCACGGTCATTCTTTTCTACTGTGTCCGTAAATCCATCCGAAGCTGGTATTTAGAGTACTTGAAACCTTCATGGAGACAGAACACCACTTTCCATGGCAGTGAAGGAACCATGAGGGGGTAGCTGAGTGCTAGAATCATCAGCCCCCCACCTCGGAGGAATAGCCCACAAGGACAGCTAATAGGGAGGGGAAGATGCGGCTTTCCCTTCACGGGTGGCACTGATCAGAGAGAAGTAGATTCCTCTGCTGCCTCGACAACCCCGGTGAGATGATAGTGAACTGTTCATGAAAAGTTCATGGAATATTAGTGAACCATATTCATGAACAGCTCATAAACAGCTCATAACAAAGTTGATGAACTGTTCATGAAAGTTCCATGAACATTAAATGGCACTAGGGCAGTTCATGAAACTCCTGTTCTGGAATGGTTCATGAACAATTCATGGAATATGGTTTTAGGCAGGTTCATGAACAATTCATGAAATGGAGTTTTCAGTGAGTGTAGGGATATTCAGTATTCAACCAAGAACATTTCAAGAATTGTTCATGAACATATCAAGAACTGTTCATAACAACTTCATGAACAGTTCATACCCAGTCACTGAATATAATTCAATGGCTGGCTATGAACTGTTCATGAACTGTTCATGTACATGAACCATTGACTGTGGGTCAATTGGCAACCATAGAAAACAACAATTATGTCAATCACAATGGAACTTTATTCAAATGAACAAACATACAAACATACATGTATACAGGTGGAGCACTACAATTAATCCTATCACTATTTGAAGCACAGTTCTTGACACTCAGCTGCACACATTTTTTTGTTACGGGTCCCAAAAGCTTGGGTACCACAGCAACAATAAATGATTTCTGTAGAAAACAGAAAAGTGCAGCAGCAATAATTATACACAGGATCCGGTTGATCGTCTGGATTGCTTCTTATTCAAAGTACACAGTTACATTCAAATAGCTGTACTTTACAAACATCACATTTCTCCATTTAAGTTATCTGTCTGTCACAGTCCATTACTGTATCTCAAGGAGAAATTCAACATAGTCAATATAAACACATAACGCTATCAAAAAATACTTTCTATCAATATATCTATCTTTACCAAATATAACATATTATGGAGATCACAAAAATACACTGTCAATGTTAATAAACAAAAAACAAGGCAATGTGCCTGCAAGACTTCACTCAGGTAAACATATTACCCGTGCGCAGCAGCTAACCTGCCTGCGAGCCTTCGCTCAGGTCACATTTACCCAGGCGCGGCTGAAGCCCGCGAAAATGGCATCTATTGTTGCCGACAGTTTAGTATTTTTAAAATACCGTTACTATGTCAAACATGCTCAAAACTTTCTGACACACTCTCCTAAACATCTCCAACATCATATCTAATTCACACAAGTTAACATCGATCATTTTCATCATGTACTGACCTGTAGAAAACAGAAAAGTGCAGCAGCAATAATTATACACAGGATCCGGTTGATCGTCTGGATTGCTTCTGACTGAGGAGGTGGCGGAAGTGTCCCCCCTAAGATAACCCAGATGTCACCGCTCACCTGCCAAAGGTTCCACCTTGGCGCTACTTACTCGTACTGCTTCTCAAACAGTACAGATAAACCATAAAATGATATGAATGTCACCAAAATAAATACAGATAATGTTCAGTTTCAAATTCACTATTGTTTTGTTTTAAGATTAAAAGTTTTAAAAAATAAAGAAATGTTCAAATAGTAGATGAATATTCAAGAGGTCTTTAAAATCATCACACTGATCATCAAAAGTTCATAAAATGCTCATGAATATTCAAAAATATTCTGAACTTGCCACAATCATCCAAAATTCATGAAATGCTCATAGTCATGAAAAGTTCATGTAATGCTCATGCAAACTTTTTGGGGTTTTAATTATAATTGTTTGATTGGCTGGTTCATGAAAAGTTCATAAATTGCTCATAAAAGTCTGTCATGAGAAAAACAGGAACTTTATATGAATGAACAATGTTCATAAAAATTTCATGAACTGCTCTTTAAAATGGTTCATGAGCATTTAAAGAATTTTGGTTCATGAACATGACAAGTGAACATATAATGAGTTGTTCATGAATGTTTCATGAGTGCTCATGAACAGCTCATAAAGTCATGAACTCCATCTCGTAGGGGAAGTCCCCTGTGCCGTCCTGGCTTGCCGTGTCTTTGTCCCCCCGATCCGCTGACAGCAGCTTCTGGGCTGCCTGCTAGAGATGTCTTCCTCCTCCTCGTCCTCCGGCCCGCTGATGGCGGCTTCCGGGTCCATGCTGTAGAGATGTCTCCAGGGTCCTGCTCCTCCAGTCTGCTGCTTCCGAGTAGTCCACGTCTGCCAGGGCTACGTACGTCCGTCCTGATGTCGTCCCCTGGTCCTAGTAGGTGGTTTCCCCGCCGCACACTGGCTCCCGTGGTACGAGCTGTCCCCCTTTTCTCCCAGACAGACGGCATAAGAGGTCCGCTGGGTCACTCGGTCGGGGTCAGAGAGCCTGGGGTTGAGCCACTTTGTCCTGATGACTTTCAGCCAGACGAACTCTGCTGTCGGCCTCGTGCTTCTCGGGTCCCCCTTTTGGCGCCAGCGACCTGTGTGGAGAAATCTGATACAACTCCCTCAAGCCTACGCTCAGCTGTTTTGACCCACTTGGAGCCTGTTGGTGGGGTGTCTTGAAACAACAGCCGTCTGTGAACAGGTTTTCCAAATTAATTGTAGACCTCCTATCTGCCAGTGCAGCTTCAGAATCTTAATACTTGGATTGTGCCAACTAAATAAGAACCCCAACATCTTTAGGTAAACTAAATAACATATTTCAATAGCTCTGAATTTCTGACAAGCATCCGTGTTTATTTTTAAATGAAATCCTATTTAAAATCCAAATATAATATGAACTGCTAATGTTTCTGGTAAAGAAACCCACTAATGTTATGGATTCAAAAACAACCAAAATCACGATACTAACAAAGTGAATGATTTCCTGGTGATACTGCTTCTACCTGTCAGTGCTTAGATATTATCACGCTGAAAAAATGAATACAGAATTCCAACAAACTGTCATCAAATGTCTTTCTATTATAAATGTAGATGAAATGTATATCCCCATAATGACCTAAACAATAAAGTCTATGGCTTTTACTCCTTTACCAGGCTAGTTACATGATGTTGTCTAAATTAAATTCTGTCTCAATACACTACTATGTTTTAGCTTTAACTGTAATATGTTCTTTCTACATTTCAAACCTCAGTTACTCTAATGTCTGTTAAAATATTACAAAATTGTTTCATTATCACAGGTCAACTTCTTCGGTTTCACAGTAGCCCCTTGGCCACTGCTTCTTTGTTACCTGTTATAATTCAAATCAATATTTAGAAACATCTCAACATTCATCAAACAGTATCTTATCCCCAGATATGGAGCAGGTTAATTACATTCAATGCTCAGTTTGAACATCTGGGTTGGGGCGGAAGGTTTCTGTCAATCCTTAAAAGAAAAATGTAACTTGTGAATTTTACAGCCATGTTAACCTTTATACATTATACTCACTCCCCCCTTTTACACATGAAATCATGTGTAACAAAACCCTGTAATGGGAGGGGAACAAAAACTGTCAGGTAATTGGTTAGGGACATAACGAACATTATTATCATTATTTCCACAGTGAACACTTCAGTGAAAAGAAGTGTTCCTCTCCGTCCTTCAGGCCTAAAAGAAACAGAATCTTCAGATTTTAGTTTTACATTTGCAAACCGCCAACTCATGTGAGAGGAAAATATCACATGTGCGGTTTCCCCTTTTTGTGGAATTTTTAGGAAACCTCTCGTTTCCCTTGGAGCTCCAAAATAATATGTTAGTCCAAAAACATGCTTGGTTAGTTATTGTTTTAGAATCATGCAGTTACACTGATCACATGCCGGCATTCATTCACACTCACACTGTCTGGTTGTCATGTGAAGTTTGGTCAGGTTCAACCCAGAGTCAGTCATCCACAGTGCCTTGTCAAGTTACACTGTCGGTCAGGGTCAAAGGTCAGTTGGTCTCCGTCTTTTTTGGCCATGTGTCGTGCTCTGCAGAGACTTTGACATTTCAGCATAGGCCAGTATCCTTTGTCTACAAAAATATGTCACGATTTCAACTATGATTTTCAAGATGATTCTCACTTGTCATTGGGACTTCTGCCTCCCACTTTTCCTGAAACTTGGTACAAAACTCACTTCCTTCGAGTGCCACTACTACTGCAATCAATTTACACCTAATTAGTATTAAAATGTCTAATGATCTATTTCAGAAACTTGTGTACATAACTATTATCTTGAGTCAAGACATTACTAGGATCTGTGTCGCTCTGCATGTCATAGCTCATTATAATTCTGGTCTACTTAAAAAACAATGTTAAAGTCTTTTAGCAGTGTGTGGAACTTTGGGTGTCCGAACATGTAACAATTACTCCCTCCTTTATCAAGGATTTAAAAGCGAAGTCGTTTTATATTTCTATCTTAAAGCCCTCCTATGGTAATAACTATGCCACAATGGTGAAATCAACACTCTAGATTGGAATTTTATATGTGGCTTGGCACCAGCTATTAATACAAATAAAGATTTGTCCTATAGAGTGGTTCCTAAAACTATCCTTTTAATGGTGATCAATATTGTAACCAATGAGATCGCTACTTTATTCATACGTGAATAAAAATCTCTTAAAGAATGATTTGTTAACATGATGAAAATATTGCTACTTTAATATTTTCCTCTTTACTGCTATTTTTAATTTACCAATTGATTAATACATTTTTCTGTCTTTACGTATTTATGAAGTTAATTCAAGTTATTTAAATGTGCGTTTTGTGAATAAGTGTGTTTATGTGTAAACTCACTCATTCCCGTTCTCCTTTTCTCCTCCCCTGGTTTTCTCAAGCCGTGACCCCGGCCTCCTCACTTCTAATCGACCATGCCAACTCCTCTGATTCTGTCTTCTCTTCAGTCCATCAGCTGTTGAAACTATCCGCTGTAACTTTTTTTGCAGCCATTGGCCCAGTTACATCCGCAGCCCCATCATGCCACTGTTGTTGCACTGCTTTGCATTTCATCTCCTCCTTTACAGTCTCTCTGCTGTTTTTATGGAGGGCGGGTTCTGCTCTCATGTCTATTGTGCCAAATCTCGCGGCGCAGTTTGGAACTTCATGTCCTGTTTGAGGGACCGATGAGAGTTTGCCTCTTTGTCAGCATGCTGGTTTGGTTCTGGATGCCTCAGGTCGTTGTTGGTTCAGCTCTGGTTCTCTGTCTGTACGATGGAGAAGGAGGAGTCTCCTGTTGGGTTAGGTCTTCATCTGCTTGGAGGGTCGGGATCATAGCCTTTCTAACTCAGAGGGGGAGTCCAGGTCTCGGTACACATTACCTATAAGAAGTCTAGCCCACTGATGTTAAATAAATCCAACCCTTTCCACTCTGTCTCTTCCTAATCATACTATCTGTCTTAGTTGTTCAATGCCATCTAAACAACATAATTAATGTCTACTAATGATATTACAAAAACTCACTCTAAAAATTGTTTCATCCATTGCTACATATTTACCCAACACAACTCTGAAATACTTACATGTTTCCAGCATCACATATTCCACACACTACAAAAAAAAAAAAACATCCCCATATTTTCTCTCATTTTAAATCCCACTGTCACTTCGAACAATAGTAAACCTGCAGAGCACACCAATCGGATCACAGTAATGAAATGTGAATCAAGTGTAGGCCTCTGTCTACTTTCTGAACATTTATTTATATAGCCTTGTCTATGATGTGCAAACAGTTCGAGTGTAAAATGTGTATTTCACAATGTATACACACTCTACAGATTCTTGAGTTTACTCATCTCCTGGTGCTGTCGTTGTAAAAAATATAGCCCCTTTCAGCCGCTTGATGGCAGCAGCAGAAGTTTCAAGGGTGTGATACCCCCTTTCAGCCACTAGATGGCAGCAGCAGAAGTTTCCAGACAAAGGGAAACGCTCTCCCTCGATTTAACATATAACAGAGCTCTAGCTTTAAGCTTTCAGCCTTGGTCTGTTATTTAACCCCAGTTTTAAACGGCGACTCGATCTGATATATCGAGTTTCCAGGTTTTGTCATGCAGGAATCAAACCTCGCACCGAGAAACTGCACCAACTCCACGCCACTCAGGAATAAACTACCTGTAGATCCACGCCAAACTGCTCTATTTTACGTCACGCAGGACTTTCGTCTACCTGTCGATCAATGTTTACGTTTTGTATATAACTTTCCTAACATAGTAAAATATGCATTGTATATTCCATTTAAACTTTAAAAACACTGTGAAACGCCTACAGACAATCCTAAAGTTTTAGCGTATCCAATTACAGACAGGCGATTTTCATCGTCTGCTTACCTTATTTGCAGAGTTGCAGAGTCCTGCTGATTGTCTGAGATGTTTGAAAGCGTCTGAATTCTTCCTCAGCTTCGTTATATCTAGACGTCGGGTCACCATTTGTAAGAGATTTGGAGGGCAAACTGGGCCGCTTTTCAAATCTCCGCGCGTCCCTATCCAGCTGGTTATAATACAGGAAGGAATCCATATCTACAAAGTAACCGTTAACAATAATCTACTTTAATGGCAATATGACAATGCAATACAATCATTACAGTACAACATGATATATTACAGTTATATTGTAATGCTTAAAGAGTAATGCCGGCTTACTCCTGCACTGGTTCGCATACTGCAGAGATACTTTCACCCGGGGCAGCATGTGAAGAAGAGGCAGAAAGCCAGGGATCAACCGGAGATATGCCGGAGTAAGAAGGAGGGGTTAAGGGTTAGGTCAGCTGGTCATCTTTTCCGGTCGTCTCATTCGGCGACGCAACGCTGGCCAGCAGGAAACCAAACAGGCTCACTTCACAACCAAAAGGTCTCAATAACCTGCATACCTACACCTCCCCCACAGAGCAATAAAACCCTGTTTACTCCAAACAGCCCCAACTCCAGCTCACAGTTTTACACAACTTATTCCCATTTTAAGCTCATCCATAGTTTGCTAATATGAATACATACAAATATTACCCCACAGTATACATGCAGTAAATATAGCCTACAAAGGATAGACACCTAAGGGGATGGGCACATAAGAGCGGGGACACATCTACAGTGTGTTTTATCTGATCCGGATGGTTACTAATTCCTTTCCTTTATGCCGGTCATTTTTGAGTAAATCATCCAAAATGCAATGAAAGTGGTGATCAGCAATTGTATATGTTCAAATATCTACTGTGAAGGATATCATAAAGCCTTAATGCAATCAAATGTAAAACAAAAAAGTTATGATGAAAGTAGTACATCGGTCAGATTTGACCCGAACACAACAGGAGGGTTAAAGTAATTATGTTATTAAAATATCGGTAATACCAATATAAAAACGTTTTTAATTTGTAGTTGCCAGCTATTAATTAGCACATTCTGGTGAGACGCTGAGTCTGGAGTTGTCCACTGAAACCTTAAAACTTGACTCCAAATTCCACCTTTATCTCCTGCTGCACTAGACGCTATTCCCCCTCCCCTATCGTGGGCAGTCTGGCCAGCTCTCATTGTAGTACACACCACGTATCATCAAACGTGGGAATGAGGACATTGAAAGTGTGCCAGAGGGGGGAGTCTCTGTCTTCAGGGTTTGACTGCAACTATGTATCTCTATGCCCATACACATTTTGTGTTTTTGTTCATAATGTATACTACAACTATAGTGTGTTGCATGTCCACTGGTTTAATGCCAAACTGCATTTCCCTTTCATAGTAACTTTTGGCAATGACACAAATAAAGTGTGGGTTTCTGGCACAACGACAATAAATGTAATCTTTTGCTGTTGTTGCAGGTCATTCTGGCTACCACGCCCCGCTCATTTTGTTGGGTGGTCGAGGTCCCCCACAATACAGCATTTCGAGAGAGCAACTCTCTTTTTTGAGGAGCTGTAGTTTTACAGCTACAAAGATGGCACAGATATTAAAAGTATCTCTGCGCACAGTGACACGGCGATTGAGGTATGTAGCAATGTCTTCAACATTGGAATGTGCTTCTTGTCTCAATTTATTGTAACATCCCAAGGAGGGGTTGTAGCCATGTTACACTATGCATGTTGTAAAGTAAATCTGAATACCATAGGTCTCACATATTTTTAAAACATGTTTATTTTTCAGGCGGTTCCACATGCTGCGCTCTGGGACATACTCCACCATCTCAGATGCTGCACTAGACGACCTCATCAAGGAGTTAGTGGCTAGGAATAACCAGATTGGCCCTGAATCTGTCAGGGCACAGCTGCAGGCCCAGCAGTTGTGGATACAGAGACGCAGAGTGCGGGACAGCATGAGGCGGATAGACCCAGAAGCAGCTGCACTATGAGCAATGTCACAGAGACTGCATCGTAGAGCATACCGGGTCGCCGGACCAAACTCCTTGTGGCACCTAGATGGAAACCACAAATTAATAAGGTAAATATGACCAATACCAGACTTAAAAGATGGATACTTTCTATCAGTACCACAAAACCTAAACTCCTGCTTCAGTTTATGTATTGTGCATCAAACTAGTTATACTTTTCATGTTTTTGTTTCAGGTGGAGGATTGTCATTCATGGGGGTATTGATGGGTACAGCCGCCTGGTCGTCTTCCTCCGGGCCTCAGACAACAACAGGAGGACTACCGTGATGGCGAGCTTCATGGACGCGCTGGCCAAGTATGGTGTGCCCTCGAGGGTCAGAACCGACCATGGGGGCGAAAACAACTCTGTCTACCTAATGATGAGCATCTTCAGAGGCTTTCACAGAGGCAGTGCTCTCCGTGGAAGAAGCACTCACAACCAGAGAATAGAACGGCTCTGGGGTGACCTGTGGCGAGGTGTGAGCAATGTCTATTACGACCTCTTCAACTTCCTGGAGAGTGAAGGCATAATAGACATGGACAATGAAATGCACATGTGGGCCCTGCATTATGTCTATCTCCCACGCATAAACCATGACCTAAAGGGGTTTTTTGGACCAGTGGAACAATCATGGGTTGAGGATCGAAAGACACCAGAGTCCCATACAACTTTTTGTCCAAGGTTGCCTGGAACGGCAGGGCCAGACCACTTCTGCCATGCAGAGCCTCTTTGGTGGAGGACAAGGAGATGCTCAGGAGGAGCCAGAGAGAGAGGGTAGAGCTGATGCAGGAGATGTGGCTCAGGAGGAGCCAGAGAGAGAGGGTAGAGCTGATGCAGGGGATGTGGCTCAGGAGGAGCCAGAGAGAGAGGGTAGAGCTGATGCAGGGGATGTGGCTCAGGAGGTGCCAGAGAGAGAGGGTAGAGCTGATGCAGGAGATGTGGCTCAGGAGGAGCCAGAGAGAGAGGGTAGAGCTGATGCAGGGGATGTGGCTCAGGAGGAGCCAGAGAGAGAGGGTAGAGCTGATGCAGGGGATGTGGCTCAGGAGGAGCCAGAGAGAGAGGGTAGAGCTGATGCAGGAGATGTTGCTCAGGAGGAGCCAGAGAGAGAGGGTAGGGCTGATGCAGGAGATGTTGCTCAGGAGGAGCCAGAGAGAGAGGGTAGAGCTGAAGCAGGAGATGTTGCTCAGGAGGAGCCAGAGAGAGAGGGTAGAGCTGATGCAGGGGATGTTGCATTGGACTGGCCAGAGAGGGTCACCGTACCTCGAAACTAGCACCTGCTAAGCGATGAGGACATGGAGCAACTCACCGCACAGTTTGATCCTCTTGCTGGTCGTAGAGGAGATCTTGGACTGGACGTCATCCAAAATATACTGTCATTCATGGCAACATTGAATGTTGTCTGATTTTGTCACCGACACATATTTCACAGCGGCTCCCACGCAGGCTGTTCTTTGCCCTTTGAACTCACACTAATTGCCTTTTTTTTTTAAACTACTACTTTGCACATGTTTCTAGTGTGCAGTGTACCTATGTTTTTATGTTGTAGTATTCGAGTGAATTTTCCTTAAATAAATTACTTTGTTTAAACAATGGTCTCTGTCATTGATGTTGTGCAGTTACTAGCCCCGCTTGTGGCCTGCACTTTGCCACGGTGACTGGGCTTTATATAGTCATCCATTGGGATGTCTTTTCGACAAATAACAGTCCAGACCTCATGGGGAAATTAAATAATAGCCACTAAATGTTTTTTTAAAGAAAACATAATGTGTTGACATTGATATATTACAAAACATATCCCTGAGTTTAACATTGTTCATTAGTGCCACGGTACATAAGCACATACAGGAAAGCAACAACAAAAAAACTAGATAAATGCACATATGCATTGCTGCCTGAGAACATGCACAGCTTGAAATGCTATTAATATCTGCATGAAGTTTAAAAAATGCTCTTGTTTCTTTTACTAATTACAATGCTTTTCAACATGTATCTATCCATTTTCATTCAGTCTTCATACGCGATGCTGTTTCTTGGTGAGCTTGACAGTAATTCTTGACTCCAATGAGGTGAAGAGCCTAAAATTAAGTTTATAATGTAATCTCTGGATGTTCTCAGACATCGAGGATATGTTCTTGTGAGTACCTGGGCATAATGTAATAAAATATTCCGACTGAATAATTGTGATACCACTTTTACCTACTGATAATCTAAAACCTAGCAACGGATAATGTAAAATTCTCGTGAAAATATAATGCATCATTGGGAATTGATCACGTTTTCAGGTTCGTTTATTTTTTGTTTTTAAACTGATAAAGTTATACATTTGGTGTTCTAAGACCTGGGATGTATGTCATACATGTATGCCATGGCATACATTCAGCTAAACTGAAAATATCTCCATCATAGATACACACTGTGTTGAGGTTTGATCACATGGCATGGTACAGTATACATTTCACAGCATAAATTCCTGCTGAATCCTGTAGGATATCAGAAAGACTTTGATATTATATGAGGATAAAATTGTAGGCTTCAGGCTAAAAATGTTTTGTATTGATCAGGGTGCTGTCTGTTACAAATGTGAGCATTGCTATATTCATTTGTATCTCATTACTCTGAAAAAATACTATGATTTTAGTGTCACCACACATACTTCTCAACATTCAGGTTCACTGACATAAGCTGTGAATATTAACATACATTACAGGCATGTAGACAAAGAATGGGTCTGTTCTATCTTTTATCACTTGGAGTGGGAACATGCCACTCTCTCTGTCTGTGTTGAATCAGCGTATATTCCTCTGCAGATGGGCCTCTTTAAGATGGCTAAAATATGTTTTTCTGTTGCCACCGTCCACAGCAGTACATTGCTTTGCCGTTGTACCATTGCTCCTGTCTGTATATACAGTGGGGCAAAAAAGTATTTAGTCAGCCACCAATTGTGCAAGTTCTCCTACTTAAAAAGATGAGAGACATGTAATTTTCATCCGAGGTACACTTCAACTATGAGAGACAGAATGGGGGGAAAGAATCCAGGAAATCACATTGTAGGATTTGTAATGAATTAATTGGTACATTCCTCTGTAAAATAAGTATTTGGTCACCTACAAACAAACAAGATTTCTGGCTCTCACAGACCTGTAACTTCTTCTTTAAGAGCCTCCTCTGTCCTCCACTCGTTAACTGTATTAATGGCACCTGTTTGAACTCGTTATCAGTATAAAAGACACCTGTCCACAACCTCAAACAGTCACACTCCAAACTCCACTATGGCCAAGACCAAAGAGCTGTCAAAGGACACCAGAAACAAAATTGTAGACCTGCACCAGGCTGGGAAGACTGAATCTGCAATAGGTAAGCAGCTTGGTGTGAAGAAATCAACTGTGGGAGCAACTATTAGAAAATGGAAGACATACAAGACCACTGATAATCTCCCTCGATCTGGGGCTCCACGCAAGATCTCACCCCGTGGGGTCAAAATGATCACAAGAACGGTGAGCAAAAATCCAAGAACCACACGGGGGGACCTAGTCAATGACCTGCAGAGAGCTGGGACCAAAGTAACAAAGGCTACCATCAGTAACACACTACGCCGCCAGGGACTAAAATCCTGCAGTGCCAGACGTGTCCCCCTGCTTAAGCCAGTACATGTCCAGGCCCGTCTGAAGTCTGCTAGAGAGCATTTAGATGATCCAGAAGAGGATTGGGAGAATGTCATATGGTCAGATGAAACCAAAATAGAAGTTTTTGGTAAAAACTCAACTAGACGTGTTTGGAGGAGAAAGAATGCCGAGTTGCATCCAAAGAACACCATACCTACTGCGAAACATGGGGGTGGAAACATCATGCTTTGGGGCTGTGTTTCTGCAAAGGGACCAGGACGACTGATCTGTGTAAAGAATGAATGGGGCCATGTATCGTTAGATTTTGAGTGACAACCTCCTTCCATCAGCAAGGGCATTGAAGATGAAACGTGGCTGGGACTTTCAGAATGACAATGATCCCAAACACACCGCCCGGGCAACGAAGGAGTGGCTTCGTAAGAAGCATTTCAAGGTCCTGGAGTGGCCTAGCCAGTCTCCAGATCTCAACCCCATGGAAAATCTTTGGAGGGAGTTGAAAGTCTGTGTTGCCCAGCGACAGCCCCAAAACATCACTGCTCTGGAGGAGATCTGCATGGAGGAATGGGCCAAAAATCCAGCAACATTGTGTGAAAACCTTGTGAAGACTTACAGAAAACGTTTGACCTCTGTCATTGCCAACAAAGGGTATATAACCAAGTATTGAGATGAACTTTTGTTATTGACCAAATACTTATTTTCCACCATAATTTACAAATACATTTTTTTTAAATCAGACAATGTGATTTTCTGGATTTTTTTCTTTTTCTCATTTTGTCTCTCATAGTTGAGGTATACCTAGGATGAAAATTACAGGCCTCTCATCTTTTTAAGTGGGAGAACTTGCACAATTGGTGGCTGACTAGATACTTTTTTTGCCCCACTGTAATACACAATAACCATGGATAAGTACCTCATACAACTTAACTTCAAAAGACCCAAACTATCCCTTTAAGTGCAGCTGTTGATGTTCAAACGAAAAAAAACAAAAATGCATGCAGATGGTTGGAGTCTGTAGCCAAACAGTGGTGTGACTTCTTGCTGTTGTGGGTTGCTGATATGACAAGCGAGTCAGCAGACCCATTTGTTCTCTACCTACATGCTTGTAATGTTTATTAATATTCACGGCTTATGTCAGTAAACCTGAATGTTGAGAAGTATGTGTGGAGTCACTAAAATCACAGTATTTCAGAGCAATTCAGAGTAATGAGATACAAATCAACATAAGCTATTCTTTGTGCATATCTTTCTTTCACATAATTTCTTATGTCTCAACTTAGTTCATCTGACATTGTTCTCTGCTTTGCATTTGCGAACATCACAGCCATGTTCTCTACTGGGCCTGGTTTTACACCCTGTGAATTGAAGCAGGATATATACATAATTATATGATGTGTGTATGAGACATGAGTGTGTCATTTCAGTATTTGATTTACAATTACATTGTTTTCAGACATTCTTTCCTCCTGGCTTTTATTTTTAAATATTTATTTTTAATCACCTATCTGCCTTTTTTGGTTCTTCATTATAAAACCTAAAAATTGAAAAGTAACGTTAATTATCAAAAAGTAAAATGTGAGAATAGTTTAATATAGGGCTGTGCGATTATGGCAAAAATCATTATCACAATTATTTTGGTCAATAATTGATATCACGATTATTAAAAACGATTATCCATTTATTTTGAAAACATCCATTTATTGAAAAAAAAAAGTTAACCGTATGTTTTTAAGAGTTGATTACCCTGAACTTTGAGTATAATTCAACTGAAAAAAGAATTTAAAAAATAAAATAATATTTACATTTTTTTTTTAAAAATAAAAATAATAATCGTTTTATTTCGATTACGTTGTTTTCGTAATCGTTGCAAGCCAAAATCGTAATCGCGATTAAAATACGATTAATTGCACAGCCCTAGTTTAATATGTTAACTACACATGTTGGAACAAGAATGAATAATAATTCTAATCATTATTGGTAGTAAAACAGTAAGTAACATAAATTACATTAAAATCAATTGTTTTTGTTATTAGTGTTATTAAACACTGACTGGATAATTGACCCTAACTGTTTGACCTCCGGAAGTTTTTTTGTTATTTGCGGCTTTATAAAGGTTTGATGTTAACGCCTATTCGCAGCAGATTGGTGAACATGAGGAGAAGGCTATCTGACCTGAGAGACACCATGAACAATTCTTTCGACAGGTTGCTGAACCAGCCCCAAGAACATCCACAACCAAACCAAGGTGGCGTTGTGGAAAGGTAGCCTATATCATTTTAATATAACATGGATTGGGTTTATTGAATGCATTTGAGGTGAATTATGGATTATTTTTATTTTTGCATCATTGCGTTCCTTCCTCGATGTAAAGACTAATTTAAAACAAAATGGATGGGACGTAGAAAAAACGACCTCGGTGCATATCATGCACGACAGATGAAAACAATAAAAGACGGTTTAAAAGTGACTTTTTACCGTGAGAACATTTTATAGCCTGTAATTTGGACTTTTACTTGAGTAAAGAAGCTGAAGGACTCCTTATAATTTTACCGGAGTCTTTGTTTTAAACAGGTATTTTTACTTCTACTTAGTCACTATCACGGGTGTCGAACTAATCGGGGGACACATTAGCACTCAAAGGGCCAGTTGTAACTTTAAGACTATATAAATATCATATATATATATATATATACATGTATAAAATGATGTATTATATTTAGGGCCGGGACTTTAACGCGTTAATTAAGATTAATTAATTACACAAAAATGAACGCGTTAAAAAAATTAACGCATTTTAATCGCACTTATTTTTGCACCGCGGAACGTTTCTCACTGGATGAGTTTCAGGCGTACCGATTATACTGGAGCACCAACTAACGTTCATGACTTCAGACAACAACAAACCACAGTGAACAACAGTGGGAAATGTTGTTTTAAAAAACGGACGGATGGAAGCGTCGATAAGAGCACGGTTGTGTGCAAATTATGCAAAAAGGAATTCGCATATCACCGCAGCACATCAAGCCTCAAGTATCACCTCAATGCAAAACATATAGCAGCTAGCGTGGACGTTAGCCTCTTTTATCGCGTTCACACCAAAAAGAGCCGGTACTAAAATTAGTTCATGAGAACCTTTTTACCCCCACGAAAGTCCCTGCTAGAGAGCAGAGAGCTGCTAGAGAGCAGGGACTTTCGTACGGCTCTCTTGTGAGAAAAGAGCTATATTTCTGATTGGCTGGGCGGATTGCAAACCACGCCCCGTAAAACTCCCAAAAAGTTTTGTGAAGCCGCCATTTTATTATCCTCGCATTAGCATTATTAGCATTAGCCCAGCGCAGAAATGCAGAGAGACTAACTTATGGCAACACAAAATAAAACATGGGAGCGGTAGAGATGAGGAGATGTCGGCGTTCTGGCGATTTACTCGGAAGGCTGCTGAGACTCCCAGCAGCTTCTACTGAAGCCAGTCCCCAACTCCGGGGACTTCCGGCCGGGGACTTTGGGCGGCAGTATACGCCGTGAAGTGGTTTGCGGCCTGCCAGTAAACCCAAAGCAGAAGAAGAAGAAGTGACGTCAGCGGCTTCATTTGCCTAATCCACCCCCAGGTTCAAAGAGTTCTCATGAACCTTTGTGGGAAAAGTACTGCGGTGTGAATGCGCCTAATGGTATACTAAAATCCATGTGAAAAAAATTGCTTCTCACTGTTCTTAGGTCAAATATGTATATGTGATTAAAAATGCAATTCATTTCGATTAATTAATTACAAAGCCTCTAATTAATTTTTTTAATCGAGTCCCGGCCCTAATTATATTATATGACATTATTGCCTCTGCATTTGGTTATTATCGGATAGGAAAATAACTTGGTAATTAACTACGTCTGAAAGCAGAAGTCGAGGGCATATAATTGCAAGTCTCTTCAGTGCCAACACACTCTCACTCCCTAAGCGTCCAATAACGACGTTTGGTCAGTGTCCGTGGCGTCCAGTTGTGACGCTCCTAGGCTCCTTCAGCGTCATAAAGTGACGCAAATAGCTTTCAACTGATTGCAATGTATTCCCATCTGCGGCGGGATTTGACGCTAATGGAAGCACGGCATTCGTTTGTGTCGGCTGCCCTTAAAGGCAATGTGAGCGTCCATTCCCATTGGATAACGGAGAATTGTACACCCGGAAGTAAGTATTCCCCTTACTGTCGATTGATTTTACAGTGATATCTGCACTACTCATCGACTAAAAAACACCAGATTATCCTTGTTAATTACACAACATTGATTGGTTTAAATTGTATGCAATGCTTTTGTATTTTTCCCCTTCGATTCGGAGAAACAAATATTTTTTCGGAGTAAAGGATGGCAGAAGACACTACACTACCCAGAATCCCCAGCTATCGTTTGGACAAACCCGTTTTTTTTTCACCATTCATTCCAATGGCTGGCGTCTAGGTCACGTGATCTTCAAATTTCTCCCTGCAGAAAAATAAAACATGGCCGAACTTCGTTTTATTCTCGGTGGAAAATGCCTATTTTAAAGTTAGTTTGGCCATTAAAATGCGTTTTGATGTCATTTGATGCGAGAAATATGAGTTATTATTTCAGATTATGTGTGCAGTGGATGTACATGATCTTTAGTTTGCTAATTATTACGAAGATTACTTCAGGAAATCGCGACGTTTTCATTGTTACCAAGGTGGTTGCTAGGGACGCTGCTATCGATATTATTTCTGTTATGTTGTGTAACTGTTTAATGGTGTTATCTTTATTGCTACCCCCTTCCCCGTCAATGTATAGTGTTGGTCCACAGCGCAAA
The DNA here is from genome assembly GCF_902827175.1 of Gymnodraco acuticeps. Classification (NCBI taxonomy): domain Eukaryota; kingdom Metazoa; phylum Chordata; class Actinopteri; order Perciformes; family Bathydraconidae; genus Gymnodraco; species Gymnodraco acuticeps. The sequence continues at coordinate 1,973,368 of NW_022990313.1, forward strand.
CGTATTAGTTTAACAAAATCCGCATCTAAAGATACGTTATTTTCCCCTGTGCAATTCCAGTCTCACATCTCACAGCACATCGTCATTAACAAATACCGGAAACAGACCGAAAACATTTAAAAAAAAAAAAATAATACTTTATTCCGAGTGTGCTTGATTTTCTCTTTGAAAGTCATCACATAACGGCATTGTAATACACGGTTCGGCTGCATTAAATATTACATATCTGCCGTAGTTCTGTATTTATAGAGCCCTGATGAGAAGACTTCTAGACATGAGGAACTGAAAACGTGACGTGGGTCATAAATATATCAGCAATTAAACAACATCTTACATTTCTTTTCACACAATACGTCTCCTTGCAGTATCAACACTAATTCGGCTGACTTTTATATTTGATCCAATTGGTAGATAGGCTGTATTTACACCATAAAGGTGCACAGCTGATATAAAGGGACACCTAGTGGTTAAAGCATGTTATTGAATTTCATTATTTTTATTATTAGATATTAATAGGATCCCTATAAAGTATATTCATTACTCGTTATTCTCTACTAATAGTTCACTAAAGACTGTATATAATTACTATTTTGCACATCCCTTTCAAGATTTCAAGATTTTCTAAGGTTTACTGACATATCATCAGTGCTGGAATTGGGCCGGTACTCACCGGTACGCAGTACCGGCACTTCTGGTTCTGACCCATGGAGTACCGGCACTTCTTGCTCAGTACCGGCATGCTGGCGGTACTCCGGTACTCATGCACCGTGCCAGTACTCAACACTCTCCCGCCGTTCTTATTATACATCCATATATATATATATACAGCCGCCCGGTACTCAGTAGATGCGTCATGAGGTGCCGAACCAGACCCGGCGCCAGAACAAATCTAAAGGGAGGGCCTATGATTTTCATGGGAGGGCACACAAAACCGTCTCGTGCTGCGGGCCTGCGGCACAATATATTTCAAACAGCAAGGCCAAAAGGATTGCGTAAAGACGCACACTTATCGCAAACATACACAAATAAAGGGCAACATAGCAACCACTTTGAAACATTGTGTGCGTGGCAGCACAAACACTGGTAAATCACGAGCAAGGTTGACAGCTAAAAAAGCTATAATATAAACGACAGCTGACACGTAATAACGGCTCCGTGCAGCTGATCTGCACCAAAATACTAATTTCCTTATTTGTTTCCTCGCGTATCTGTCTCTCTCTCCACAAACTCTCACATGAAATGTGTTCTTTTGATGCGGCATGCCTTAGCAGTCCTTTATCAGTCTAATGCGTGTTTCCAATCGCAAAAACCTTTGACAGTAAGCCGCATCAGATGAAGACGTATTCACTTTAAACTGTCTACAGGGGAAACAAAAGGCTGCGTCTGCTTTTAACGAATCTTCAAGCCATGGTCTGTTGTGTACCATGCAGCGGCAAAAGTGCGCTTCTTTCCTGAAAATCTCCCTGGATAACGATCCAGCTTCACCTGCTTGGGTTTATTAACCCCAGATCATCGCTAACTCAGCCCCGGGGTTTGCCGAGGTCAAGCTTGTGACATTAAGGCGCGCTGCTGCAACGGCAGGTGCAGGGTCGCCAGCAGTGGCTGCAGTTCTTTCATCGCTATTTCGTTTTAATAAATCCTTAGACCTTTTGAGCCAATTTCTGATGTCCATTTTGTAATTCAAACAGAAATGGGAGTCTACAGAATGCACAATAAACAAATCCAGAATAGGCGGCAGAGTGTGACGCTGTGATTGGTCTAAATGGGGACGAATCACAAATCACAGACACATGCATTTATTTGACGTAGCCTGCGATTTTTGTTGTTGTTCTGACATCACATGCATCGTAGCATAAAAGTTCACAGTTTATTTATAATTAAAAAAATAAAAAATATTTATTTTTTTATTTTTATAAATAATAAAAAACGTGTTTATTGGGGGAGGGCAGGAATGTCAAATGGGAGGGCCTGGCCCTCCCTGGCCCTCCCACGGCGCCGGGCATGTGCCGAACGGACATTCTCATCGCTCTAACCGCTGGAGTTTCACAGCGGCTGTCAGCTGTTTACTCCTGTCATTCAAACAGAACGTGCTGGAGAGGGGGCGGGGCTTATCTTCTCCATGTAAATACTGTGGTGGAAACGACTATGTCAAAATTAACCTATTTGACCGTGATTTAATAGTAATACACGTTTCAAAATAATAATAATAATAATAATGCCGAAGTAACAACATACTGAAAACTGTTAGTAAAACCATGTTTTAATGCTTTACAATTTACATACCTAGATGCACGTGTGTTGTGTTTATGCAGTGCAACTCCCACCCAGTGGGTGGCTATGTAGAGTGATAGAACAGAGCAGGCACGCCCCCGAGAGAAGGAAAGCAAGTCACGTCACAAATTAGCATTTCTAAAATGTTAGCGTGGATTAATAAAAGTGCAAAAAGACAGCGGTTGTCGCCGGAAGAAACTTCAAATACAGAGAATGCTGTGCCTGTGTTGGAAATTGTGTCTGATGGGGAGCTTTCTTTGGTTGATCCTCCTGCTCCAAGTTCTAGTGCATTAGCATTAGCACTAGCTCCGCCGCCTCCTCCAGAGCCTCTAACGTTAGCTGCTGCTGGCTCAACTGCCACCACCAACACCGGGCAAAGCGATGCACCTGACTGCTGGACAACGGACCAGGTGCAATATGTTTGCAAGACCAATGCATGGCTCCTTCTTAAAGATAAGAAGCTAGGATGTCGGATATGCAGAGATGTCAAATCTTTGGGAATACACACTGGACAAGGACTGAAACTGTCAACTGAATGGGGTGAGTGTGCAGTGTCTCATTTCGGTGTTGACAAGGGCAAACAACAAGCTAGCCTGATAAAAAAAAATCAAAGAACATAAAGAATCACAAGCCCATGTAAAAGCTGCTGACATCCTTACATCTGCTTCACGTGAAACTATTCAACATCAAGTGCAGTCTATGCATAAATCTGAATTAGACACCACTATCAGAGTTTTTCGAACGGCATATAAAATTGGCAAACATAGCCGGCCATTCACAGACATGCCAATTGATTTGAATGTACAGAAACTGAATGGGCTGAACGTGGGCAGGGTTTTGCACTCCAATAAAACCTGTGGCGAAATCATCGACCACATAGCTCATGAGCTGAAGAAAAAAATGGCAAAAGACATTACAGAAAACCAAAGAAAACTCTGTGTTTTGGTCGATGAATCTACCACTATTAGTGGTAAAACGGTGCTTGTTGTGTGTCTACGCTCAGCATTAGCTGATGCTGAGCCCGAAACGTTTTTTTGGGAGCTGATCGAGTTGGATGGAACAACGGCTGATGACATCACAAAGGCGTTAATGGAGTGTCTTGGAAGAGATTTTAACGAGGACTTTTTAGGTCAGTGTTTCGTTTCTTTTGCATGTGATGGGGCTTCAGTCATGCTAGGGAAGAGAACAGGCGTTGCTACCCAGTTGTGTAGTAAATTCCCAAGCCTGTTTGTGTGGCACTGCTCCAATCATCGTCTAGAGCTGGCAGTTGGGGATGTGGTCAAGGAGGTCTCAGGGCTCAATCATTTCCAGATCTTTTTTGACAAACTCTATTCCTTGTTCCATGCCTCCCCCAAAAATCAGAGGCAGTTAGCGCAGTGTGCGCAAGCAGTCGGACAGCGTCTCCTGGTGATAGGGCGTGTTTTGTCCATCCGCTGGGTGGCTTCAAGTGAAAGGAGCGTCAGAACAGTCTGGGAAAACTACCGAGTGCTTCATGATCACTTCACAAATGCTGCAAACGACACGAGCAGGGATTCCAGAGACAGAGCAAAGTACAAGGGCCTGGATGATGTGCTCACATCTGCAACGTTTGTCAGCAATCTGGGACTGATGTACGATGCGCTCACAGAGCTCAGCGACCTCTCTCGGCAACTCCAAAAAAGAGAGATGACACTGCCTACAGCAGATAGGCTCTTAACTCGAGAAATACGAGTTTTTGAATCCATGGTCACCATGCCTGGCCCACACATGATTACAGTTCATACAGCTCTAGCTGAGAAGTCCTTCAAGGGTGTTGCCCTGCGTGAGAATGGCAGGCTTGTACAGATTCATGCAGGTCAGTTTTTCCGCAGTATGGTAGAGAATCTGAGACACAGAATGACTTCCACAACCTCCTCTCATGTCAGCACAAGAGAAATCCCATTACATGGCCGGGAGGCCCGGGACAATCAGCTAATCCAGGACATGAAAGTTATCCATCCTGGAAGTTGGCCTGAAGAGGAGTTAGACGTACAGTATGGGGACGTAGAGGTGCTACGTTTGTGCGAAGTGCTGAAAGTGGACAGAAGAGAGACTGTTCAGGGCTTTCGCGAATACAAGGAAACCAGGGCATCCCGTACACCTGCTGCCATGGAGCCTCTACTGAAAGCAGTCCGAACCATCGCTGTCTCCACTAGTGAGTGTGAGCGGGCATTCAGCTGCATGAACGATATCCTTACTGCAAAAAGGAATGCTCTCTCTGTCAGCCGACTGTCCAGCCTGGTTTTCATTCAATGTAATGGACCATCACTAGGACAGTTCAATCCGGAACAGTATGTGAGGTCCTGGCTGGCAAAGGGAAGGAGAAGTGCTGATGAAAGAGCCTGTCCAGCTCCAGCCCCTGATACTGATGTCCCCAAGGCCTTCTGGAGCCTTTTCTAACAATGTGAAGTATATTGCAAAGCAGCTCACCCAGTGAGAAGACTTTTGGCATAATGTGCCGATTTGTACAGATCCTGGAGATAGAAGGACTTCAGACCAACCAGGGAGTTATCTGATCAGCTTGGTGTTCAATGTAACTCTTTACCATGGCTCAGACTTTGTTACTTGCAGTTACAGTTTCTCATTTTAGATTGTGCACATTTTGCATTTGTTTTTACATGTTCTTTGTTCATGCTCTTTATCATTTTTCTGAGTTGGAAAGTTAGATTGCATCATAGTTTACTTTATACATATTTGTATTCTTCAGTGGTGAAGTATATTGCAAAGCAGCTCAGCCATGTGAGAAGACTTTTGGCACTTTTTCGTTTTCTGAGTTGGAAAGTTAGATTGCATTCAAAATGTACAGAAATACTTAATTTTGTTAAAGCTTTTTATAAAAAATGCTTCTGACCAGAGCTTTGTTTCCTTGTCATTAATGTTGAACACCACCAGAGGGGCTCTCACCTGAAAGGTCTCTGCTTCATGTGTCTTCAGCAGAAGATCTAGACTTTGATTGCTATATTTTCAGTTAATATTGACCTTACTGAGCTTTAGCCATATCCGCTGCCTATCATAAAAAATGTTAAGTACAGTGAACCTTTCTAAAATATACAGTAGTAAAGAGACAAACCCACCAGCATTATAGTAGCCAAATTCTTGTTTGTGGGCTGTATGTATAAAATTGACTTGAAAAAGTTGCTGATTTTAGAGTACTGGCACCTTTTTCATTCCAATTCAAGCACTGCATATCATATAGGCCTACACAACTATGGTGTAGTTCTGCATTGAATGAAAAACTTGGGTCGCAGGTTCCTCAATAGCGCATTACAAGACATCTATCAATATTTGTGCATACCTCCAGCAATGTTAACTATGTTGAAGCACTTATTTTAACTGATATTATACATCATGTATTATACTCTTATAAGATGTATGTAGATATTTCATCTCCGGCCTTGTCAGGTATTGAACAATCAATACATAAAGAACACAGAATTGTTAAATATAAAACACAGAATTTGTGTGATTATACTAAATGATTTACAAATAAACACCACTGCATAATGTACAACTGTAACACATGCTGATGTAACGCAAATGTTTCCAACCTGGGATCAATAAATTATATCTTATCTTAAGCTGATCGATGGCTACTGCCATATTTGCAAAATTTGCCTCTGAACCTTGACAAGTGCATGTTTCAGGCTTATCAATTAATGTAATGTAATGTTATCTATTAACAACAGGAGGGGTCAAACACATAAGACCAGCTGTTAAATAAAGCTCTTCTGACCTTAGCTGGCATGTGTGTATATATATATTAATGCTGCCCATTATGGGCACAAGCAATTTTCACCCATTTATTAAATTATATGTTTTACATTTGAGTGTTTCCTGTCCCCTAAACCTCCAGGGATGTACACAGTTTAATACTGGCAACTTCTTATTATGGGAAATACGAAAACGTCTTTTAAAACTACAACTCCCAGTAGAGACGTGCCATAGATAGAGAGCATGTTGCGAAACAGAATAGCCAGCATGTGTAGTTCTGGGGATGGGGTGGGGGGGACGGGGACGCGGTGCACCCGTTCAAATCCAGTTTTGGACAGTCTGACATGGTTCCATCCCATTTCAAGTGCTGTTCGAGAATCGGCGTAACCCTCGGAGCACACTCACCAATCACAGAGCTTGAGGACTATCACGGGGTTTGTCAAACAGAGCACATGGTGTAGTCCAAACGATAGCTGGGGATTCTGGGTAGTGTAGTGTTTTCTGCCATCCTTTACTCAGAACAAATATTTGTTTCTCCGAATCGAAGGGGAAAAATACAAAAGCATTTCACACAATTTAAATCAATCAATGTTGTGTAATTAACAAGGATAATCTGGTGTTTTTTAGTCGATGAGTAGTGCAGATATCACTGTAAAATCAATCGACAGTAAGAGGAATACTTACTTCCGGGTGTACAATTCTCCGTTATCCAATGGGAATGGACGTTCACATTGCCTTTAAGGGCAGCCGACACAAACGAATGCCGTGCTTCCCTGAGCGTCAAATACCGCCACAGATGGGAATACATTGCAATCAGTTGAACGCTATTTGCGTCCCTTTATGACGCTGAAGGAGCCTAGGAGCGTCACAACTGGACGCCACGGACACTGACCAAACGTCGTTATTGGACGCTTAGGGAGTGAGAGTGTGTTGTCAGTGCGCATGTCGTCTCACAATGAGATGCATTGTGGGACATGTAGTTTATGGACAACGTGCTTCTGTAAAGCAGCATCAAACCGTATATTAAACATATTATATTCTTTACAAGCTCTTGCGAGACAAAACGAAGTCGCGGGCCGGATTTGGCCCCCCTGACTAGGTAGATAATGTGTTTAATTTGTCCACCTCTGAACTCTACAATGGTTACTCTAATTAACCATTTTAAATGCACTAAAGTAACTGCAAAGCAAGAAGTACACAATAAACATAATACCTGGTGAATAATATCTATACTGTATAATACATCGTAATAAACCTAGTATATTTTATAATTAACGTGCACATTGTGCATAATGTAAACACTTTCATAGGTTTGAGATGTTTCGACGGGACGAGGGGGGAGGACCTGACAGAAGAAGGAGAACAGGAAGAACAGTGGCGAGCCGACCTGTCACACTGAAAGTGTCTGTCCTGAAGCAGGACAAAGACACCTACAGTTCTCCTATGGGTAAGTGGGTTTATAATGAACTACACCTAAAAATGCCTTCTTACATAATCCTCAAAATTATAAGCCTCATAGACATAATTTAATATCAAAATATTTTGTAATTTTTACGTTTGAATTTAACTGAAGCTCAAGACCAGTATGTGCATAATTATTGAGTTATTGCTACATGATTACATATTTGCATTAGAGTGCAGGTGTACAATTATATATTTCCTAATAAATTGGCCAGTGAGTTAATATACAGGTTATGTAATATCATTTTTTTCGTTTCTCAGATATCACAGTCACCTGCACAGTCGTTGTGCCATTTCACCTGGACCCGGCACAGTTCCTACAGGCCCTTAGGGAGAAAGTGCCCAACGTCCCTCCAGAATTTGACCTCTGCCGGATGGTTGGACAACAGCGGAGATTTGTTGCCCTCACCTCCCTGTGTCCAAGGGAGATCCGACCAGGCAATGCCTTGGGTCGGTCAAATCTCTACATTCGGCCAAAGGTAGATAAACGTTTACATTTAAAAACAACAGGACAAATACAATAAATTAAACATTGATCACTGTATAATTCTGTATATCTAAAGTAAGCACCTTCTTTTACAGGGTGCTGCTCCACCTCAGAGTGAACCTGTCTCCCACCCTCAACCGTTACCCGGCCCATCTCGGGTTGTTCCCCAAGTTCAGGTATGAAATAAAAAGTAGTAAGGACAATTACCAAATGTTGACATACATTCATAACCAGCTCATTGACATGTGTTTCAAAACAGTTTGGTTTTTTATAATGTACTTGAAGAGATAGCTCTGACCCATATGAAATAGGTTTTAGATTTCAATCAAGACACGAAATTCAGGACTCGAGTTAGATTAAAGCAGTACTGCAGATTTTTGTTGAGTTAAGAATACTGACTATCTTATCTTTTCAGGAATCGCTGTCACCTCACAGCCCATCCCCACCTAACAGCCCACCTCACAGCCCATCCCCACCTCACAGCCCATCCCCACCTCACAGCCCATCCCCACCTCACAGCCCATCCCCACCAGGCAGCCCCTCCGCACAACGCAGACCCTCCCCACCAGCCAGTGTGTGAGTAATGAACATTCGCTCTGGTGATTTCAAGGTTGTGGAAAAAGCTGACAAGAGTCACAGAATCCCGTAATTTGATAAATGTTTGTAGCTTGAGAGATCTGGTGGTCAGTTGACCTTAGATTACATTACATTACATTGCATTTAGCTGACGCTTTTATCCAAAGCGACTTACAATAAGTGCGTTCGACCAACAAAATACAAACTTGCTATCTGCTGTCCTGATGTCAATGGGGAGCTCATTACACCATTTTGGAGCCAGGATAGCAAATCCACGTGTTTTTGCTGATGGGAACTTGGCCCCCTTAGATGATATCCCTTTTGTAATAGGCCTACTAAATAAATGTAGCTCCATCCTGGATTGCCACAGTACAGATACACATACAATAATGTATGTTACCTGCAGCTCTCACCTGTACATTTGCAACTTCATTTGTTGTCTGCAAGTAATACATGTATTATAATCTTTTTCAGTTCTCTGGATTTGTGTCCACCTGCATGCATCACTGTGTAAAGCACATTCCCATCGAAACCCTTAAGTTAATCGTTATCCATTGTTAGAATATATTTAGCTTAACTTATAGGGGTGGACAATTCAGAATGATCATTATTGTAGCATAATGTTATCCATGAATTTTGTATTCAAATGTTCAAATTTCTAACATTAGATTGCCGATGCAAGAACCCTTGAAGGGGCCAGAGAGGCAGTGGAGGAGGCCACAGAGGAGCTCTCACTCTTGGGCTCCTTGCAATTTGTGGGAAACATGACCCAGAGGGATGAGCTCCTGGCGGCCGCTCTTCACCACTATGTTGATGGACGCAAGGTGGAAGCCCTCCAACAGTAAGTGTAATGTACACATTCTGTAAAATGGAAACAGGTTGTAACAGGACATTTTTCACACATTTAGTTATGTTACTTCTTACATTTACAGGTTTTGCGAAGGTCTTAAAATTGTTGGAGCATTGGACATTTTGAAGGCCCACCCAACAGTCCTGAAGAGCGTGTTTCTTCAGGACCAGAAGCCACTCCTGGCGTCCGAAATTGTTGAAGTTTTTAAGACTGGGAGGGTTTCAGGGCCTGGTTCCAACCGCAGGCGGATGGAGGCCAGGACCATTGGCTTTTGGCGGGACTGGCTGCTGCAAGTGGAGGGTAAGAAATTGCCAAATTAACACAAATTGCATTCCTTATGCAAAGACTCAATAGGCAAAAAGAGATAAAGGACACCTATAGTTATATAGTCCTATGTTGTAATGTTGGTTAACACTGGAAGTGCCGGAATTCCACAACATTTCATGATTTCCAGTTTCTCGAGACACAAGCGTAAACACTGGTATACTGTCTAGTCAAATCTGCAATATTATCATGCTCATCTCTTAAACACAACAAATACCCTTAATGCTCTTAACATTATGTAGACCTAAAAATGATCTCAAACTTTATCCACAGATGGAGAAAGCATACTGAATGTCGGAGATGTGTTGGCCTTTGCCACCGGCCTACGGAAAATCCCTGCTGTAGGGTTTCCAACCCAGCCAAATCTCAATTTCCTCCACCCGGAGGACGGGCCAGCAGGTTTCCCCACGGCCAACACCTGTGCACTGATCCTGAGGCTGCCAGTTTGCACACAATACCATCTTTTTAAAGATGGTATGGAAAATGGCATAAGCTGGGGTGGGCAATTTGGTGTATCTTAGCTACAAAAGTATTATTCTTTTTTTGTTTTCTGTTGAAATTGAAAGTATTCTCCTTCTGTCTTCTCTGAGTTCACTTCCTGCTCTGTGTGTTTTCCCTCCAGTTGTAATTGTGTCCCCCGCCCTGATTAGTTCAACCTGTTCCTAGCTCCACTTGCACTTCATCCCCTCGTCACCCTGTTTGTATATAAGTCCTGGTTTTCTGTCCTGTTCTTGTCGGTTCCTTGTTTGTCTATGTCATGAAGTTCTGTTTTTTCCGTGTTGATTGTTGTTACTTGAGTTCCTGTTCTGCCTGTTAAATATACATTTTTGTTAAGTTTTCTGCTGTCTCCAGTCTCTGCATTTGGGTCCAACCACTCCTTGCTTCACATGACAATAATTGATTTGTACTATATATCGAATTGCTATTTTTGCCATTATTGTATTGTTATTAGTGCCTTTGCAGGGAATTATTATTATTATTATTAAATTATTATACATATGGCTGAAATAATCATCATTAATTGTTTTGTGATATTATGTCCCTCTTGTTTTCATATATATATGTGTGTCCCCTCTTCCTTCACAAGCACTATATCAATATATAATACTATTCTGAAGCATGCAATGAAATAGAAGCAGAAAATGCTGCAGTGTTTGTGATGAACCTTTGTATACATTTCTGAATAAGTCTCAGAACCATTTTGTGGTACAATTAATTTGATATGGTTGGATATAGTTTTCAGCTGGAGCAACGCTGATACCCTCCCATTTCTTTGCCGTGAAACGCAGAAGACAGGCTACCACCTTAATTTGAGGGTGAAGTGTCTTGCCCAGGGACACAACTACATGTTGACTGTAGTGGGATTCAAACGTGCTATCACCTGATTCGAAGTCCAGTACACTATCCACTGAGCCACAGCTCAGTGGATAGTGTATTGAATACAAAGATTAAAAGTCATTCAAAACAGATAATAAAAAAAGCTGGAGAGAAAACAATTCCACTCCGAGACTCGAACCCGGCCATCTCGAATATCTGACCCACACTAAGAACATTACTCGACAAGCAGATTGTAGTAATTTTACACCCACGCAGTGCATGATCGAAGTGCGCATATTTTACGTACTTAATCATGGGCAGTAACTACAGACCCATAGCAGTAACATCACACTTGTGTAAATGGATGGAGAAGATGATAGTGTATAGACTATCACATGTCTTAGAACAAAGAGGGTTACTGAGTGGAACGAGTGGTGTCATAAATGTTGTATTTAATATGTTAATATATTGTTTAATGTTACACTTCACACAAGTCACGACTGTTTGCAGTTAATGTCGTTGCCGTGTGCAACGTTAGTTTATATAATGTGCAGCGCTTCAAACAGTGTGCTGCCTTAAAGGCATTTTATAATGTTATAATTTGTTTGCGGTTCAAAAGGTCACCACAAGGAGTGCTAATGGTATTGTTATCTTTAAGTTCGCCGTTCTTAGCCTCACTTCCGGTTTAGCGTTAGAGAAACGGCATGACAGACAGACGACAGACACATGGCAGCAACTTTCCCTCTGCTTCATTCATTTCTCCTGTTCAACAGGTTAGTAGTGTGTACACAGATTATGTCATATTCGATCTAAGAAGTGTCTTTGAAACTGTTTTATGTGTAGTTTAATGTCATTCTGTAAGCTACGCCACTAGCGTGTGGCTAATGGCGTCCGCTAGCTTCTTTAACACAGGCTGTTGCTCCCTGAATAATGTAGCCCCACTATGTCTATGAGTCCCGTGCACTAGTCTGGCTTACATTTCAAGTTTATTCTGTTTGTATAAATATGTGAAATGCTGGTCTGAGGTCATAATTGTTCATATTATTTAAATGCTAAAGCGCTAATGCTATGCTAATATTGTGCCTGTACAACAGCCATGTTAAAGTGAGTACAGTCGGGTTGTGTGTGTTATCTGTTATCACTGTATTATATACTGTAAATGAAAAAGGCTTTAATCCTTCATGAAAGTCATAATATGGCATCTGTATTTATGTCCATTTTTGATTAGAAAACGAAATGTGTCAGACATACAGTTATTTTGATTGGCTAAATGTATTTTTACATTCTCAGTTAGCTTCAGGCCTCACTGAGGAGAAGTATTGAGGTAGAAAGCTGGTGAAGCCATTTCCTTATATTCTGTTTGCACAGATAATAAAGCTGGTTGGCAAGAAGGAAGTCATATTCATTCGACCACACAACACAACGCAGAGATACATAAATAGAGAAAACGGATATAATTTGTAAGTGAATTTATTAATGTGTTTGATAAATTCTGGCTAGGACAACCACACAAACGGCAGCAACTTTCTCTCTGCTTCATTATTTTCTCCTGTTCAACAGGCTTATTATCTGATTACCAGCACAGCGGACTTGTAGCAGCAGTGGAGATGGAGCATCAGAACCTGGAGAATACAGCAGCAACAACAAGGATCCATTTGGAGATAGGTAAATGTAAATATTACAGTAATAGTGTACTTTCATTGTGTGGGTTTAGTTAAATAGGTTGTAAGAGAGAGAGACTCCTGTCCCACCTCCCCATTTTATTTTGAGTTGTGCATTGTTATTTGTGCTTGAGAAACATTCCACAGCTGCCTGCGCCTAGCAGCAAGAACCTCCATCTGTGCCTGCCACAAGATTAAGATACACCTCGGTACAAAGGCCTCCACCACAGCCATCACGATCAACCCAGCCAGCAAAAAAGTCTCGCCTAGCACACCTCCCTCCCTCCGACACAGCCACCAGCAGCCCATGCACCATCACCCCCACCTACACAGCAGCCAGACCCACTGTCTTGGAAGACAGACAAAGACCATGGCACTGCTCCCCCTGTCTTTACATTTATAATGAATAGTTGGTTGAGAAAGTTCTGATATTGTCAGGGTTCGTACAGTCATTAAAAACCTGGAAAAGTCATGGAATGCAATATTTTTCCCAAAGTTTTGGAAAAGTCATGGAAATATAACTAAAGTCGCATCAAATATAATTTATATGTTATCTAATCACCGAAATAGTAATAAATACTGTATCGTATAATGAAACGTAAAATGGCAACTGTGGCAGTATTTAGCTGGTGAGAGATGTTAATAATCACGCCCTCTAGTCTACAGGAGCTACTATTTGATATAAAGATGCCAGGGAAGTGCAGTTTCAACAATGTATGGCTTCTAAAGAATAAGTACCAATTGTGGTTATCAAACGACATTGACCCAAGACGTGCTAAATGCAAACTGTGTTGTAACATATTCAATATTTCGAATATGGGCGAGGCAGCGCATGCTAGCCACATGAAAGAGTCATTTAAAATCATTGGTGAAAAAGTGTATGAACCTTGTATTGTAAATATTGAGATTTTACAGTTTCGTATGTTAACATAAATAGTTGGTTGAAAAAAAAAGTTGTAATGCTCAATTTGTATTTGTACACATCACATGAACCTCAGTATGGGATATGAAGTCATGAATCAGTCCTGATGTAACTTTTCTGTGGTGAAAGTAGAGTGATAGAACTATTTTACTCCAAATTCTAATTTACACATTTTCGTTTTAGACATGAACAACACATTTATATTGGCCTATAGTGTAATTCATATATTTCACTACGTTTGTGAACCAAAAACGTTGGTAAACCACATCTGAAACACCAAAAAAAATGGATGACATGAGTACATCTGTGTTTTCACAAGAGTTTTTAAGTTTTCCAAAAATCTGATTTCTAAGCTAAGTATCTCATAAGACAGTGCTCTAAGTCTAAGGTGAGTGACATTGCATTTCTAGCAAGACCAGAGACTGAACATTTTTGATATCTTACACCATGCCATGTTATAAGAAGTACATTTAAAAGGTGATTTAAGGAGACATAAATACCCTTCAGTAAGATAAGATAAGGCGATTTTATTTTAAAAGACAATGAAGGCAGGTTATATTGATTGATATATTTATTATATTGAAAGCCAAATTAATACATAGTCCCCTGAATCTGGAATAACGTACAATTTACAGCCTCACAATGTCAGGAACTTTTCATCTACAGATTGCTTTGGTCTGGTTTTGCTCTTCACTGATTGGTTACTGAGACTTTGAATTTAAACGGGCCTCCCCGTTTATAAAACGGACCTCCCCGTTTATTCGCGCGTAGTTTCGCGCGAATAAACGGACCTCCCCGTTAATCCGCGCGAATAAACGCGCGAATTGTGACGCAAATGGCTTTACTGACAGCCGCGGTGAAACTCGAGCGATTAGAGCGAAGCGAATATTCGCATCGTGTCCGGTGTGAACGCTACGGAGCCCCCTGGGTGATTCTCACGAAACCACCTTTGGTCATGTCTGTGAGGAATTGACAGACAAAATTACAAAAATAATCAAAATAATCAATTCTATATCAAACTGCATTGTGTATTGTATGTGGTACTATTGCTACTTTTGTAGTTGAGGTAGTAATTCATATTTTTTTCACCATTTTTCCATGTAGAAATTCATTACCGTAATGCGTCCGGAGTTTATTTTTTTACATTTAACCCCAAAATATCACAATAAATCTGCACAATTTAATACATACATAAATACAAAAAATTGTTGAAATGGTACATTCTTACTGGTAATATAATTATTTTGGGTCTAAGATTTATGAATTAAAATATTTTTAGATTAATATGTGTGTCCGGAGCATGTGAAGTTCATTACCGATGCACTGCCTATTTGGCCCCATTATAATTCCTGTTTGTTTCAATTAGTTTTTTTTTTACCCATGATGCATTGCATGGAAGAGAAGATGCAAGATAGCTACAAGGTAAGATGTCCTTTCAAGGTCAAGCTATAGATATGTTAAAGATTCAATTTACTGACACCCCAGTGTACACTACTAACTGTCATTACCGTAATGGGGTATTATATAATGTTTTTTTTTTTAAAGTTATTGATTCCAAAATCAATAGAAAAGTTGCTTTTATAGAGCCAGAATGATAGTGCAAATATTTCTTTTGTAGCATCATGGCTATGCTAACTATTATGCTAGCTAGTGTTATGGTCATTCATTACCGTAATGCTCTGCATTCATTACCATGTCATATAGGAGGCTGTTACGGTAATGAACAAAATTGTTGCGGTAATGAAAGAAATGTGTGCAGCTATGTATGGTGAGCTTTAACTATAAAGAAATAATTTATATATATTATTTGAATCTAATTTATTTAATGAATACTGAATCCCTCTTGAAATTAAGTTCAGAAAAGGTGGAAAGGAAAAGGGCAGCTTCCAAGGTGAGGGTGGTGAAGCACAGAGAGAAAGTGTACAGCAACCCAGATACATAAGGAAGGAAAGAGAGAGGTTAGAACAGGACATCTTCACATTGTGTGTGAGAGAGAGAGTGAGTGAGAAAGAGGGAGAAAGAGAGAGACTGAGAAAGAGAGAGACAGAGAGAGAGAGACTGAGCCAGTGTTTCCACCAGGGGGCCGTCTTGCCGTCATTGGATGCCCTTTTTCAGCTCGGAGCGCCCTCAACTCGAGCCGAGGCGGCCCAAAAAAAAGATTTATCCGAGAGAAGATCGACAATTTTTATCGTTTAAATCAGGGGTTCCCAAAGTGTGAGGCGCGCCTCCCCTGGGGGGCTCCAGAGAGCTTCAAGGGAGGCGCAGCCGCCAGAAAAAAATAAACAGAAACAGTGAAATCTAGCTAGTTAACTTCAGCTAACTTTATGCGAGCTGCAAAATATGGATAGATTTTTAGTGAAGTTACCTAAAGTGAGAGAGGAGACAGCGTCTGTCAGAAAACGAAGGAAGTATGACAATGATTATTTGAAGCTAGGATGTTCATGGACCGGTCCTGATGACACTCCACTGCCACAGTGTGTTATCTGCAACGAGGTGCGAGCTAATGACAGTATGAGACCATGTAAACTCCGGCGTCATATTGAGACGAAACACCCATGTTTGGTGACCAAGCCACAGGAGTTTTTTGACCGGAAGCTCAAGGAATTGCAGTCACAGAAAAATGTCATTGACACATTTAGCACTGTGAATACAAAGGCAACCGAAGCATCATACCGAGTGGCGTTACGGATAGCTAAGGCAGGTAAACCTCACAACATTGGTGAAACGTTACTCCTCCCTGCTGCTAAAGACATCTCCGTCTCAACTATTTCTCTCCGAGTGCAACGTATGAGGAAGCTGCCATCCTTAACCTCAACTTGTTTAAAACATAAAGATAAAGAGGTTTAAAAAAGCTATTGTTTAATGTCTTAAGGAGGTGACGCTCAGCCAATAAAAAAATAGGAAGGTAGCGAAAACAGAGCATTTTATGACATTTTCTCACCTTACATTTTCTCTTTGCAATGCAATTGAATACCCCTGCATTATAGCAACAATAATAATAGCAATAATAATTGGGAGGGGGGGCGCGGCTGTGATTATGTTCTCTGAGGGGAGGCTCACCTTCCCACACTTTGGGAACCCCTGGTTTAAATGACAAAAAGGAAAATGACATCCCTCTGTTGGAGGGGCAAAGGAGGCTGGTGGGATTTTTTTCGCCGCCAACAAAGCCGGTTCCTGTGACGGAAAAAAGTGTACTGCCAGCGAGCCTTGCCGTTGGCTCTCAGCCCGAGCCTGAGTTGCCGCCATCCTAGTCTCCGCCAGCATCCCCCGCCCGTGCAGGTGCCCCGGGGCCGGAGTTGTCGTTGTCATCTAGCCTCCCACCCCATCCAGAGCCTACGCCATCTGACAATGTCACTTCTACACCCGTAAGCCACGAAGAGAAACCGGTCAGCCACAACAAAAGGAAGTTTGTCGGAACCTGGAAAATGAAGTTCCCGTGGTTGTGCTATAATAAACAAAGTCATAAAATGTATTGCACACTATGTGTAAGGGAAAAAAAGCACAACGTGTTCACTTCGGGGACGTCCAACTTCAGGGTGAAGACTATAGAGATGCACATAAAGGGGGTGGATCACAAAGCAGTGCTAGATGCACAGCATTTACGGAGAAACAACATTCAAGTTGCCGTTAATCGAATGGTCTGTGCCAGATCAAAGGCGGTAATTGTGGCCAAGAGGAACGTGTATTACCTGGCAAAAGAACGGTTGCTGACACACAAAAACAAAAGCTTGAATGAACTGTGCATTCTGCAGGGATGTGAAACCTTGGCAGAACTGCGCGTTTCAGAGAACGCCCTCACAACGACATAGTGCAGGACATGCAGTGCGCCGTAATGTGCTGAAGGAGGATTTCATTGCAAAGTTAAATAACTCAACATTCAAGGGGCTCATGACTGACGAGTCCACGGACATTTCGGTGGAAAAGCTTCTTTGCACATATGTTAACCTAATAAATGACGGTGACTTAGAAACCCACTACTTGTGCAACACAAAGATAATGCATGTGACGCTGCTACCGTAACGCAAACCATTAAGGAGCAGTTGCAAAATTACAACATCGACCTGAACGACATAACTGGCGTCCGTACAGATGGGGCAGCGGTTATGACTGGAAGAGAAAATGGGTTCGGGGCGCGTTTTAAAAAGGGAAAACCCAGCCATCGGTGGCACACACTGCGCTGCACATAAGCTAAACTTCTGTGCCCAGCAGGCTGCTGTGGCGATTCCATCCCTCCAGCGCTACCAGAGGACGGTGGGCAGCATCTATGGATACTTCTCCAACAGCAGCTCTCGGCAAGCACGGCTTAAAGAAATGCATGTCATCCTGGACACTGATGACGTTCAGCCTGCTGTAACCTCAACGATCAATGCGCTGTGAGTCATGCAGATTGGAGATGAAGGCGGCCTAAAATTCCAAGAATTCTTGGCCAACATTGTGGAGAAAAACGGCGAGATGTATTTTAAGGGAGAAAAGATAAAGGCCACCAGGGCGATGCGGCAGGCCGTGGATGGTGTAAGGCAGCGCTTCCTCGACACCCTCATCCAGAATATTGAAGATCGTTTCCCCGACATCGGCCTCTTTTCCGCTTTTCGCATATTTGACCCATGGTGTCTGCCACGGGACAACACTGAACGTGCGCGATTTGGACGCGATGAGATGCAGACCATCCTGGATCACTTGTGCCCAGCGGGACGGGAACCTATCGTTGACACGGACACCTGCAGCGCAGAGTGGTCACCTTTTAAGGAGCTGGTCCATGCAAACTACAGCAACAATTCCTTCCAGGAGTTGGTGAAGATCATGGCTACACAACATGCTGGCTTCCTACCTGAAACCACAAAGCTCCTGGCTGCAATCTCGGTCATTCCAATGAGCACGGTGCGGTGCGGACGTGGATTCAGCATTCAAAATC
Organism: Gymnodraco acuticeps; assembly: GCF_902827175.1. Lineage (NCBI taxonomy): Eukaryota > Metazoa > Chordata > Actinopteri > Perciformes > Bathydraconidae > Gymnodraco > Gymnodraco acuticeps. The sequence continues at coordinate 1,991,878 of NW_022990313.1, forward strand.
GCATAAAGACCAAGGGCAGGGCAAGAATAAAAGCAGAAAATCTCGACTGAATCTGCATTGAAGGACCACCCATTGAACAGTTTGACTTCTACAGAGCCTTGGAAAAGTTTAGAGGGGAAAAACACTACCGCATTTTCCAAGGACCATGCAAGGAGCGATGTCCCTGCCGGCAGCGGTGATTGTATACAGGTACATTATGTATCATGTAACAAACGTTACGTTACTATTGTCTATTGTGTGTGTAAAGAGACAGTATATAAAAGTAACGGTGCAATTCAAAATTGTGTGTGTGTGAATATATACGTAAAGCGATAGTATTTATAAAGCAATAGTATATCTCTTCTCCATGTAAGGTCATTACCATAACAAAAGCTTTTCATTACCGACATGCTCTGTTCATTACCATAACACTTCCTTAATAAGTTAATATTTTGATAGGAATATGGAAAACCTTCAAATTTTCATTTTGTACAGGAAATGTTTGGTATGTCTGTTCATATTTTAAAATTGTCTTTTTTCAATCAATTGTACAATTTACACCACAGTAAAAGTCAATGTGTGGAACATAAAATTGTGTTACGGTAATGAAGTTAATAACTACAATTATTATATTATTATATATTTACCTGAATTATTACACTATGTGACTACTTGTGACTATTGACAGCAGCATACGTTAAAAAATAAAATGCCAAACATTTACTCAAATATTTAGTTATCATCAATTGAAAATGTGTTACGGTAATGAATTTATTTGGTCAATGACTCGTTAAAACTCTCTAAAAATGTGTTTTAAAACATATACAGAACTTTTCTTTTACTAGGGCTAGTTCATTTAGAACCTGGTTGATACTAATGAGAACAATTATTTTCAAAATCTGCATCGAACTGTTTTGGCTCATGTTACACCAAGTTCGTGAGAATCACCCCCCTAGGGGACATGGAGAAGAAAAAAAAAAAAAGGTTTTGCGAGATATCGCAAAACCTTTGCGAGATCTCGCAATACTTTTCATTTAGTACTTCCTGGTCAGTTCGGCTGCTACGGCAACACAGAAACCACAACAATGGAGTGGTTCATCGATTTTATTTTGAGCTTGGCCTTAAATATAAAGATATAACATCAGTGCTTGGCAATAGGCACGGGTTTCACACAGACTGTATATATAAAGTGTTTCACATAAGTGAAGACACCTCAAGAAAACACTCAGAGCGAGGGGACATGCACGTTCCTCTGAGCTGAGTTATTGACAGATTTGAATTTCGCGGATCAATAACTCATGAACATAACGTTGTAAAAATACAAACAACATGACTTTACAATCATAGCAAGGTAGACAACGAGCTACAGAGTCGTTTTTATCAGAACAGTTCGATACGCGCCGTCATCCGAGCTAAACATCAATAATTTGTCACAATCCGCAGCTGGAGGAGGGAGAGTGCTTAGGGACCGTCTACAAACTGCAACGGGGTTTTGCGAGATCTCTTAAAAGTATTGTGAGATCTCGCAAAGGGGTTTTGCGAGATCTCGCAAAGGGGTTTTGCGAGATCTCGCAAAGGGGTTTTGCGATATCTCGCAAAACATTTTATTTTTTTTCAAATAATTTTTTTTTTCTTCTCCATGTCCCCTAGGGGGCTCCGTAGAACGCAGCATTAATCATGTAAAATAATCAATATCTACAAGTATGCAAGCTTACCTGTTTGTGTTTAATTGAGTAGGCTATTGTAGCTCCGTAGTCTTCTGTCTTTCCATGAGCTGAGTGAACGCAGCTGCAAGCATGCGTCTTGGACCACGTTTTTTAAGGACCGCCCACGCAATTGTGTACGGAACTGCAAAAATGTGTATGAACCTGCAATCGAAAAACCACCTGAGTGGCGCTGTTCTATACACTGAGATACATTACAAAAACTGGTTTAGTGGTATAAACTGACTTTTCAGAAAATGAGTATTTAAGTTAGTTAGACACTAACAAACATGGATACACTCTTAAGTTTTAAGCGGACTTCGGCATAGGTACAAAAGGACGTTGTCAGAAATGAGAATTTATGTTAGTTAGACACTAAAAAACATGGATACACTCTAAGTTTTAAGCGGACTTCGGCATAGTCCACGTATACCACCAAGGTTCGCACAATGCTGGTGGGTAGTCAGGTAAAATGGTAGATGGTACACACACACACACACACACACACACACACACACACACACACACACACACACACACACACACACACACACACACTACAGCTCTTCCTCTGCCAGGCCTCACAGTATTACTATGTTAGCAGCCTGTGTCATCTTTATCTGAGCAGAACACCTCTGCCCTGCGATGCTGCTGTGTGTGTGTGTGTGTGTGTGTGCGTGTGACACAAAAGGGACTGACAAGATTAAAATGAATCCATTTTACATTGTTTCTTTCTGAAATAAAGAAACACAAGCACATCACTAAAATCTACTGTAGATACTGTCGGCTCGGTCTAATGAGTGACACATTTGCATAAACATTTATGTACATTCTTAAACTTGCTTTACATTTATACTATAAAACACACTGACTGACGATATTCAGCAAAAACACACAATTTCAAATTGAGCTACAAAACTGGTGTTTTAGTCCATATTTGACCCGCTCTATCAAAATCAGTTTGATGTCGCATTCTGAGATAATCGTGGACTTACACGCGATTATTAAGTGTGCGTTTTGATCATTGACAGACAACCTGACATTAGAGGCATGACAACAGGCGGTGTGTGTTGTGTTTGTTTCCTCGAGAAATACACACAGCTCACATACTAAACTTTGTCCCCCAACTTCTCCTCCTTGTAAAACAACATCCTCATCCTCGATGCTACCCGCTTAAAATGAGTTTTTACAATAACTGGGTAAAATATTCAGCAAACGTTGAAGGTCTTGGTACAGTCATCATGCTATGTGACATATTTGGAGATCAAAACAATAAAGATTTAATTGGAAAGCTAAGAAACTCCTCTTTCCAACAATTGTATAACTCAAACATAACACATCTTAACAACACATATCAGAACATGAAGGTCAATGCAACAAAACGTGATAACCCCCAGCATTACTTGTGGCTGCCACATCAAAACATGCATTGCCGCAAAGTAGCTGATCTCTGCTAATCAAATTCAGGTGTGTATGTGTGTGTGTCTTCTGAGAAAAATCCAATGCATATTAATATTATATTCTCAGTTATGAGGAAAGTACAGCACTCAGTTGCTTTCATTGATTGCATTCATGATCATATTCAGCTTCTAACACACACACTGAGTCACACACATGCACAGTCTCAGTATGATTCATCCTCTCTTTGTCCCCTCTTATTCAACACCAGTTCGATCTAACAGCACTTATTAATATGACACAGCAGAATCAGTCCAGCAGCATGAATGTGGAAATGATATTATAAAGATTACAATATCATTGATGGGAATAATTCAAATGAGTATCAGCAGTGTATTTTTCTCCATGTTCCACATCAATGAGTAGGTGGGCCCACACTCCCATTGTCAAGAGCAATGGAAGTGATGCCTGTGATGCCATGTGTCCTTATGGCCACTCCGATCTGATTGGCAGTTTGTCCTGTTGTTCTTGTCGATGCCTCATTAGCTGGCAGACATTTGGGTCTGCCTTATACAAATAAATGATATAAAATGGTGCCAACCAGATATGTTCAGTCACAGTTCAGATATAGTCGGGCACTCTGAGTCAATATGTTTCTTTATTATTTCATCCTTTTTATTTGTATTTGATGTTTTATTGGGCATTTACTTTAAAGGTGACCTATCATGCAAAATGCACTTTTGTACGTCTTTTATACATGAATATGTGTCCCCGGTGTTCCAGGGAACTCACCAAGTGTCAGAAAACACAACCCTCTCTCTTTTCCTCCATACCCAAATCTCTAAAAAAAAGGGGCTGTAACGGATCTGATACAGATTTGAATGATTTTCTACTTCACAAAAGGGGTGCTCCGCTTAGTGGTCAACTCTCCACCTATCAGGGGAATGAGAGGTTGGGCCACGGCCGGCCATTGCTCCTCGAAAGCGCTGGAGACGCTGTAGTACATATGCCAGGCCTGTAAGTGGCGCTGTAGTCTGCCACAAAAGCAGCGAAGAAGACTTCCCTTGCATGGTTGCCTTTCTGTTTATTCTCCGCTGTGGCTCTTTTTCTCCCTCCCCGAGGCAAGCTTTTGCGCCTCCTGCTTTAAAACAAATGAATAATGACTCTATATAACCATATGTAAGGGATAATGTGCAGCGACGCGGTCATTATGGGGAAAAGAACACCGACAGGCTGATCAGGAGCCCGACGCTAAGCGGAAGAAAAATAGTCCGTTCCCAGATAACAAAGAGACACTGGGCCGGATCTGGGCTGCACCTAGCAGACGATCTGGCCCGGATCCGCCAAACGGACTCGGTCCGTTGTCCAAACGCACATCGGCCCGAAACTGGATCGGATCCGCTAAACGGATCTGCGGCAGATATGGGCCAGCACTGGTCCAGCTCCGTTTCAATATGGTTCTCCGCGTTCCAGATGCCATACGGCTCTGTTTACCAGACGTGATACGGCTCTGTTTACCAGACTACTGCCAACTTATCTTCGGCATTTAAACACATTAAACCTTGCTAATATTGGCTATATTTAAGTCTTCATGGAAGTGTCGCCATTTCACTTTTCATCTAAAGTTATATCAATACTCATATTGCCCGAGGCACGGGCCGAGGAGGTGGAGTTGCAGCAATCTTTGACTCAAGTTTGCTTATCAATACTAAACCAAAATTAAATTATACCTCCTTTGAAAGTCTCGTTTTTAGTCTTACGCATCCGACCTGAAAAACTTTGCAGCCAATCTTATTTGTTACAGTGTACCGTGCACCAGGTCCTTATTCAGAATTCTTATCTGAATTCTCTGAGTTTTTATCAACTTTGGTTCTTAAAACAGATAAAGTAATTATCGTAGGTGACTTTAATATTCATGTTGACGATGATAAAAATAGCCTTACTGTTGCATTTAACTCTATATTAGATTCTGTTGGTTTTTGTCAGAGTGTAAATACAGATGAAGCACTCCAGATCAGACTCAGATGGGTGTGTCCCAGTCAAAAGCCCAGCGGATGCCAGTGGCTGGGGGTGTTGCCAAATTGCTAGAGGGCGTTGCCCAATTTCCCCATTTGTTCAATTACAGGATTTAACCATGAGATGGCGCTTCATTCACAAAATACACAAAGACAACTGTTTGCAATGTTTGCAGCTCTGCAGTTGTGTTTGCTGAATACAGTAGCATTTAATCACTTATTTATTACTGTATGGTTTTCACAAGCTACTATAATGAAAAACATCAATATTTTAGATCAAATAAAGTATATAGTTTGCTTTATGCAGTATATTTCTTGTAATATTGTTGGGGTGTTTTACACAGTACAGTAGATTGAAGTATATCAACTTATACATTAAGATAAGATAAGATGGACCTTTATTAATCCCGTGGGGAAATTCAGTAGTTCAAACAGCAACAGGGTGAGAGTGAAAAACAGGACAGCACAGATTCACACAGATTAATAAAATCAAAAATAAGATGAGCGATAAAAATAATAATAATGAGAAACTATTAAATAAGAAATTAATAAAACTAAAATATAATTATCATATCATATATTATAATGTATTGTATTATTAAGTAATATCATACATTAACCCCATTATAGCAGATGCCACATTGAATGGATGAACACATGTATGCATCAATAATTACAACAGAGTATTTCTAAATACAAGTTGTAAAAATACTTATATGTATTTAATATTAACCCTTTGGAGTCGACCGTCACGCCGGCGTGATCAGATCACATGACCTGTGCCGCATAAAAACAACAGTCCGGACAACATTGCCGTGTGTTTGTCGAAAGTACTGGCTTGAAACTATATCCCAGTCTTTGTTTCATGCAAAAAGACCCAGTAAACACGGAGATACGATGATATGAAAAGTTAATACATTTCAAAAGTATGAATAATGGAAGCACACATTTGAATATCTTCGCCGTATTTTATCATTTTACGAAACGGAAAATACTGGAAACTGTAGATTCTGCTCAACAGGATGTATATGTGTATTTCTGTCGAAAGTACTGGCTTGAAACTATATGCCAGTCTTTGTTTCATGCAAAAAGACCCAATAAACACGGACATACGATGATATAAAGTTAATACAGATATATTTCAGAAATATGAATAATGGAAGCACATATTTTAATATCTTCGCCGTATTTTATCATTTTACGAAACGGAAAATACTGGAAACTGTAGATTCTGCTAAACAGGATGTATTTACCAGGGAGGGGGTGAGGTAATCAGGTAAACGGAGTGATACGAAACGAGACGAAAAGAGACGAAGAGAGACGGCGGGAGACTGCGATTGAAGTAAAGTGACAGACAAACATTGAGAATTTAGATATAGTTAGATAGTTTTGAAGATTCAACTATGATGAAGAGAACTCTGAATGTGAAACAAGCTTTAAGCTTGTTTTTTGACATGGAGGAGGAGGAATCTGTGTTGTTGCCCTCTGTGTCGTAGTTGACAGAAACCGCTTTGAAGCATGGCACAGATAAAGACAGAAAAAACTAATTTTTGTACATAATGTGTATATATATATATTTGTATTATATTTATAATAACACTTTTGCCTTATCAGAATGAAATCCCATGCTACCTCAATCACACTTTCACATTATCATTTAAATAGTTTCGTTGTGTATGTTTGTGTTACATATGAAAAATATCATTTTCAAAATCTGTTTTTACGTTTTTATTTTGTGATTTTGGGTCCAAAATGTTCATATAGTAGAAGATCACTGCTCTAAACAAAGTCAAAAATCCTACATCCAAACGAAATAAATATAATTAATTATGATGAATACGTTAAGTCTTGTTCATTGTTTTTCACTTTTATTAAATGTTTGATATTTCCGGTGGAAATGGTGGACAATCGGACAATCAAAAGGCAGCATATTTTCACTCTTACACACATATATTCTCCTTTTACATACATACATTTTCACTCTTACACACATATTCTCCTTTTACATACATACATTTTCACTCTTACACACATATTCTCCTTTTACATACATACATTTTCACTCTTACACACATATATTCTCCTTTTACATACATACATTTTCAGTCTTACACACATATATTCTCCTTTTACATACATACATTTTCACTCTTACACACATATATATTTACACTCAGACATTCATACATTTTGCTCTCATATTTCAATGCACACATTCATATATAGTCACTCACACATTCATGCATTTTGTTCTCATATTCATATAATTTAATGCTCATATTTATACATTTTGCTCTCATGCGAAATCTACTAAAACAAAGTATGTCATGGTAGTGGTCAGCTGTTAAACACAAAAGTGTATCTTAAGGGCCGTAAATATAATAAGCCTGTTGTCAATTTTAGACACAGGCTTATTATATTTACAGCCCTTAATAACATTCATTTTCTGGACTCAATGTGTGTCTTGGCCGTTTTCTTTGTTCCAAGCAAACGAGTGCTTTTTGTTTTGAAATCACTTCCGCGAGTTTCGCGGGCCTCCCCCCTCGCTCCACTGACCATTAGACCATTTAGTAAGGTAAAAAGCAAAAGGGCAAAAACGCCTCTCAGACGCTCTTCCGTTTACTTTTTTAATAAAGAAAAACAAATGGTCCGTAGATACACGGACTCATATAGCCTATGTATGTTTACATACATAGGCTATATGAGTCCGTGTATCTACGTGTATCTACGTGTATCTACGGACCATACTGTAAGGAGAATGTATGCGTGAGAGGACCAGTATGAATTACGGGATAGAAATATTTAAACACAAACCTACAGACTGGGGGATGGGAGATCACAGGAGTGGGGGGGGGGAGAGCTGTGGAATGTGACCCTTGGGAGAATTCCTCCACACATTCCGATGGCCAATTTGTTTTAAACAAAGAGTTCGCAACACAGGACAGCATAGGCAACATGGGGGGTGGGGGCTGGTGAACGGTCTGGTCAATGTTTGTAAACACAATCCCCAGGATGTGTCCTAATCAGGAGCCGGGTAAATGAGAGACTGAGGAGCCCCCGCAAAAGAGATCCCGAAATAGCTCGTCCTGGTTTCCGCAGCAGATAGGCCTACAGTATGGTGTCTGTTATGTCAGTTATTTTAAATAAAACGTTGAAAACTGAACTTGAAAATGGTTTCCTCTTTTTATTTTATTTATCATTTTCGGGACGGGGAGACGTGTGTGATTAAAAATTAATTTGCAGAAATGTAAAGTGATCTAACTAAGTTCTATTCATATTCTTGACGGGAAGAGCAGTGTAAATGGGTGGCCATATGCATTTGAAAAGCAATATAAATCACACAGTTATTATACAATAGGCTATAAAAGCACCATCGATAACCATTACCTTTATCCAATTCAAACTTTGGACGGGAAAAAAGGAAGGTGTACATGGTTGGGCTATACTGTAGGCCCAGGGGCGGCGGGTGCTGTCGGCTAGGGAAGGCTAATCCTTCCCAAATATTTGTGTAACTGCATCCTGGTAAAATAAAATTATAATGTCTTTGACATTAGCGCTGCTATGCAGCCACCTGTGCCACGAAGCCAGTTCAACAGACCCTGGATATGCTTGAGTTATCTTAACTAACCCTAACAAACAAGATCTCGCTAAACGGTCCTACGGCGCTGGTTATCAACTCGGTAAATCAAGCCAGGGTTTCTCTCTCCAGCTGAGAACGCGTTCACGTGAAAGGGGCGGGGTTAGCTACATTTGACCAATCACAAACAGGGACAAGTGTACTGACAGCGCAACATCATACTTCATTAATGAAAAGTAAACTAATATTAGACAAATATGAACTTTAAACATCCATGATGATTTAAACATATAATCCAGGATACAAGCCACATAGTTGCACCTGCAAGGAGAATACAGAACAACTCGTTAAAAAATAAACTACCGAGTGTTTGAAAGCATACAACAGTTTTATGATACTGCCCCATCTAAAACACGAGGGGATCTGACTTTATTACATTTGAGTTGAGTGTTTCGTCAACTTAATGTGTTGCTTAAAATAATACGTCTGCATACAGTATATGTAACAATGTAACTAAGTGTTGCACGGCCAGATACGGCTCGAGAAGCTGACTCAGATAAGGAAATATTGTGATATCGATGTGAGATCGATGATCTGATTGATGATGTGATGTCAGTGTGATATGAATGATAAGTGCGACACGTCGGCATCTTCTCTGCATACGGCAGTTTAAACTGCATTTCCTTTTTCCTGTAATATGACTTGATCGATTTAAACTCCGCACACTGAGCTCTGATCGGTCAGCAGGCGGTGCTTTCACTGAGTTGATCTCTTTTCTATAGACGCCGGAGGCGGGCAGCGTAAGATGAAAAACAAAGTTATTTAGCCTTCCCAAACCTGAGCCTCACGCGCCGCCTATGTGTAGGCCTACTGTATACATACAAAGGCCATTCAAGCTAGAGTTCTTCTGGAAATGTTCACATCAGGCACCTTCAAGTTAAACAATACTAAACAATTAACACAGTAGGCCTAAATTATGTGGATTAAACCACATTTATTTCGTTAAAAATAAACTAAATATGATTTTGTATGAATGATTAAATGTAGGGTGAATTGCCCTAATGTGGGACATTTTTTGCATTTCAGACTTCGGGAATATATTGCGATATGAAGCCGATACAATAAATCAAAATCCAGTACCATTCCGAAATCCCCAGTAATATTAGACACTAATAATACAGTAAACTATTAACACTGTACATATTATTGTTTGCCCGTGGGATTAGGATGATCGGTAGTGAGACCCGTGCTGCATTTTCCTCCGGTCGGATGTGATATAAAAACAAAGCGATTATTTTTGTTGTTGTAAACTCACGTGGATTAAATTTAGTGCATTAATTTCAACTCGCGAACATATGATACATTAAATGATCATGAGGATGATGATTGAAAATCGTTAGTTTGAGCCTGGATGCATTTCCTGATCTAAAAACATAGCGATGGTTTTGTACTTACGCCAACGTGAATTAAACATTATTTTGTTAAATAAAAACATGGTGATGTTTAGTAAATGATTACATGTCCCTTATTTAGCACAGAATATGATCCTATCCGTGACATATGGATCTTAACAAATATCCGCTATATCAGATACCTGTAGATCAGCTGTTTATTTCACATGAGTTCCAGTGTGGCAGCTTTTTAATCACGGCTCCCCCTGGTGGATCCATGATCCATTGCAGCTGGTTTCATTATAATTAAATGTATTTATCAAGGGGGCGTTTCAAGTCCTGCGGGGGGGTTTTCCTTTTCAGCAGGGGCCCACCCCGTGCCGATCACGGACCCGCACGGGTAGGCGTCTGAAATGGAGCGCTCCATCTGTACAAGGTCACAAAGATATCTTAACATTCCAGCAATACCATTTAAGAATGGATTCTTAAAGCAATATAATCTTCTTTTCTTCTTACACCTAGCGCTCACCCTGAACAGTCGGCTTCTTGTTTACATTTTTCCCCTGCACACTCAGAGGCAAGACATAAAAACACTCTTTTGCTATTTATTTTCATTTTGCAGCACATTTATACGACCAGAATTTTGCTTTACATCTTTATATTATTTATTTTTCTCAAGTCATTTACTTTTGGTGAGATAACTAAAGTTTAGTTCATTTTACCCTGTCTATGGACTGATTCATTATTAGTTGTTACAAAACATACACAAGACGGCGGGACAAACCAATATAGACCCCCCATACAAACAATCAGACAAACAAAACATGAACTCGTAATAAACACCAGCGCGACAGCCAGCTCATCCAGCTCAATTTAGTCCGAATTAGGAGGTTTTCAGAGGGGGTAGGGTATTATAGAAATGGAGCACCTACTCGCGCATCCACCCTTGTACAAGTGCTAAGATCGTGCCTGAAGACCGTCCAAAAGCAATAACTAGCTTATCCTCTTGCGACAACCACTACTATATTCTAGTAGCGCTATGAACACCTGACCAGGAGAACATAGACTTTTTTCTCTACCGTTTCTCTCCAAAAACAGCCCAGTTAACTGTAGTCCTACTCGACCAGCCTATACACCTGCCATCGAGTTCATTTGCAACGATGAAACACAGTTTTGTTCTACACTCTGCCTGCCACTGCCCACCTGTGATCAATTAGCCTATAATTTGTATGTATGCACCCCGGACCGCCACCAGCTGGTCCAGCAACGTAGGCAACACTTTCCAAGCAACGTAGGAAATGTTCCTCCAGCAGAGTAGAGAGCTGTGGCGCATCAGGTGATGCACGCACCTCGTGCTGCCCCAGCCTTGCCAGCAATGCAGAAGACGGTCACAAACCACGAGTGCTTTTAGACCATCCCGTTTTTAATAGGGATGGCGGTGGTGTGAGTTAAAGATATAGACAGGAACTGTGACTTTCTTCCTCTCAGCTGCACGGCCGCAGCCACCCAGACACGGGGGATGTTTAAACATACACCCGTGGCTGCTGCTGGAGCCGTGCCCACAGAGGCGATGGGGGGAATATCTCTGGCTGCTTATTTTTAACTGCTGTTTTGGCCGCTGAAAACCCCAGAATTCGGCGATTTGTTCAATACAAATCTTTACATTGCTTTCATACAGAAGCTCCACTTTACTGATGTATTTCCTTAAGGTCACTCTAAACATGAGCTGTGTATGCTTGTATGGCACTTTTGTCCCTGGGAGCACACACAGAGGAAATCAGCCAGGACTGAGTCCCCAGCCACTGATTCCCTGGGTTTATTATCCCCAAATGTTCATTAACCAAAACGAAACGCAGCCGCTGAGTTTCACAGGTAATTTTAGGATACTGTCAATCACAGATTCTGGTAAGGCAATGTCCAAATGTAGATTTGAAAATCACACTTACCAGCTCTGAAAATCTGTTGGCATCCTGCCGACAACGCCAAATTATAAGGGAAACTTCTGTGTAGCAATGCAGTGGGAGTCACCGACTCAGGAAGGAGACACGGGAAGAGCAGGAGCTTTGATGTCAAACACTGATGGTTTATTTGGAGTTAACGGCCGGAGAGATTCACATCACAAGTCCAAGAGCCAAAGGTTCTGACTTCACGGTAGAGTTGCCACGTCAATTCTCCAAAACTCTACCTCAGACCCATGTATTTATCTAGTTCTGAGAGCATCATCAAACTGCTGCATAATAAGATAAAATCATAAAACCTCTATCAGCTGACGTCAACAGGCAGGAACATAGAATCATAACACCTCTATCAGCTGACGCCAACAGGCAGGAACAGGGAGACAGAACACAGAGCACAGCAGCCAAGGTTACGAGGTGCGTGTGCTCAGTCAGGACAGTTTGAACTGATAAACTGGGTCAAAGTTATGGGTCTTGGAAAATATTTCCACAACAAGAGTCTTTTCTACTGTCAGTAGAGTAAAAACGGGGATGAGGGCATCAATGAACACAGACAGACTGAACTCGTTGTCCCTGCTCTCCTTTAAAAGAGAACTGACTGAATCCTTGGACTACAAGGACATTATTTCAGTGTTCAACACAAAGCCCCGTCGACTCCTGCTGTAACCATCAAAGGTATTTGGACTGTAGGCTACATGTATATAGTATATTTCATTAGATTTATTTTGAATGTGTAAAACAATAAAACAAAAAATTAAATATGAAAATGAAACGTGAGAATATATACAAATGTAAGCAGTGTCAAATTGATAAACAAACATATTACTGATTCTAAATTATATATAAACAAATGATCTATTTACATATCCGAAAAGGGTCCATGGGAAGAAGTTTAAATGCATTTAATCCCACCCTTTCTCCCAAAAACTAATATATATTTTTGTTATATAAAAAACTAATAAATAAACAGATAAATAAATAAATAATTAATTACAGTTATAGTTTTGCAGCAATTGGACTTTACGCAATGTTGGTGTGTGTTTATGTGGCCGCCGTTCCAGAATAAGTATGTCCGCACCGCTCTGTGTATCCATGCTTTATTGTTGATGCTGTGCAGCTGTGTGTTTGTGCAGCGGCAGCCGTGTCATGTTATAGGCTACTGTTCTGGTGTTGTGTGCCTGTAACATGACTTCTAATATATATGTGTCAGTCTGAATAAACTTTTCTGCAATCAGGCAAGTATAGTTGGCTTATTTCAGTTAAAACGCGTTTTAGGACATTAAGTATGTTTGGTCTTGAACGGGTGTTATGAACTCAGACACTCAGGATGTAGGACCCAATTTCACAACCCGGGAGACAGAGGTAAAGTATTGGTAAGATACTTTATTTTCCAAGAACAGCAAGATGAACAAAAAATGGTGACTATCGAATCTCTAGCTGAGATGACAAAAATTGAGAACAAAATGAAAGCGCTCACGTAGTGAGGAACAACACTTTACAAAAGCACAAAGAGAGCATAGACCTGACCATGGCAAGAGACAAGACGAACTGACACTGAACACTGGGAGACAGGGGAATTTAAACACAGGATAACAAGACACAGGTGGGAACAATCAGGGGCTGGTGCTGATGAGCACAGGAGACACACCAGGGGTGGACAATCAGGAAACCTGGAACGAGAGATAAATGGTAAAATGAACCTCTCTAGGGCCCTTTCTCATTTCATCAAAACTCCCTCCTCGACTCCTCGGTCCTCCGGTAGTGACCCGGAAATGAATTTCAGCGTGCCATGTTGAAGGACATCTAATTTCTCTAAATGCACTTCGAGGACCGAGCGTCGAGGAGGCTCTCTGGAGGAGCTCTAACCGAGGATACACTGATGGGTCCTCCACGGCTCCTTCGCGGATGCATTTCCGGGAACAGAGATGTTTCAAAGAGTCGTGACGCATGGCCAGACTTATCTCAGCCAATGACAGCTCTGCATGCATCCCTTGGATATTATTGTATTAACTGCTTTCATCGCGATGCGATGTTTCCAGAGAGAACAGCTGTGAGGTCCGCGCAGAAAGCAGAGCAGTGTGTAAAATATATATCACTCAGTATAACAGGCCTACTCTCTTTATTTGCTGTAGTTTACTAGATATCTACAAACAAAGAGTCGATATTTTTCTAAGACCATTTAGTGCTTCACATAATAAACGGCTGTAGTCTGTTTTAGGAACTGTATGTACGTGTGTGTGGTACAGTGTGTGTGTAGGTGCAGCGGACAGACAGGTCTCAGTTGGTTTGGTGTCCTCTGCTTACTTTTAATATTTGTAAATAAAACTTTTGGCCCGTAATTTATTTTCCTCATTGTAGCGACCAGAGAGGGGAGGGAGGGAGGGGGGGGGATATGTCCAGTCTCTGATAGTGTTACGTTATTATGAGAGTGCTCTGTTTGATTCTTAAATTGTATATATTTATATAAATATATGTGTGTGTGTGTGTGTGTGTGTGTCCGCATCTGTAGCCTGTTATTGTCTCATTATACCGCACTGTCAATTAATCAAAGTAAATATATAAGTGGTCATGAACACATCTGTCCATCAGACAGAGGGCTGCTGTGCCTCCTGTCATCATTAATGGACGTCTCTTTAAAATGACCGCTCAGAGGAGAGGAGTTCTCATTTCTCTAACCGTCTGCTGCTTCCCCTCCTCTCTCCTCGGCTCCTCCGCTCGCATCTCCTGTGGGCGGGACTAAGTATCGAGGATAGGAGTTGAGGAGGGGAGTTAGAGAAATGAGAAAGGGCCTAGCATTTCTGTCGATGCACAACAACGGGCTGGGCCCACCTGATTTTTTTTGGGCCCACCCACTCTTTGATTTCTGCCTACACCACTGGACGGTAGGTTGGGACGTGGGTGGAACGTTTCCAAGAGTTCAACGTAAAGCCAGCCCACATTTTAGTAATTTCGTCATGACCAAAGCAAATCTGGATCAGCTCCGTTGTAACCCCGTTTTTAGAGATTTGGGTAAGGAGGAAAAGAGAGAGGGTTTTATTTTCTAATACTTTGTGAGTCTCCTGACACACCAGGGACACCTATTTATGTATAAAAGACATCAAAAAGTGGGAGTGTTACGATTCGTAGACACAGCGTACCTCACTATCTCTCATCAATTTCCAACTAAGGCTCCAGTGGGGACCTTGTTCCCTGAGTGTGCCTCTCCACCTATGTTTCTTACTCTCTTACTTGCTACCCTTTGCCCTCAACCTATTCTAAGGGAGTGCTTGTTCTTCCGTCTGTCTGCGTCTCTGTATTCTCTTGTTCCGATTAACCCAGCCAAATGTTTTCTTGTTTTGTGTCTATATCTACGCCGGGATCCAGAGTCAAGGCTGATCCTCTTGCTGTAGTCCTGTGTCTTGGATCCTCTATCCTGAGTTCTGGATTAAGTCGTGGACTTCGGGTCGTGGCTGAACCTGTCTCTGCGGTCCTGCCTTGGGTCTCGTCATGCTGCTTCCCTGATGGCTTCCACAGGATTGTAGCTGACATCCTCGTGGATTCATCTTCTTATTACAGACACATGCATTTCCTAACATTCGGTCTATATGCTGTAAAATGTATTATCTCTTCGATTTACACACGGCATCTATTGCACGTCTGTCCGTCCTGGGAGAGGGATCCCTCCTCTGTTGTTCTCCCTGAGGTTTCTCCCATTTTTTCCCCTTAAACTGTGGGTTCTATTTCGTCCCTACTGACCGCCAGAGGCGGTGCTTTAAGCACTGGATATGTCCATCGCGCGCATGCGCAGCTCGAGTACCAATAACAACAAAGTCACCTGTGACCCACGTGACACCGGCTATATCAGCCGGTGTCGTCAGAGGATCTGTTCCTTTCATCTTCTCGCTGCGCGAGGATACCGTGGCTACATTTTTGTAGCCTACAGCGTTCAGGTTTGAACGTTTGATCTGAGGGATTTCTCTGTAAGCAGCTGGCCGCGTGCAGCTTCGTGACTGACAGTCGGAGCTACGGGTCGTTAACGCGTCCTCCAGGAGCTGTGGCCGGCTGTGCGCTGTGCAGAGCCTCGACAGACAGGTGTCAGCTTGTTGCTGGTGATGGCTGTGTCCCCGCACCCTCTCCCAGCCAAGTTGTCCTGATTGCTGTCTTATTTTTTGTTTGGCTTAGACTTTCTGGTGACGACAGTGTTCCCGCTTCCTCTCCCATAAAGTTGCCCTTATGCTCTTTTGAAAGTTCTGCTTGTGGCGTTGTGCCCGAGCTATCATTAGCATTTGAGTCCCAGCTTTGGCTGCGTCCCTCATTCAATTTAGTATGGAAAGCCCAGAGTGTCATATTTTAAACCCGTTTTTCGTTTAGATACCGCTTGTAAACGGCTCTATGATGTGTAAGTACTGGTCATACTACTGTAACTACGGTTCCAAGCCATGTAAGTACTGGCCATAGTTACTACTGTAACTACGGTTCCAAGCCGTGCAAGTACTGGCCAGAGTTACTACTGTAACTACGGCTCTACGCTGTGTAAGTTCTGGCCATAGTTACGACTGTAACTACGGTTCTAAGCCGTGTAAGTACTGGCCATAGTTACTACTGTAACTACGGTTATATGCCGTGTGAGCACTGGCCATGGTTACTGCTGTAACTACGGCTCTGTGCTGTTCTCTTCTTTAGAAGCTAGTTATCTGGTCTTAAGCATGTGTGTTATTTGACTTGATCTCGCTTGATCGTTAGCAGCAGCTGCTCGGCTAACGTCTTGCGTGTACTGTTAAGCTTCTTTATTTTACCCAGCTAGGTGAAGGCAGTGCTCTCGCTCCCGCTCCCTCTACCGGTAATGCGGATGTAGCTACATCCCTTTTTCTGTTCGGTGAGTAGTAGCACCGCTCTACTCTTCCCGTTCAGCAAGTAGCTGGTGAAAGCTGTGTTCCTGCACCCGCTCCCGGTTACGCTGCATCTGGCATTCGTCTCTAACTCAACCAGTGAAGGCAGTGTTCTCGCCCCCGCTCCTGGTAGACGTTGAACTGCCTCGCTTTTCCGTTAAGCAGGCAGCCGGTGAAGGCTGTGTTCTCGCACCCGCTCCCGGTTATGCTGCATCTGGCATTCGTCTCTAACTCAACCAGTGAAGGCAGTGTTCTCGCCCCCTCTCCTGGTAGACGCTGAACTGCCTCGTTTTTCCGTTAAGCAGGTAGCTGGTGAAGGCTGTGTTCCCGCACCCGCTCCCGGTTACGCTGCATCTGGCATTCGTCTCTAACTCAACCAGTGAAGGCAGTTCTCGCCCCCGCTCCTGGTAGACGCCAAACTGCCTCGTTTTTCCGTTAAGCAGGTAGTCGGTGAAGGCTGTGTTCCCGCACCCGCTCCCGGTTACGCTGCATCTGGCATTCGTCTCTAACTCAACCAGTGAAGGCAGTTCTCGCGCCCGCTCCTGGTAGACGCCAAACTGCCTCGTTTTTCCGTTAAGCAGGTAGTCGGTGAAGGCTGTGTTCCCGCTCCCGGTTACGCTGCATCTGGCATTCGTCTCTAACTCAACCAGTGAAGGCAGTGTTCTCGCCCCCGCTCCTGGTAGGCGCTGAACTGCCTTGTCTTTCCGTTAAGCAGGTAGCTGGTGAAGGCTGTGTTCCCGCACCCGCTCCCGGTTACGCTGCATCTGGCATTCGTCTCTAATTCAGCCGGCAGTGTTCTCGCCCCCGCTCCTGGTAGACGCTGAACTGCCGTGTTTATTAATCCAGCCAGGTGAAGGCAGTGCTCTCGCTCCCGCTCCCTCTGCCGGTAACGTGGGTGTAATTACATCCCTCTTTCTGTTCGGCGAGTAGCAGCAACGCTCTACTCTTTCCATTAAGCAGGTAGCTGGTGAAGGCTGTGTTCCCGCACCCGCTCCCGGCTACGCTGCATCTTGCTACCTACAGAATGGCTCATTCATGTAGCGCCTGTATGGCTTCTTTTGAGCCCGAGGACGGCCACGACCGCTGCCCCTCCTGCCTCGGCCGCCTCCGGCGGTCAGTGGGGACGAAATGTGAGCATCTGAGGGAGGTTGTCACGGTAAATGCCTGCATGAGCTGTAGCTGCATGCCTTGGGCGCTCAGAGTGGCTAGAATCACTGAGGTGGAACGTCTGGCAGCAGCCAACAGACAACTCTCCTTGTCACATCCTCCTCCAGTTCAATTCGGCCGTTCCCGGTGACTTGAGGGAGCGATGGCTATGTGTGCTCCCCCCAATAGGACTAGAAACAGGCTGTCCTCTAAAGTGGATCAGCTAGCTGTCGATAGGGGCATGATGAAGCCGCCTCTTGGCCCTTCAGCCTGGGCCCGGTGTAGGGGCTGCTAGCGGGCCGCCTGTCCCCCCCCCCCCCTCGGTTGACGCCCCTCCTTCGGTTGACGCCCCTCCTTCGGTTGGCGCACCTCCTTCGGTTGGCGCACCTCCTTCGGCTGACGCACCTCTGTATGAGGACGCCTTGTCGCTGGTACAGACTCGTCGCCAGGTTTCGCTGGCCCAGTCACCACTAACGGAGGCATGTAGGAGAGTCCTCCGTAGCGTACCAGTCGAGCCAGGGGAGCTGTTTAGGTCAGCTGCCCTGGAGGCACTGGAGTGTGCCGCCCAAGCTAGGCAGACCAGGCAGCAGCTATCGGGTCTTCGCAGACCTGTGCCCACTCCCAGCAGGCCCAGGGGCCGCTCTAGCAGCCGCACTCAGCCACCGGATTACAGTGGGGGTCTGCAGAGGTCTTAGCGCCGCGACTCAATGACTTTCGTGCCCCAGGTCGCCCGCCTTCCAGGCGGCCTCGTGCCCCAGACCCTTACCGGCGCCCCCCAAGAGGCTCCAGGGGCCGGGGGGCTGGGCCCTGAAATCCTGGGGGCGGTCGTCGGCTGCTTTCCCAGCAGCAGCTCAGTTACTGGGTGGTCTGTACTTCCGTCCCTTGGGTGGTTTTCACCTTAACCTAGGGGCAGGGGCCCTAGCTCTGGCCCAAGAGTTTTCCGTCCTTCTGTCCAAGGACGCAATCAAGCCAGTAAGACCCTCTGCGTAGCCCAGGGGGTTCTACTCGGCGTACTTTCTCGTGAGCAAGAAAGTCGGCAGATTTCGCCCGATCTTGGACCTCAGAAGAATCAACAGATTCCCGAAGGTGCTGCCATTCTATATGCTGACCACTGCATATGCACAGGTGGAGTGGTTCTCAACTGTGGACTTGAGGGATGCCTACTTCCACGTGGGTCGGGCAAGATGGTGCCTTATATTCAGTTCCTCCGGCCCTTGGGCAGACTGGCAGCTGCCTCGGCCGCTGGGCCCTTAGGCACGCTGTCGTTGCGCCCCATGCAGATGTGGCTGAACAGCCTTCACTTGGACGCCAAGTGGCACAGGCACAGGGAAGTCAGGGTGTCGCAGCATTGCCTCCACTCTCTGTCACGCTGGAGGGGCAGGGCCTATCTCCTAGTGGGCGTGCCCATGGGCACCATCCCATCCCGCCAGGAGACCATCACCATAGGTGCATGTCTCTCAGGGTGGGGTGCAGTGCGGCAGGGCAGGACCGTTCAGGGTCAGCGGTCTGCCCAGGAGAGTGCGCGCCAGGTCAACGTGCTAGAGCTTCGGGCTGTGCAGCTTGCACTCACGCACTTTCTACCCCAACTGGGGGGCAAGAATGTGCGTGTTCCTTGGGGACAGCATGTACGTTGTTGCTTAGACAACAGTCCCTTTTAGATAGTGGACGTTCTACCTCCACTCTGAATTTATGTGGCTGCGATTTCTGCCCGATATGGGTTATGAGAGGGGCTTTACGGCAGCGTCCCCCTAGCTCCGAGGGTTCCGGCTTGGGACCTGCCCCTGCTGCCGGATGCCCTATCATCTCCTCCCTTCGAGCCCCTGGCCCAGGTGGGGCTTAGGTGGCTGCCCACGAAGGCAGCATTTCTGCTTGCCATAGCCTCAGGGAAGTGAGTCGGGGAGTTGCATGTCCTCTCCATAAACAATACATGCCCGAGGTGGGACTCTCAGGCGTTGCCCTTTGGGCAAATGTGGCATTCCTGCCCGGGGTCCTTCCACAAACCCACTTCAATCAGCCTGCCCAGCTGGCACGCTTTGACATTCAGGAGTACGGCACGTCGAAGTTGCTGTGCCCTGGGGGTGCCCAAAGGGCGTATATCAAGGCTACTGCCTGTATACGGCTGAGATGCCACTCTACAAGGAGCATCTCAACATCTTGGGCTGCCCTGAGGGTGTTGCCCCTGGAGACCATCTGCGCCGCGGCGTCGTGGGCGTCTTCTGGCACATTCTCCAGTTGTCATCGGGTCAATGTCGCCACTCCCCATTCTTTGGGCGTGGTCCTTTTGCCGAGCTCCGCTGTTTCCAGTGGTGAGCAAGGGCTTGGATTCTTCATGACATTGTTGGTATAAGTCATCCAGTGCTTAAAGCACCGCCTCTGGCGGTCAGTAGGGACGAAATAGAACGATAGTTACGGCTGTAACTACGGTTCTATGAGTCCCGGATGACCGCCAGAGTTCCCTGTCACTCAGAATTATTGTGTGCTCGCGAGAAGATTCTGGGAACAGATCCTCTGACGACACCGGCTGATATAGCCGGTGTCACGTGGGTCACAAGTAACTTTGTTCTTATTGGTACTCGAGCTGCGTATGCGCGCGATGGACATATCCAGTGCTTAAAGCACCGGCTCTGGCGGTCATCCGGGACTCATAGAACCGTAGTTACAGCCGTAACTATCGTTTTCTCTGGAAGTTTTTCCTTGTACGAGGTGAGGGTCTAAGGACAGAGGGTGTCGTTTTTCTCATACTGATATTCTGAACAATCTGTGCTGTTGTATCAGCTGTAAAATGTCTCTACTGTAGGCTATTTTTCTTATATGTACAGCACTTTGACTCGACCAAAAATCGTTTATAAATGTGCTATATAAATAAAACTTGATTTGATTTGATCAAAAAGTGCATTTTGCATAATAGGTGACCTTTAAACAAGATGGGTGCAACAATTAAAATCCAGGAAAATCCCACCTACAAATGTATCCATCTCCTTCTGTTCCTTTTGCTTGTATCCACTACAAGAGACCTCATTGAGATTCATTGTACATCATGGCTGTTGCACTGATGGAATTAGTTCTTTAGAAATGAACATCAGAAATGTGACTGCAAACAGCCTCAACAGCAAATTCAAAAGGGAGCAAATCAGAATACTAAGAATGTCTTATTAAAATCAAACACACAGCACAATAAATCATACCTAAGATATACACACACCTCCCCGCCCTCTCACCTCATCTTACTGTCTCTCATATCAATCACTGCCCCCCCCCCTCTCTCTTTCTTTTCAATCAGTTTTTTTTGGTAATGCATCTCCTGGCTTTTAGCGTGTCTCCTACCAAATGTCAATCAATCATATGTTCCCGTCCTCTTTCTCACTCTTTGCCTTCCTCAATCTCTCCTTTTCACTCTGGCTTATGTATTATCAATCACTCCTTTTCCTACACAACCTCTACCCACAGACTCCTGTTATTGATCAATCAATCAGCCCATGGTATAGTATAGGCCTCATTGACACCCAAAAGATGGAAAAGCACTCCATATACCTGCCCCTCCTATAGTAACCAATACACACACACACACACACACACACACACACACACACACACACACACACACACACACACACACACACACACACACACACACACACACACACACACACACACACACACACACACACACACACACACACACACACACACACACACACCACACACACACACACACACACACACACCACACACACACACACACACTACAGCATTGTGAAGCTTCTCACATCATGTCAGGTCAGCATTTCTTCTACAATGTGTTTTCAGTAAGGGTACATAAAGGTAATTTTGACTGCTAACAGGTAAGAGGAGTTAGAGAGGGTTTTGGATGTAAACAGAAATACTCACTGTTTAATACCTGCTCAGCACCAAAGAGCAGACAGACACCGTTAGAGAATAGATGGTGGTCATAGTGGAGCATTTTGAAGCTAATGAGACAGATATTTCCCAGCCTGTTCCTCCCTTTTGCTCGTTGCACAGTGTGACGAGATATCCCTGAGTCGAGAGCAAAAGGAGGTTACAGATGGAGCGCTCCATTTCAGACGCCTACCCGTGCGGGTCCGTGATCGGCACGGGGTGGGCCCCTGCTGAAAAGGAAAACCCCCCCCGCAGGACTTGAAACGCCCCTTGATAAATACATTTAATTATAATGAAACCAGCTGCAATGGATAATGGATCCACCAGGGGGAGCCGTGATTAAAAAGCTGCCACACTGGAACTCATGTGAAATAAACAGCTGATCTACAGGTATCTGATATAGCGGATATTTGTTAAGATCCATATGTCACGGATAGGATCATATTCTGTGCTAAATAAGAGACATGTAATCATTTACTAAACATCCCCATGTTTTTATTTAACAAAATAATGTGTAATTCACATTGGCGTAAGTACAAAACCATCGCTATGTTTTTAGATCAGGAAATGCATCCAGGCTCAAACAAACGATTTTCAATCATCATCCTCACGATCATTTAATGTATCATATGTTCGCGAGTTGAAATTAATGCACTAATACATGTAGTTTAATCCACGTGAGTTTACAACAACAAAAATAATCGCTTTGTTTTTATATCACATCCGACCGGAGGAAAATGCAGCACGGGTCTCACTACTGATCATCCTAATCCCACGGGCAAACAATAATATGTACAGTGTTAATAGTTTACTGTATTATTAGTGTCTAATATTACTGGGGATTTCGGAATGGTACTGGATTTTGATTTATTGTATCGGCTTCATATCGCAATATATTCCCGAAGTCTGAAATGCAAAAATGTCCCACATTAGGGCAATTCACCCTACATTTAATCATTCATACAAAATCATATTTAGTTTATTTTTAACGAAATAAATGTGGTGTAATCCACATAATTTACTGTGTTAATTGTTTCTGTAGTATTGTGCACATTACTTTTCGCTGCTTGTTGAACCCCTGGTTAGAAGCTAAACTGCATTTCGTTGTCTCAATACCTGCAATATGTGCAATAACAATAAAGTTGAATCTAATCTTGAGCAGGAACAAATGTATTTAGGCTACTTAGTACATATCTGACATAAACGATTAAACACATTTGTGCATTCTTTAAACCGAGTCAAGCCGAGTCCGGAGGTGGCGGCACATTAAAGTGTGCACCTGATTGTTTAACTTGAAGGTGCCTGATGACATTTAATCTTTCAAACAAAATCATATTTCGTTTATTTTTAACGAAATAAATGTGGTTTAATCCACATAATTTAGGCCTACTGTGTTAATTGTTTAGTATTGTTTAACTTGAAGGTGCCTGATGTGAACATTTCCAGAAGAACTCTAGCTTGAATGGCCTTTGTATGTATACAGTAGGCCTACACATAGGCGGCGCGTGAGGCTATAAGTTGATTTACTTCAATCTACTGTACTGTGTAAAACACCCCAACAATATTACAAGAAATATACTGCATAAAGCAAACTATAGACTTTATTTGATCTAAAATATTGATGTTTTTTCATTATAGTAGCTTGTGAAAACCATACAGTAAGAAATAAGTGATTAAATGCTACAGTATTCAGCAAACACAACTGCAGAGCTGCAAACATTGCAAACAGTTGTCTTTGTGTATTTTGTGAATGAAGCGCCATCTCATGGTTAAATCCTGTAATTGAACAAATGGGGAAATTGGGCAACGCCCTCTAGCAATTTAGCAACACCCCCAGCCACTGGCATCCGCTGGGCTTTTGACTGGGACACACCCATCTGAGTCTGATCTGGAGTGCTCCATCTGTAGGTTAAATGCAATGTGAACCCACAAAACACATCTATCAGTTAATCACCATATTACTATTTGGCCTTCTTTTGCTTTAAATTAATTGTGGTTACGAATCAGAGACTGTGGGTGGATTCCAAGTTTCATAAGTGGAAAAGCTTTCACGTTTTCTCCAATTGTGTCCTAAGCTAACTTTAGCTGATACAGGATTTGCTATTCACTGGTTGAACAGTTTGGCACAGAGCCTTAGGTTAACAAATATCCAGTTTGTTTATTTTCTGTAATGACCTCATGGATGTATAGAGATAACTCACGGTTTCGGCTTTTTGCTCAATTTACAACTTTGAAACACCCATGATTGAAATAAGGTCTATACAAGTGTCGTACTGGGTGGTTAATTTAGCTATAAACAAATTAAAATATACTGGTTTACAGACGTCTCTTTCCCAATGTTAGTAAATGACATCTCTGACCGACACATAACTTGTAGTACCACCGTTTGGCCACTCTAAACATCTGCTTCAACCGCAGCCTCCCCTGCTAGCTTGTGCCATTTCAAAAAGCTGTTATCTGATTAGTTGTGTACAGTGGCAACTGGTTATTAGGGGCATTAGGGGCACAGCCCCACCTAGTGTCAGCAGAAAGTATTACAAATAATGATTACAAAAAAATGCAAATAAATATATATATAAAATATATTTTAAGATCATGTTTAATCATCTGATTCGTCTGTACATTGCTGTTTTAGTCTGTGTTCTTCTAATTAGTGTCTACAGTGTGTGCCTATTGAGCCGTTTAGAGCCATGTGGGACAAAACCCGATCATGCCCCTCCCTCTCACTGTCTAAGTGAACGGTGACTATAAAAACTATACTGCGTATGCTCAGAGTATTGTCCTAATTGTCATAGACGCCAAGATGTAACATACAGGATAAACCTTGATGTCTGTTTACCTCCTTTAAGGACACAGGCTGCTTAGCCAATAATGTTATTATTCCCATTCTGTGACCGGTCAATACTGGGTCACAGATGGTCTGTGTTGTGGGTACACTGGGACACTTCCTTCTCTGTATTTGTGGACTCCAAGGTGAAATCTTCGAGGTCATAAGTGTCCGAGGCAAGTAGCTCTGTGTTCCCACATTGTTTAGGCTATCTTCTCAAATATGTTGTTTACTCTCTGCGAAACCAGTTAGATGGGCTGGCAAGAGAGAGGCTCTCCAGAATTGACGTGGCAACTCTACCGTGAAGTCAGAACCTCTGACTCTTGGACTTGTGATGTGAATCCTCCGGCCGTTAACTCCAAATAAACCATCATGTGTTTGACATCAAAGCTACTGCTCTTCCCGTGTCTCCTTCCTGAGTCGGTGACTCCCACTGCATAGCTACACAGAAGTTTTCTCTACAAATTGGCGTTGTCGGCAGGATGCCAACAGATCTTCAGATTGTGGTAAGTGTGGTTTTCAAATCTACTTTGGACATTGCCTTATCAGAATCTGTGATTGACGGTATCCTAAAATTACCTGTGAAACTGATCGGCTGCGTTTCCTTTTGGTTAATGAACATTTGGGGATGATAAACCCAGGGAATCAGTGTCTGGGGACTCAGTCCTGGCTTATTTCCTCTGTGTATGCTGCTCGGGACGGAAGTGCCATACAGGCATACACAGCTCATGTTTAGAGATACCTTAAAGAAAGGGCATCAGTGAAGTGGAGCTTCTGTGTGAATTGAAAGCAATGTAAAAGATTTGTATTGAACAAATCGCCGGATTTTGAGGGTCTTGGTGGCTAAACATAGCAGTTGAAAATAAGCAGCCAGAGATATTTACTGCTATCACCTCTCTGTAAAAACACGGCTCCAGCTGCAGCCTTGCGTGTGTGTGTGTAAAACCTCCCCGTGTGTGTGTGGGGCTGGAGCAGTGCAGGCTGAGAGGGAGAAAGTCACAGCTTATTGCCTATAGGTTTTAACTCACGGCACCGCCGTCCTTCAAACGGGACGGTCTAAAAGCACTCGTTGTTTAGGACCGCTTTTCTCATGGTTAGACGGGCCAGCACGAGGTGCGTGCATCACCCGATGCGCTACGGCTCTCTGGAGCAGGTGGCGGTCAGGAGTGCATACATAAAATTATAGGCTAATTGATCAGAGGTGTGTAGTGGCAAGCAAGCATAGGCAAACTGTTTTTCACCTTGAGGTGAACTCGATAGCAAGTGTATATCGGCTGGTCGTACGGACTACAGTCAACTGAGCTGTTTGGAGAGAAAGGGCAGGGAAAAAGTCTGTGGGCTCCGATCGGGGGGGGCACAGCGCCACTAGAAACAAATAGCCTAGTGGTTGTCGCAAGAGGATAAGCTAGTTATCGTTCTTGGACGGCTTTCAGGCACCGATAAATCACTTGTATGCAAGGGTGAGGCGTGAGAAGACGCCGCACTGGAGAGAATTCCCCACCCCCTCTAAGATCTCTAAAATCCGGACTAAATTGAGCTGGATGAGCTTTGCTGTCGCGCTGGTGTTTATTAAGAGTTCATGTTTTGTTTGTCTGATTGTTTGTATGGGGGTCTATATTGGTTTGTCCCGCCGTCTTGTGTATGTTTTGTAACAATAATGAATCAGTCCATAGACAGGGTAAAATGAACTAAACTTTAGTTATCTCACCAAAAGTAAATGACCTGAGAAAAATAAAAAGTGTTTTTATGTCCTGCCTCTGTGTGCAGGGGAAAATGTAAACAAGAAGCACACTGTTCAGGGTGAGCGCTAGGTGTAAGAAGAAAATAAGATTATATTGCTTTAAGAATCCATTCTTAAATGGTATTGCTGGTATGTTAAGATATCTTTGTGACCTTGTATAAACCCTATGCCCGTCCTGCGCCCCGAGACCCTCAGAGACTTGCCTGAGGAGATCAGGGTTGCAAAATCTGGTTTTAGGTCAATGTTGTATTATTTGTTTCATTTATTCTTAATCTATGTATTGTATAGTAATAATGAATAAAAACGTAATGTATTGAACACATTCCGAAACAAAGCAGATAAGCAGAACAAGACTCAGACATAATACTAATTGTTGTTGAAACTTTTTGCGCTGTTGCTGCAAAATGGAAACTGTGTTAATTATTCTGTTCCAACTGGCCACTGGAATCAGGTAATTAATATAAGTTGAAGTTCAATTACAGTTTTAAAAATAGTTTAACATTATTTATTAAACTGCTTCAAATTATTTCTAGTATCAACCAATTGGTCTCCATAGACAATACTAAAATTAAAATAGTTGTTAAACTACTGACAAGTTTTCTGAAACCGAGCTTATGAACAACAGAGTAAAGGTTGCTGGTTAAGCCAGGATCAATATATTTGTTGAAGTTTTTATTGTGTGCATAATAAATGTGTTAAATTAATTGAGCAATTCTTTAAAAGTATAATGTTGCAATTTCTTTAAAATAAGTAATTACAGTTACAAAATAGGTGTTGTTTTCCAAGGGCCTCTCTTTCACAGGCACTTTGAATCATGACACTTCCAAGTCCTACAGAGATCAGTATCACTTTGTGTTGCAAGCCAAATCCAGGGGTTCTACTCGAGCCCAATTTTAAATACCATAAAGAAAAGTATTGAACCCAGCTCGAGCTAAATGTGAAATGTATTTAATTAATGTGCAAGTGTTTTGATTTATTTAAAATGTTCCAGTCTAGCTTCCTTCGAGTTTAGTATAAACAACAGATTGGTTCTCATAACATTCTCACTGCTGTGCTGTCCCAAATGTTTGAAACCTTGGGCAGACAAGCACACACACACACACACTTTGGATGAGTAATCACTTCATCCAAATTGTAAATTGTTGCCTTCTTTAAAGTTATTAGTAATTCAAGATTAATTATTAAATTAAATTAGGTACATAACAATAAACAAAATAACTTTGATTTGATCATTTTGTTCACAACATTAGACCTTGTCCTCTAATCTCTACTAGAATAAGATAAGTGTGCATGTTTGGGTGTGGAACACTCCTGTAATGTACCTAATCTTCTTATCCTTTTCATTACAGAGCTGGGAAAATGGTGTATTGCTTAGATTCGGATCCGTGCAAAGTCCAATTATGACTGACTTTAGTTCTAATGTTAATTTGATTTCAACCCATAAGTAATTATTTAGATGAACTCAACATTTCACATGATGATGGATTAGTGCTCCACATTTTTCCCACTAATTTGTTGTGCAATTAGGCCAATGGTAAAGAGAGACATTGATGACCTTGTGTCCCTTTTGTTGGTACGTGGTTCCATTCTGTCTATGGCCTTGGACGATTTCACTAAGAATCACCCAGTTCTGACACAGTTCTGAGTGCAGTCACAGAGATGCTATGGCTGCTCTACATGAAATGACATTAATGGTCTGGTCTGAGAATGGACACCATTACCTGCTTCCAGAGACAATGCCGCTCCTCAAACTGAACAATACTGTCTCACGTGGGCCACTCCCCCCACCAAGCCATGAACTGAAAGCTTGACATCTGAACACCTGGAAGCCTCCCGGTCACACCAGCACCAACCCTTGGGTCAGTCAGATGGGACTAACGGCTTAACTTAGGGCATTTGGTTCAGAAATATGACTCTCGTTACCGCAGAGTGGGTTGTTTTTTTAAGGCTATTCATACTGCTATGCAGAGGATGCCTGTAGGTTGGCAAGCTGTTAAAAGCCCCTACTATTTTTAAAATAGGCCTAATGTCAGGAGCCTCTTAATGTCTAGTTCTACATGTATTCACATTATATGGACAATGTTTCCACCTGGTGAAACTGAAGGCTGCACGGTACTCAGGCTACAATACGACCATTCTGTTCTGCTCTAACGATTCAATTGATAGATTCTACATCAAAACAATTAGCTTTTATTGTTTCCAATGATAATGTCATTTTAAGAGAAGGAATGCAAACCTGTTTTCAAATGTAAGGCTTTGAATGTGTTTGACATTTCTCAGTAAAAACACCCTCAGACACCCACTATCATTCATGCTATGCCTTCAGTAGTGACTCAGATGTTAAGGGGGAAGAAGCTTTTCCTCCCAAATCAGATATGCTTTGTTTTTTTAACAAAGGTATGCATTTCCTGCATAATATATGTTTCTCACAATTGTTTGTTTTTTTGTAAGCTGCACACAGGTGATACTGAGTCTTCTCGAGTAATAGATTATAAACTACACCATGCTTAAATAGACTCCTAAGTTATTATTTCATATGAGACATATGTAAGAAAGGGGAGGGAAGAGTCAATTATATTGAGTAATTGATTTTATATTGGAACATTTATTTCTCAAACCTGTTTTATGGAAGAGGAAAATATTTCTGATAAACTAATCTTTGATCAAACGGTAAATGGTGAATTAATATAACATTTAGAATCATTGAGAAGGGGTTATATCCACAGGGACTAGCTCACCTTTAAATTACAATAACATTTCTCTACTTTGGACTGATGAGTTTATGATTCTTGCATGTTAAATGACTAACACAAACCTTACATTTATGCATGTGCATGTCTCAGGAAGGCTCCCAAATAATTCTGAGGGGCCGATCCTATTTTTGTATTTAAATGATAATGTGCTAATCCATTACCTTGAGTTGTCTGCACTCAGGAAAACATCCCTATCAAGTGTTAACCCAATAACTACAGTAGGACAGCTCTGAAGGCCAAGGGTCAGAGAGAGAGCTACGTGGGTCCACGCCAGCCACTGCAAGGTCCTAGTCACCAACAAAAGTGGATGACAACAAGTGATGTGTCCTAATCACCAACAGAAGTAGATGACAACAAGTGATGTGTCCTAATCACCAACTTGCACCACACTTGCACTACATACACCAAAACACACTACACACAAGGTATCACAAGCAAGTGCCAGCTGAGCGGTTCCATATGCTCTCTGGTTCCTCGTTTGTGTCACCGGTGTGCGGAGTCTGACTGTCCGTGTCACAAAATCGACCGAAGGAATACACACACACACCCCATGGAGCATTCCCACCTCGTGATGACGGCTCGCCTGGGAAAACGACAACGCAACCGTGAGCAATACAACTGGCCTGGCCCAGTGATGTGGGGTTTAGCTCGCCACAAGATTACGTTTGGTTGTGCGGCGACAAGCTCTATCAAGTTCTGGCTCCCCTCTGGATAGGTACATGCACTCTAGTGGATTTGAATCCAGCAATCAGGCTTAACAACACTACTCTTTAATGTATTATCCATGCATAGAAATACCTACAATGATGTTTCAAGTACTGGATTAATTTCAGTTTTGGCCCAAAACAAATATTTATAATATTTCATATAACAATTATGTAGCATATTTGATCCTCAAATTAGAGAAGTATAATTTAAAGAAATTGATATTCTCAACATTAGATAAACACAGAAGAATCCTTTCCAAGTACCATAAGTAGCTCAGGTAAGTATGGCTAATAGGAATACTTGATAGACTTAATTTGGTACAGATCAGTGGTAGCATTTACAAATGTAATAATTCAAGGTTTAAAAATGTTTAATCCTTCCTTTCCAGGTTTTTACAAAAGTCTTTGAATATTTGCCTAACTTTTCCTTTTCAGATTTTGAACAATGTACTTGACTAAAATGAATGTATTGATTTCACTAAGTGCCTTACTCTTGACTAAAGCGTATTTAAGTAAACGTAAAAGTAATCCTAAAATTGAGGACACTGCACTTTTGCAGATTACAGATTGATCAAATCAGCATTGTGAATTCTATACTCTAACTGTGAATTTGTAGCTGGATCTCTTACGATCCTGAGTTTTAAAATGCTTTTGACTAGTGATTGCCTTGAAGTAAATCTTTAAAGCGGCAAGCTGGTTTTGATTTTATAGTTTGATAAATGAGATTAACTAATGGTAAATGATCAAATATATTAGTTTAAAAACAAATATTTAGCCATTGTGCACCTGTGTTTTATGTGTGTTCATTATTATGCTTTTGACAAAAGATGATCAAACACTGATGAGAGATGATTTTTTCTATTATGATTGGCTGTATCAATCATTGTGATTGAATGTTTCAATCTTATTCTACTTTGTGATGTAATTAATGTAAGGTGAGACCACACTCGAATCTGGAGATGCCTATTGAGTTAATTATTGACCAAATTATTATTAGACTAATGTTTTTAGGTTATCATAAATGATAAAAAGAGAGGACTGTTGTGGAAATAATTATCATAGACGCCAAGATGTAACATACAGGACAAACCTTGATGTCTGTTTACCTTCTTTAAGGACACAGGCTGCTTAGCCAATAATGTTATTATTCCCATTCTGTGACCGGTCAATACTGGGTCACAGATGGTCTGTGTTGTGGGTACACTGGGACACTTCCTTCTCTGTATTTGTGGACTCCAAGGTGAAATCTTCGAGGTCATAGGTGTCCGAGGCAAGTAGCTCTGTGTTCCCACACTGTTTAGGCTATCTCCTCAAATATGTTGTTTACTCTCTGCGAAACCAGTTAGATGGGCTGGCAAGAGAGAGGCTCTCCAGAATTGACGTGGCAACTCTACCGTGAAGTCAGAACCTCTGACTCTTGGACTTGTGATGTGAATCCTCCGGCCGTTAACTCCAAATAAACCATCATGTGTTTGACATCAAAGCTACTGCTCTTCCCGTGTCTCCTTC
The DNA here is from genome assembly GCF_902827175.1 of Gymnodraco acuticeps. NCBI lineage: Eukaryota > Metazoa > Chordata > Actinopteri > Perciformes > Bathydraconidae > Gymnodraco > Gymnodraco acuticeps. The sequence goes on from NW_022990313.1 coordinate 2,023,344, forward strand.
CTGAGTCGGTGACTCCCACTGCATAGCTACACAGAAGTTTTCTCTACACTATTTAATGTGTGTGGCAAAAAAATAATGACCATAGGGCCACTGAGCTGCCATCCCCACCATAAGTAATCTTACATAATTCAGAGCTGATTGGCTGTAAGTACGTGTGCCGCGAAAAGTGTGGTGTGTGAAGAGGAGACGAGAGAGCTGCAGTGACGCATCCTAAAACCCGGAAGTAAGCTGCGCATTGTTTTCCTCCACAAAAAAGCAATGAGATTTCTCCATAGGATTTTAGAAAATAGCTCGAAATAAGATCTGTGGGAAACGTTTTGTTCAGCAGGATAATATCCACATGTCTACCCTACTTTTATCATTTCCTAATCATAAATCTATCGATCATAAATCTATCGATTAGACTTATGATTCGACTTTTGAAACTACAAGAATATAAGGAGTTTTACAAAAAAGTAATTGAGATTTTTGTCCAGAAGGATAGGCAAATGGACTTCATCTTCAAGTCAAGGTTGGACCGCAATTTTATTGAAAATGGGATCTTACTAAGAGAGAACAATTCAATATGTAAATGATAAAATTAAATTTTTTGGGTATCCTTTTGTTGAACTGTCTGTTTAAAATTAATCGAAGCATCAGACAAAAAAACTTTTGAAAATAGAATATTTTGATTTAGGTCCAAATATAATATTTGTAAACCTGAAGAGTCAGTGCCAGTGCCTCACCAGCCATGAACCTCACTGCAGAAGCTTATATAGACATCTAAGTTTTTTGTGCTCCACCACTTTTGTACATATAAAAACGCCACTGGTTGTGTATCAAAGGGAATAGTGCTGAAAGTTTAAATTATTTTAAAATTGGGTTAGTGTTTTGCGACAGTTTGAAGTAGTGCAAGATGCCAAGTATAGCGCTTCCTCACAGTTTGGAGGCATTGCTCTCTCCAAAAGAGAACGTCAACACAGAGCCGTTTTACCGCTGGTCATGTGAAGGCAGCTTTAGTCCACCCACTACAGAAGCATGATGAGATGCAGTACAAAATGAAAAAGAGTTATCAGAGAAAAATAGACGTCCATTCGTAAGGCAATGTCTGTTTTTGACGACAGTGGCAAAGTGTCATATGACTGTTATAATCACATAGACTTTTTATTGTCTATATTGTATTGACTTGACACGTAATAAATGTTTAATAGTAGGATGTTTGCTAACCGAGGACTGATAATCAATGGATGCTGAACCTTACAATACAACTTTAAACAGGTCTTTATTAAATAAAAGAAAGGTTTAATTAATTCTACATTATATTTCAAAATATAGAATGAGGTTGGATACTGGAAATGTCTATTCTTTGTTTGAGCACTTGTGCAAATTTCAATATGTGACCCGCTCTATCGAAATCAGTCGGAAGTCGCAACGGCTAATTTCAAAATAAACGTGGATTTGCGTAAAAAAATAGTTTTCCGGGGTTTGGGTGTTTTGTTTGATTTTAAATAGCTTGGCTTTCAGAATATGAAACTTTTATTTCCAACATCACACGATAAATACATGTTTGAAGCTTGCAAAGGGAAGAAGACAGCTCTCACTCGTACTCTGCTGTTCCGCAGCGCCGCCCCCCCTCCCTCCGGCTGACATTATGAATGTAAGCGTATAGTAATCATAGATAACACGGCAGGGTCCGTTACAGTTTGTTTTCATCTGATTTCAAATAAACAAAGTCTTGGCTTTCAGAATATTAAACTTCTTTCGGCAAATTCAGATGATAAATACAACTTTGAAGCTTCGGCATAATTACAAGCGGAGAACGGAGTAACTTGACGTCACAGCAAGCAGAACAACAGCCGGTCAACAGTGTTTTCCCCGGGAAACAAACACAACACACACAATAGGGGTGGGCGATACCACCAAATCTGGATTCGATCCGATGCCAAGTATTTCAGGGCCAGTATCGCAGATACCTATACTTTTTAAAATGAAAAGCGTCTTATGTACTTTCATGTAGGGGAGAGCTGCATGACATGATTTTTGAGCTGAAAGCATCGTAACTAGACTAAATATGAACTCATTTTCATGATTAAAGACAGGACAGTTTTTATTGACAAATAAACGTTTTACTTTTGCTAATTTAAAGTGCAAACATGAAAAATAACAATACAAAGTGGCCACAGTAGCGAACTGCCTTCTTGCACACATCACAGTTCGCTAAGTTTTCATTGACAGTTGTGAAATAGCTCCACACAACGCTCCTCTTTCTCTCAGCCATCGCGTGTGTGTGTCGCACTCGCGAGTCGCTGGCTGCTGCTGTCCTGCCCTGCTGGCTGCTGTCAGTCAGCTTGATAATCAGTGTCCAGGCAGGGAGCGCGCTGCGCGAGCCTCGAGGAGGACAGCAGTGGAGAGAGAATAAAAGAGCGCATATACTTGTGTTCGTCTGCACATGGTTTTTGATGAAATTGACGAGTAGAGGAGAGGAAAAAAAAAAGTATACAAGTATTGATCCTATTGGCTCTGAGTATCGCTATTTTGAAACATAACGTAATATCGGAAGTATCGATATTTTGGGATCGATCCGCCCACCCCTAACACACACTCGCAAGCTTCCCCCAGACCAGTAATCCAAATGAAAATATTTTCCCTCCGTACTACTTTGATCATTTGCTCCTCTAATAATGGATCAGATCGATGGATTCCAGAGAAGAGGAAACTTTGAAAGCCTTTTTCTCAAAATGATGACTCGGTGACAGTCATTATATAATGTGACATATTTCGCTTAATATTTGGAGTACAATCCTGATATCATTAGAAAGCTAGGAATCTCCTCTTTCCAACAGTGTATACACTCAAAATGTGTTTTCGGGTCAATGCGACTGATTTCGATAGAGTAGGTCACATATGTAGGCCGGCAATTATTAACAAAAGTAGTAGCAATCGCTTTAGGTGAACACAATGTTAAAATTAGCTTGTCTCATGAAATCATGAACTGAAAACACAGGCAAAGGGTTAAAGTTGTTAGCCGAAAACACTGATAGCAATCCGATCGTAACAAACACTGTGTTAGCGACCTGTCAATCATTTTTTGCATTGATTTCTTTATAATCTAACAGTGGAGTCGCCCCCTGGTGGATACTAGAGAAAATGCAGGTTCAATCAATCAATCAATGTTTATTTATATAGCCCAATATCACAAATGTTACATTTGTCTCAGTGGACTTCACAGTTTGTACAGAATATCAGTATGACAATACGACACCCTCTGTCCTTAGACCCTCACATCGTACAAGGAAAAACTTCCGGAGAAAACCCACAGTTTAAAGGGAAAAATGGGAGAAACCTCAGGGAGAGCAACAGAGGAGGGATCCCTCTCCCAGGACGGACAGACGTGCAATAGATGCCGTGTGTAAATTGAAAAGATAATACATTTACAACATAGGTAGTCCAAATGTTTGGAAATGCATGTATCTATAATAAGTAGATGAATCCACGAGGATATCCATCCAGGACTTATGATCCAGGTTCAAGGTACTGCCGCATGCATTAAGTTGACAGATCTTTGTTTAGTGAGTTTTATGTTTTTATTGCTTGCTTATGAAAACACATTTCCTGCTCCAGACTGCAGAAAAGTGTATTTGATTAAATGTTACTTTCTGTTGGGGTTATCAGAATCATCTTCCATAATTACAGCGGTGGTTAGCTGTTATCGAGTTACGAAGCAACGCTGCGTTCACTGTCATCAAGTGAGGATCATAAACCAGTGGAGAGCGGAGCAGGGACCCAGCTGAAAATGTTAGTTTTCTGTAATTGTATATGTGCTCTACGAAATACACTGAAACACATTTTGAGTGTTGTACACTTTTAGGGTGCATTCACACCTAATAGTCCGCTTCTCTGGTGCGCACCAGACCACAGTTTGTTGTATTGTTTCATTTTTCAGAAGGTTCGGTTTGCGTTCACACGGGCAAAACTCAAACGGACTATAAACTTTAAACACAAGTCATGTGCACGGAAATGCTGTTCAACCATTGGTCAGACATTAAGGGGGTAAAAACGCAAATCCCGGCAATTTCTACCGGAGCCTCCGCCATGGAGCATCGGCACTTTCGGCAGGTTATTCTCATGCAGCTGTTAATCTGGAGATCAACAGACACTAGCGGCCCGCGCATATGATTATATAATCAGACAATGTCCGTTAAAAAACATTATAACACATATAATGAGAGACGTTCTGCAGTAAGGAGGGGCGTTTCACCGACAGGTGTTCTTACTTTTATGTAGCTGACGGAGAATTTTTACTTTACACGACACTGTTCAACACTTCATTCTGCTTCACTCTTTAAATTAACAACCGCGGATGTCTTGAAAGACTCTTTCGCTAAAGATTGTGAAGATATCTGCGTTCTTGTGACACGTAAATACTACGCTTCCTATGTTTTGGTGCGGACTGCGTTCACACCAGCAATGAACCACTCCAGAGTTCGCAAGCGCTCCGAGTCCACCTATTTTAGCGGACCAGAGTCCGGTTGTTTAGTTCACTTAAAACCTCCTGTTATATTCGTTTTTTGTAACAGCAATAATATTCGTGGGTCAATTTGACCCAGTGCATGTTTAATTATCCAAAAATGGTCAGAAGCCCCAAAATCCAGATTTTTTTTTTTACATAGTTTGTACCTTTTATTACTATTAATTAAATCAATATTTAGTGCAATTGTGTTATTCACCCCTCACAGATCATGATTCCATTAGAATAAGTCACTCGTTTTTCTCAAAACATATACATTCAAACACATTTTTCTATTTTACATTGGAAAAACCATGATATAAAATACATTAGTTTTGCATAACATTACATGTTTTAAATTAATTTTAAAATGTTCCAACTTTTTTTACAATTGGTTGATGTTGATAAATAGAGACGAGACACCTCTTCTGTTCAGGGTCAAATTGACCCGTTCACTTAGAATCAAGCCAAATGAGTCATAAGGATTTGTATTGAAAGTATTTTATTGTAACAGCAATTAAGAGTGTGTGTGTGTGTGTGTGTGTGTGTGTGTGTCTACACAGCACAGGAGGGACATGTTGTCAATGTGTGCTTTACGCAAATGTATTTTGCACAAAGCACACATGTCGTGCTGGTCTTGGTGTCATCAGACGGCTTGCACACCTGGCACCTTTTCCTCTTCCTCTTTCCCCCAGCGGCAACCTAGAAAGATGAGGATGAGGATTATTTTACTATGTTTTTGCTGATGTTAGTGCATAGTAAGAACCACTAACATGGAGATGTAGGAACAATTGTATTCATTTCTACCAATACAAGGACTGCTCACATTGAATAAAGAACGTTCATCCATCTCCATGTTAGTGTTTACACACACACACGTACACTTACCTCACGCATAGGAGTAGTTGGTGTAGCCCTCTCCTGGATCTCCCTCACTGTTGCAGCAGCGGCTGGGGTCCTTGGCATGTGCTGCCTCCTTTTAATATGAGGGACAACAAGTGCCTTCCCCAGCTCCTCAAGAAGATAACAAATGCATTGTAGGCCGATATATCGATCAGGTTATAGAACATTACTAAAGGCCAGCGTGCCGTCATCCTTTTGGTGCTGTAGGTCCCTGTGACTTTGTCCAGGTTGTCCACCCCCCCTTTGGTGGCATTGTAGTCCAGGATGAGGTTCGGCTTATGATCCTCTCTGGTGCTGATTTCAGCATTCTTATGGAGAGTGCTCATGAGCAACACATTTTTCCCCTTTTTGGGGCAGTAAGACACTAGGGTTGTGGTGTCTGTGAACACAAACTTGGAGGATTGAGGGACCCTGTTCTTGATCACCAGCATTTCGGCAGGGAGTTCCGTTCTGTTCTTTCGTACATTTCCAACCATTGTTAGCTTTCTCTTCAGGAGCTCCTGACCCAGGTTGTAGGACGTGAAGAAATTGTCACAAGTTATGTTGTGACCCCTGAGACCCTGTGCCATGTCGAGCACAACCCTCATGCCCTGATTCCTCTCTGGGGCTCCTCCAACTGGCTTTCCAGTGTAAACCTGCAGGTTTAGTGCATAGCTGGAGTTTGCATCACATGCTGCCCATATTTTCAAGCCATATTTTGCCGGTTTCGAAGGCATCTATTGCTTGAACGGGCAACGACCTCTGAATGCCACCAGCCTTTCATCCACTGTGACATTAGGTCCTGGGTTGTAGAGAAGTGGAAGCCGCTCTACCCACTTGTCCCACACTGTCCTTATAGCTGCCAGCTTGTCTCTCTCACGTCTGCCAGCTCTTGTGTCACGATTATCAAATCGGATCACTCTTGAGAAAATGTGGAAAGTCCCCAGAGACATTGTGGCTCGAAATATATTCCTGCCTGTGTCTGCGTCCCACAGGCTGGCTGTCGATTCATCCTTGGATTTGTAGACCCCAGCCAGGATGAGGAGACCCAAATACGCATGTAAATGCATTTCGTCCAGCTCCTTCCACTCCTCCCCATACACACGTCTCCCTTCCAGATTGGTCATATCCAGAACGATCTTCAGCACTGTGTTTGAAATTACCAGCTCAAAAGCAGACTTGATGTCTGTGACACGAGAGACTGCCATCCTGGTGGGCCCTGGCACTGCCTTCATTATGTTTGCTGCCGATAGTGTTGCCTGGCGTCCATTAGGGGATGAAGACCACTGAATTTCACCATTTTTGGACATGAATGTCTCATCTGGGCGAATATCAGTTTCCTCATCTGATTGATCATAATCATAATCTTCATCTTCATCGTTTACCTCAAGGTAGTCTTCATCCTCGGAAACGTTCTCCTCTATATCGCTGTCGTGATCCTCCTCAAGGATGTATTCCATATAGCCCAGGGCTGTCCTCTCTTCACTTGCATTGCTCATTTTGTCTGATAGTATTGTGAGTATACTGTACGTTAAGTGTAGAGTATAATGTATCCCAGTGTGGGAGGAGCTTACCCATTACACATTTGAGACTTGAACCCTCTGTGACCCCCACTTTCACTAACAGGTGCGGTGTGTATTTGTGTGTGTATTTGTGTGTTTGTGTGAGAGTAAAACATAACAATGTATCAATTTTGAACTCTCTGACCCCTTCTAGCCTCCACTTTCACTGCCAGGTGCAGGGTGTCTGTCTATGGAAAATTACGATATATATATTCTGTATATCGCATTTGAACCCTCTGACCCCTTCTAGCCTCCACTTTCACTGGTGTGTGTGTGTGTGTGTGTGTGTGTGTGTGTGTGTGTGTGTTGTGTGTGTGTGTGTGTGTGTGTGTGTGTGTGTGTGTGTGTGTGTGTGTGTGTGTGTGTGTGTGTGTGTGTGTGTGTGTGTGTGTGTGTGTGTGTGTTTCTGACCCCTTTTAGCCTCCACTTTCACTACCGGGTCAGATTGACCCGAATACCATCTCTGTGATATAGACATGTAGGGGGGGGTTCCAAATGCATGACATGAACCATTTTCATTTTACTTGTTTATTACACTAATTAAGGTAAGTAGAAGAAGTTTCATTAAAAAAAAATACTTGAAAGTATTTTTCGTAGATTTTCAAACTTTCAAACGGGTCAATTTGACCCTGAATGTAACAGGAGGGTTAAGAGGTCTCGGACTGCGTTCACACCGACCCAAACGAACCGTACCAAGCGGCTAAACGCACCAGGGTTCGATTCAACCGGACTATACAAGGCAGGTGTGAATGCACCCTTACATTGAGGAGATGTTGAGCCTTAATTATATCTTTACTATCTCCAATTATTAGGCAAAATATGTCGGCACAACCCCACCTAGTGTCAGCAGAAAGTAAAACAAATAATATCTTAAAATATATTTGAAGATCATGTTTAGTCATCCGATTCGTCTGTACATTGCTGTTTTAGTCTGTGTTCTTCTAATTAGTGTCTACAGTGTGCCTATTGAGCCGTTTTAAGCCGTGTGGGACAAGCCCCGAGCAAGCCCCTCTCTCTGCTGTCAAAATGAATGGGTGCTGTAAAAACTACACTGCGCATGCTCAGACAATTTTTGTATTCAATGTGTGTGGCAAAAAAATAATCACCAGTGGGGCAAAGTGCTGGCAACCCCATCAAAGCGTCATCTCATAATTCAGAGCTGATTGGCTGTAAGTACTTATGTGCCGCGAAAAGTGTAGTTGTGAAGAGGAGACGAGAGAGAGCAGTCGTCTATGCCGTCAATGCCACACGGCTGGTTCAAATAAATGATGTAATAGCTGTGCTGTAAACTCATGGTTTAGTGCTGGGTGTATGAGGGTTCAATTAATGGGGTTCAGTTTATGTGAGTGTGACTTTAAATCTGGGTGGAGATTCGTGGGGTTTATTGATGTGTTATAAATAGAGGGGATAAATAAATTAACGTCATTGAGATTGAGGAATCAGGAGAGGCCACTAGTAAGTGTGATTATTATATTGAATGTGATTGAATGTCAATGGGATATGTGTGATCCTAATTGTTGTATTGTTGTTGTCCTTTTTCTTCTAAGGTTAACAACCTATTTGGATTTGATTAAATCGTCAAAACTAGGAGTTGTTTCCGTCCATCTTGATTCCACCCATACTGTCGGGAGATAGACAGTACAATAGCACTAACAACAAAGGATTATAATATTTAAATATATCAAACTATACATTTTAACATATGGCCCCTACATTTCCGGCCCCTAATTGGCTAGGTGGGGAGCATTGTTACTAAAACAAACTTAAATAGGACCATATAATCTAAACATAATCAAGCAACTTTAAGAATTTATATTCTTATTTTACTGGAAGTCCGATTTGGTTTTCTTGGGGGTGGGGGGCATCACACCGCTTCGAGAAGCAGACAGAGCTTAGTGATCGGTCTCACTAGGACACTGGTCTTGGTCTTCACGCTGACGCTGCGTTCAGCGCCTTTGGCATCTGACATACTCTTAAGGACTCTTCCCATCACCCACAAATTACGAGGGGCTAAGTCATCCACAATGAAGACATTGTCTCCTGGCTGGAAGTTTCTCCTTGGTGTGGCTCTGTATTTCTCCATCTGCTGATTCAGAAAGGCTTCTTGATTTGCAGGGTTGTCTTCTGACTTAATACAGGCGGCTTGGAACTCTTTCCTTTTTCCACTGAGTTGCAGCAGCAGATCTTTAATCCGGAGAAACCATCCCACTGCTCTCTTCAGCTTCCATTTTGAATAATGATCAATGAGCTTCTTCACTGTGGCAACTCCTTCGTCTATTATTGTAAGACAGACTGCAGGTGCCTTCTTTACCTCATCGTCATCTTCCAGAACATGGCTTGACAGATCTGGTCTTTCTGGCCACTCACTTTGATTTCTCCACAGGAAGCGTGGGACTTGTATCCAGTTCTCACTTTGGATAAAACTCAACTTTCAGACCTCTTGAAGCCTGATCCGCAGGGTTCACAGAGGTGTTCACATATCTCCATTGGCTTGGTGTAGTAGCCTCACGAATGATTGAGATCCTGTTTGCGACAAAAGTTTTGAAGCGAGATGTTTCGTTCTCAATATATTTCAGTACAGTAGTACTGTCTGTCCAGAAGATAGATTGCTCCAGCTGAACCTGAAGCTCTCTTCTTAGCATCTTGTCAGTGTAATTACTGTTACCAAGGATTTGAGAAAAACGCCTTCAAAGTTTGCAGACAATTAATCAGACAGCTATTTTAAGAGGGGGCTAAATGCGTAATGTTCCCGGGTCACCGTACCTCTCATAAATTCATGTTGAGCTCGAAATGAGCTGTAGCGACATCCGACTGATGATTTCTAATGACAACTTGTGACTGTAAATAATTGGGCTAAAGGGAAATTATTAGAGTTTTTAATTGTATGTGATTATCCCAATATCAAATGCAATGGATGGAAGAAAAAAATGACAAAAGAAAATATATTATATATTTAGAAAAATATATATAAGAAACCAATATATTTGCCATAAAAACTGTGTCCTTAAACAAAAGACCAACAATAAAAGTGCCGCAGAGTACAGTTTACAAATTCAAAAACACAAGTTTTGTGCATGTGAATTGTAATACATTGATCTCTATTATAAACATGTAATGTAACATTGTAATTATTGGGGAATCTTATGTGTGTTTTGATGCTTTATCCAAAACAGCACTCCGGTTAGAGAGTTGACACGGAGACAGGAAGTACAGTCGTTGGATTTATATTAGCTTGGTTCTGATCATCAACACAGAACACATCATGTTTGATGTGGAATCACATACAGGATGTCGAATGATGAGAAAGAATGAATGTAGAGATGAATGAATGCTTTATTCTTCACGAACGCATTCTCTCTTTGACGATGGTAATTATGCATGTGACGATGCGACTGCAATAATGTCCTGTCATGAACGCACATGTGTAAACAGCTCTAAGACCAGCAGCTGCGCTACTTTAGCTGTCCCTAAATGTGCCTGACTAAAACACGAACGATATAACGCAGATCAAGGAAAACAAGGGGAACAACAGTAATCCTGCTAGAAAATCTCACATTTAAAAAAAAAATGAAACAGTAATCTGATCATGTCCTTTCATAGAGTACACTTTTTTTTGTATCCTGATAGCGTAATCATGTTACATGTAATCCATTACTCCCCAGTCCTGTTGAAAGTCAGCATGGCAGCACCCCACCCCCCTCCCACTGTGGAGTGTATCGCTGCCCTCAGCCCTCCTGACATTAACAAACAGAACTACCAGTTGACACCAATAGTGTCACCATCTGTCTGCAGAATTTCTCTAACCATTAAAGCAGGTTTGACACACTGTCTGGGTAAATCTGCATAAATGGTGCTGTATCTACAACAATCCTGCCATGCCTCAGGCCCACAGGGGAGGGCCCTGAACGCCTCAGCATTTCAGGCAGCAGGATTTCTTAACAGTTTCTGTGCGGGTGATGGATGTCACAATCCAATTGTGGAACTGCACTGCAAAAACCCAATGGCACAGCATAATAGTAATACTAAGTGGGATTGGTGTCATGTCAGTGTGGGCGACCCTCACTGACTGGCATCATGCTCCAGCATTTTGGCTGTCACAGGTTGGACCGCTGCTGGAGATCCTCGGTCCCCAGTGTCCCTGGGAATCCTGCATATTTAATGCTGCTCCATTTCATGAGGCCCTGCAGGAATTATGGGAAATTCCACTGGAGGCCGAGGCTAATAAGGCTCCTTTGTGAGGCTTGGCAGTTCTTTGTTGTGCTCAATTGTGGGCCTTTTTCAATGCATTATGTAACCAGTTCAGCTTATTATATACAGTACTGTACATTATTTACATAGGGTAAGCACATTTTACACTAAAGGATTATTCTATACAGAAAGGTAACAGAAATAAATATGGAAATAGTTTATTATTGAACTCGAAAACTGTTTGTGTGACAAAATATTCATAGACTAGCTTTTTATTATCTATCTTCTTCATCATTGTCATTCACATCTGCTGTGTCAGAACATTCCTGAACCTAGACGAGAGATGTGAGGTAACATGAGGACACCTGAGCTCATTCTAAAAGCTTTGCAAAATACTTAATAAAAGACCAGGAATAATGTCTACATTCAAATGTTTTTGTTAGAATGCCCGAGCGGCCATGGAGGAAAAATAGGAGAAGCAGACAGGCTGGTGTTTTTCCACAGAAAACCGGTTTATTTGTCCGTCCACTGTGACCACATGGCTGTCCTCCATCACCCACACAGTACACAACACCCTTCTCAACAACACTGACTGCCTTTTATAGGAGGCCTCAGATCTTCATTGGCTGGCACATACCATTATCTTATCTAAGCAAACTATTTACTACAACTATATACACATTTACTAAATATTTCCCCACCAATTTACCAATAATATACACATGAATAAAGCTATGACAATATACATTAAATAAATATATATCTATGTGCAAAAATGTCGAACTCCCCCCTGGAGACTACCACATGCCGTTTCCCTCCCGGAACTATATGTAGAGGTGTGCGGGCCCGGGGGAACTCTTTTGCCCGAACACCCTGGGAGAGAGAACAGACAGAGGTAAGTATAATCATCACACAATCAATCACTAATTCTCACGTTTACTTCATGAACAATCCCTCGCTACTCGTACTGTTCTCAATGTATGAATATGCACATTTTAAACCGTATCCATTTCGTTACTCAGGCGAACGGCGAGCAGGAACGGCCCGGCATCCGCAATTCAATCAATTATCAATAAACATATTCATACATTAATAAAGTCTGTTGTTCAAATCATGTGGCAATACTGTGTCGATATACCCTATACATTACAATGATTATATCAACGTGAGCTCTAGTAACGGCGTCTCATAAAGTCAAAATTATCCGTCAGCTACATAAAAGTAAGAACACCTGTTGTCGGTGAAACGCCCCTCCTTACTGCAGAACGTCTCTCATTATATGTGTTATAATGTTTTTTAACGGACATTGTCTGATTATATAATCATATGCGCGGGCCGCTAGTGTCTGTTGATCTCCAAATTAACAGCAGCATGAAAATAACCTGCCGAAAGTGCCGATGCTCCATGGCGGAGGTTCCGGTAGAAATTGCCGGGATTCGCGTTTTTACGCCCTTAATGTCTGACCAATGGTTGAACAGCATTTCCGTGCACATGACTTGTGTTTAAAGTTTATAGTCTGTTTGAGTTTTGCCCGTGTGAACGCAAACCGAACCTTCTGAAAAATGAAACGATGCAACAAACTGTCGTCTGGTGCGCACCAGAGAAATGACTATTAGGTGTGAATGCACCCTAAGACTGTTAGGGTGCGTTCACACCTGCCTTGTATAGTCCGGTTGAATCTAACCCTGGTGCGTTTAGCCGCTTGGTGCGGTTCATTTGGGTCGGTGTGAACACAATCCGAGACCTCTGAAGTGAACTAAACAACCGGACTCTGGTCCGCTAAAATAGGTGGTCTCTGAGCGCTTGCTTGCGAACTCTGGAGCGGTTCATTGCTGGTGTGAACGCAGTCCGCACCAAAACATAGGAAGCGTAGTATTTACGCGTAATTTCCTGTTGTGGAGGAGAGGATTGCAAATGGTGGAAAAATTAGCGGCAGGGGACAAACGTGGAGCTATGAGGAACACAGATGCCTTCTGGATATCTGGGCAGAGGAGAACATTTTTCAACTGTTGGAGAAGGTTCATAAAAACGCGGAGGTATTCAAAATCTTTAACGACAGACTGAAGCAACTTGGATTTAACCGGAGTGTTGAACAGTGTCGTATAAAGGTGAAGAAACTACGACAACAATACATAAAAGTGCGCGACGCGCTGCAGAAGAGCGGCAGCTCCCCAAGTATCAAAGAAACATTTATTTGGTATGAGGATCTCGACAGTATCTTGAACACAAGACCCATAGTGAGCCCCGTAGATGTGGTCGAGTCCTATGCGGAGGAAAAGGTGGATAAGTCGCCTGATGAGGGGAGCCTAAGCTCCACTGCCGATGCCGGGCGGATACTAGCCGCAGTTACTCCGCGGATGCCGAGGACTCTGATAACAATGGTACGTTCATTGTAAACTTATTTATGCTGCCGGTGTACAGGCCTTGTTATCTGTCCTTTTGACTTGGGGGATGAGCTGACTGGTAAACCCACTATAAAAAAAAAACATATTAATAAGCAAGCCATTGTGAAGGCTATAAAGCTGCTTATGAAATAATTACTAGAAAAGTGTGTGAAGTGTAATTATGAAATCCTATGAACATTACCTACATCAGCCATATTCCCAACTCCTCAACTAACGAATCCTCTGAACTAATGATCCTAATATCTCACTGTTAACAGTTGGAGCTGGAGACAACCCCAATGACAGTGGACAGCCCTCTGAGCAGAGCACAGACCAGGATCAGAGTCAGCAGCCAGGAACAAGATGGGCTATTCCTGGTGCTAATTCCAGAAAAAAAAGAGCAAAGACTGGACAGGACAGTTCTCAGTGTAATGGCTGAGCAAATGAGAGAGGGGAATGCACTGATGGAAGCTGAGCAGAGTCACCAGAGGCAGGAGTCAGCACATTTTGAGACGTTTTTACGGGCACAACAGGAAGCTGAAGAACGAAGATTCAAGGCCTTGCAGGAGCAAAGTCAGAAGAACAACAGAATGTTCATGCAGCTTATTGGCAATGTCATAAGTACCATGTCATGTCCAACATCACAAACACATATGCCCAACTGGATGCAAGGTCACACAGCATACTCCATGCCCCCGATGCCCACACAACATGCTATTCCCCCAAATTCGATGCCCCACAACTCATCCATGCTCACTCCTCCTTTCATACATAACCCACTCTTCAGGCCCTCTCCACCATCCATACCTGCTCCATCAGCAATGCCTACTGCCACTTCTACCCACTCATCTCCACCTGTCAACCAAGAGCCTGACTGCCAACACATCATACCTCTGACTATAACCGTTGAAGAAGGAAATGATGTTCCAAAAATGTCCTTTAATTGAGTAGAAACGCAACTCGTCCTAGTTTGCAACTATTGTTAGGTGGCTAAATGTTCTGCCAAGTTGAAAAGCTGCTGCTTAAAAAAAATTTGTTTTGAAATATTCTGCCTTTTGAACTGTTACCTCTAAGCACTGAAACTGTGACTGTGCCAGGCTTGGAATTTCGTCATTTTAGGGGCAAGGCCATTTGGCCTTCCCGTTCAAAACATTTTTAAGGGCACAAAGGCCACATGACAGGGCACAAAGGCCGTTTGGTTAAATTACGCTGGTCAATCAACATGACTGAAAAGTGTAGCACTAACGTCAACACCAGTCGTTTTACAAATGGCTGAATAGCAATAGTGTTTCTTAAACGTATACGTTAAGTTCAGCCATAAACCACATAAGTCAGTCATGTATTATATCAAAACCGCTTAGCAAGAAAAATACTAGATTCAAAGGTGACAGCTATCTGCTAGCTTGTAGAAGCAATACTAGATGTAGACCCCTTGAAGGGAAGACGTTAGCGCTATCCAAACTAGCTAGCTATCGCTAGTTTTTATGACAAAATGTAACGAGTCGACTTTAAATAGGCTAATACAATGGTAATTACCTATCAATAGTACTTTCTATAAACACGTAAATGTTAAGTCCTTTCAAATACTACCACATACTTCAGTTAAATCATATCAAAACAGCTTGGTCCGCTTGCTTACCTGTGCTTGTCTTGCTCCCTCGGCTGAGGAGGAGGCTGTCGGGCCCCTACAGGCATTTCTGACGGAACAATCACAGCAGAGCAATCGCTCTGATCCACAGGCACGGGACTATCCTACTGCGCGCACTAGTATGACTTCACTAGCGTTGTTTACACTGGAACTTTTGACAGGGGAACAAAGGCCACTTTGGCCGTGAATTGCATTTTTTTTCACAGGGCATCACGGCCAAAGTGCGGGGCAACGACGGCCATGGCCGTCGTGAAATTCCCACCCTGGACTGTGCACCTTTTTACTTTGTTTAATTGAGAAGTATTTCTTATTTAATGATTATGCATTGTTCTACCTCAATATGTGGTGCCTTTTTTTTTTTGTATAAATATATATTTGATATCTTGTGTCAAAGATTGGCTACATATCTTACTACCTGTTTGTAGTATTTTTTGCAGTATAGCAGTTGTTTTTATACTGTAGCAAAGTCTGACATTTTTGCACTTGGCCCCAAATATTTCTTGCATTTGGAGCAAAATGTTTGTGCACTTCCAAATAAAAATTGTATTTGATATACAGTACGTCATTTGTGTGGAGTTTACAGTATGTTAAAAAAAAGTATGGTCAATAACTCAAAGTACTTTATTTTATTGTAATGAAAGTGTCACATTAATGAGCTCAATGGAGAATCATTACAGAACATGCAGTATCTTTCACATTGTACATTATGCTTATGCAGTATAGTATGTGCCAATATCTATACATCATTTAAAACAAGTAACAAACATAGAACAATAACAAAGTTATACTGTAAGTGCAATCTTGAACAAAATAAACGAAATCTCTTCACTCCTGCTTTCCTTTTCTCCTATGTTTATGTCCCAAAACATCATGCGATGATCCACCACACCTTGCAGAATCACAGAGTGAAAGCCTTTGCGGTTATAATAGTCGGCAGGGGTGTCACTCGGAGCCAGGATCCCAATATGAGTACCATCAATAGCTCTAACAACTTGTGGGAAGTGCCATTTGTCCTGGAAGGCTTGCATGATGGCTCTCAGCTGTGCTGCAGTTGGAACTTTAATTAACATCTTACCCATGGTGTTATTAATGGCCGTTGTTACCTCTTGGGTGATCAAACAGGCTGTTGATATTCCTATCCCAAAAAGGTGGGAGAGGGACCTGAACTCCAGGTTAGTGGCCAGCCTCCACAAACAAATGGCAACCCGCAGCTCCACAGGGATCGGTTGGCGGTAGCGGGTGTTGTTCCTTATTAGACTTGGCCGCAGGAGGTCACATAAGTGCAAGAAAGTGGCCATTTTCATGCGGAACTTCTTCTGCCATTGCCTGTCAGTCCAGGTCTCAACTGCATCATGTAAAGCAAACAGATATTGTTCTAAACTGTATTAAAGTAAACAGGTATTATCTTGAACTGTATTGAAGTGAACATGTATTATTTGGGACTGTTTTAAAGTAATCCTATATATATAAACCTTCTTACTTACACTCCATGAGCCAGATACCCTGACACACACACATACACCTCCGCTCACCAGCACACACACATAAACTCATTGACCCAGATACCAGCACACACACACACATACACTTCCGCTCACCAGCACACACACACACACATACACTTCCTCTCTCCAGCACACACACATGTTCTTTTCAAGGTTCTTTCTGGGGCCAATATAATCCCAAGCACCAATATATCTGTGTACAATGTTTGATACCAATATATCTGTGTACAATGTTTGATTGTTTGGGAAAGAATAGTTTGTGTGAAACCTTCCTTGGGAAATTAAAGGAGTGGAGTCCGGTGGAAGATAAGAAGTGACTCTCCGCCCCAAATATGTCCATATATACTGTTGTTTAGTCATGCAAAATGCCCCCTGTTTCTGACTGGCTGGTCCCGATATCTGTATCGCACGGCAGTAGAGCGGGGAGCCCGGAGTTCTCTGTTACAGGGCACTCTGTATTTCGTATTGTGTTTTTTACCATTAAAATCAGATTATTGTTATAACTTTTATGCCGGTGTTTTGAACTCCTTCTTTTATTAATCTGACCAGGCTCATCTAAACGGACGGGGCGGAGCAGAGGTGGGCTTTAAGCCACCACTATTGTGTTTGCTTCTACACATGCCACCAGTGAGAGCTTCGGTACTGAACCGACAGGCACCTGTGGGAGGGGAGAAACACACAACTTTTATTAATTATTTGTATAGCACCTTTCTTACAATAAAAGCAGAAAAAGGTTATAAAATGACATGCAATTATCACAGTTCAACTTTCAAGTGATTGTCAATCAATCAATCAATGTTTATTTATATAGCCCAATATCACAAATGTTACATTTGTCTCAGTGGACTTTACAGTTTGTACAAAATATCAGTATGACAATACGACACCCTCTGTCCTTAGACCCTCACATCGTACAAGGAAAAACTTCCGGAGAAAACCCACAGTTTAAAGGGAAAAATGGGAGAAACCTCAGGGAGAGCAACAGAGGAGGGATCCCTCTCCCAGGACGGACAGACGTGCAATAGATGCCGTGTGTAAATTGAAAAGATAATACATTTGCAACATAGGTAGTCCAAATGTTTGGAAATGCATGTGTGTATAATAGGAAGATGAATCCACGAGGATATCCATCCAGGACCTATGATCCAGGACCACAGCCACGACTCAAGATCCAGGGCTCGCGATCCAGGACAGAGGAGCGCAGGATCATCCATGACTCCGGATCCCGGCGTATATAGACACCAAAAAGAAAGACATTTGGGGAAGCTGGGTTAATCGGAACATGAGAGTACACAGGTATAGACAGAGAGAAGGAAGAAGTAAGATGTCCCCCGACAAACTAAGCCTATATCAGCAAAACTAGGGGCTGGATCTAATCAGCCCTAACTATAAGCTTTATCAAAAAGGAAGGTCTTAAGCGCACTCTTAAAAACGGATAGGGTGTCTGCCGCCCGAACACAAACTGGAAGCTGATTCCACAAATGTGGAGCTTGATAAGAAAAGGCTCTGGCTCCCATTGTACTTTTAGAGACTCTAGGAACAACCAACAACCCTGCATTCTTGGAACGCAATGCCCTAGTAGGACAGTAGGGTATAATGAGTTCTTTAAGGTAAGATGGCGCCTGCCCATTAAGGGCTTTGTAGGCGAGAAGAAGAATTTTAAATTCATTGTTCAATGAAGTGCTTTAAATATAAAATAATAAATATATACAGTTACATGTGTGAACATAACTATTCCATCTAGCTATTTTATTAGCATATTTTTATATATATATGGTGTGCATACAGAAGCCTATAGGGTTATGCTTCCATTCTTTCTCAAATTATGTATTAATTGACGGATATATGAACAACTATAAACATAACCTATTCTAGATTTGCTTTTGTGACTGCTTACCTCACTGGTCCCATGTGTGCAGCAAAAACGCTGTGGTACAGTGTCATCAGTGACACATGTTGTCGGTGAAACATCCTCCTGATTGCAGAACGTCTGTCATTATAGGCATGGGTTATAACGTTTTTTAACGCACGTTGTCTCAGTATGTATTGATATGCTCTCCATATGAACAGCAGCATGAAAACAATCTGTGGATGCTCCATGGTGGCGGCTACGGTAGAAATTGCCGCGATTTCCGTGTTTACATATGGTTTTTACCCGCTTCATGTCTGACCAATGGTTGAACAGCATTTCCGTGCACATGACTTGTGTTTAAAGTTTATAGTCCCTTTGAGTTTTTGCCTGTGTGAACACAAACCGAACCTTCTGAAAAATGAAACAATGTAACAAACTGTGGTCTGGTGCCACCAGAGAACGGACTATTATGCCCCGGCCACACGAGGACGAAAACGGTCGTTTGCGTTACTGTTTAGTGTCATATAGACCGTTCGGCCACACGAGGACGACCGAATACGGCACTAAACGACTGCGGAAACGATAACGGGTCCCAAGGTGGATAGAACGGCATACGCAACACTCTGGGGGGTCCAACGGCTCCATGTGTACGCCCTATACGATCATTTTCTGATAATGATGAGGCAATAGCCCCGCCTCTCCCCACCTCTGCTACTCACCCCCTTCAAAGTGTGCAAAATAAACTGCACACTGAATTCAGATTATTTATCTTTCTCTCGATATGGACATAAACGCGAGTGAAGTCTAATCTGACAGGACGGAGACACCTCTCAAATTACCTAAACTAGTTATAAATATGTTTATTTTTACTGTCGGCCGGGTCACTCATTACTGGATCAGCTGCTGCATGAGACAGACACTGGCGCTGTCTGAAGAGAGGGAGGAAAAAGAGGCTCCGTGTATTTTATTATTATATTATATAGAGTCGTTATTCATTTGTTTTAAAGCTCAATAAATAACAAAGAAGACCTTTGACCGGCACTTTTATAATTTTGTCGGAAGATTTAAACTTTAATACACGTTGTTAGAAATTAAAATCAATGTTTTGATGGCATAATGTACCTTAAATGTACCTTTTAGTTTAAATGCTGTTTTATACTGAAAAACCAGAAGTTGTTGTGCACAACCAGTTAGACTTTTATTCTGAAAATCCTTCACCTCCGGTTAGCATTTAGCATGAGGCTAATATACCATTTCCTATAGAGGTGAATTTAGCAGCGATATGATATGATGTTGCACACTGAAACCTACTGATTTCAACACTACAACTATAGACGTCGAGATATTATTATTGTTGGATATTAAATGAAGGTACAGTTTATTTGAGTAAGTTATCGTTTACAGATGTGGGTAGCATGTCACAACATTCGGAGCGACCGGAAATCGAATTGCTGTGAAGGATTTCCTGTATTTTTTGGAGTGTTGATTACAGCGTTTGGAATGTGTTGAATGGAAAGTCATGAAAGAGTTAAGGAGGAGAAAAGGAGTGTTTAGATATATATTGAATGTACAATGTCTGTATACTGTGATATGTGTAACAACGGACATTAAATAGTCGGAGAGCCGGCCCCCAGGGAGGAGCCTGCAGAAGCTATATAACAGCAGCACCTGGGCGGTTCAGCCTCTTTTCTCTGCTAGCGAGGGCCAGAGGCAGCTGCTTTTCTGTCGGACAATATCCTGTTTGTGACTTTACCGCGCCGTTTTTATTAATTAAAGTACCAATTTGAAAACATCTCAGAGACTCCATTTAGTCTCCTTTTTAAGCTTCTCTTTCCTGGACGCGAGAATAACCATCACAGTTAACAATTGGAATGACCCCGACGTGATTTTCGTTGCACCGGGAGAGACTACACGCGGCTGTTCTCCGGAGCCGCTGGCAAACCCGTTCGACACACAGAGAGCTCAAACTACGGTAAAGAAGAAGCCTGTTACGTCAAAATTATTCAATAGTTTATGCAGAACAATCTTAGGACTGTGTGTTGGACGGCTGCTTCCGGTTCCTGAAAATAGCTGGGAAATTAATGTTAAAACAACCAAATTTATAACAATAACAATCATATAACACGTGGCGTTGCATTGTCACAAGTAGGGTGAGTTCAAATTACTTATTTGTCTTATATTTAACCCTGCATGCTATTTGTTTGTCTGTTATTACATGTCGGCGAGGCTAATCATTTCAATTGTTTCTTGTTACGTCTCAATTTAAACGTGAATGGTTTTAGGCCATTAATCAGTGAGAGACTGGTTGAGACAAGAACAAAGTGGAGTGAGTGTTTGTGTTAAGGACAGTGTGAGGCTGTTTTTACTTTTAAAAGTTCTTTGTGTGATGATGGCAATCATTTAAAGTGTTTCTTGTTACGTCCTAATTTAAACGTGAATGGTTCTAGGCCATTAATCAGTGAGGGACTGGTTGAGACAAGAACACAGTTGAGTGAGTGTTTTAATTACAGCAAGGGGCTTTCTTATTAAAAAAGTCCTTGTTGAGGAAAAGGCCTGAAAAGTTTGAAGCTTTCAGTGGTTGTTTTTTCTGTTTTCTAACAGACATTGCGCGTGGTTTACGACGAGGAGTGCGACATTCGTGCGTTAGACAGACGATATTCTGCTAATAGTGTTTGCTTGGCGCCTTACTTTGTCCCATGATAGCGTGTTTAAACAGAGGAGATAACCATACTGGCTCTTAAAGTCAAAACATTACGTACACAGGTTGAAGGCTGTGACGTAAGGGTATAAGGCCCATTTATAATTGTAAATTACATAGAAATGTTATTTTAAACTGCAGTGTTGTTTTGTGTTGAGAATTAAAAGATCACCCTCATTATTTCGGGAAAAATGGGAGAAACCTCAGGGAGAGCAACAGAGGAGGGATCCCTCTCCCAGGACGGACAGACGTGCAATAGATGCCGTGTGTAAATTGAAAAGATAATACATTTGCAACATAGGTAGTCCAAATGTTTGGAAATGCATGTGTGTATAATAGGAAGATGAATCCACGAGGATATCCATCCAGGACCTATGATCCAGGACCACAGCCACGACTCAAGATCCAGGGCTCGCGATCCAGGACAGAGGAGCGCAGGATCATCCATGACTCCGGATCCCGGCGTATATAGACACCAAAAAGAAAGACATTTGGGGAAGCTGGGTTAATCGGAACATGAGAGTACACAGGTATAGACAGAGAGAAGGAAGAAGTAAGATGTCCCCCGACAAACTAAGCCTATATCAGCAAAACTAGGGGCTGGATCTAATCAGCCCTAACTATAAGCTTTATCAAAAAGGAAGGTCTTAAGCGCACTCTTAAAAACGGATAGGGTGTCTGCCGCCCGAACACAAACTGGAAGCTGATTCCACAAATGTGGAGCTTGATAAGAAAAGGCTCTGGCTCCCATTGTACTTTTAGAGACTCTAGGAACAACTAACAACCCTGCATTCTTGGAACGCAATGCCCTAGTAGGACAGTAGGGTATAATGAGTTCTTTAAGGTAAGATGGCGCCTGCCCATTAAGGGCTTTGTAGGCGAGAAGAAGAATTTTAAATTCATTGTTCAATGAAGTGCTTTAAATATAAAATAATAAATATATACAGTTACATGTGTGAACATAACTATTCCATCTAGCTATTTTATTAGCATATTTTTATATATATATGGTGTGCATACAGAAGCCTATAGGGTTATGCTTCCATTCTTTCTCAAATTATGTATTAATTGACGGATATATGAACAACTATAAACATAACCTATTCTAGATTTGCTTTTGTGACTGCTTACCTCACTGGTCCCATGTGTGCAGCAAAAACGCTGTGGTACAGTGTCATCAGTGACACATGTTGTCGGTGAAACATCCTCCTGATTGCAGAACGTCTGTCATTATAGGCATGGGTTATAACGTTTTTTAACGCACGTTGTCTCAGTATGTATTGATATGCTCTCCATATGAACAGCAGCATGAAAACAATCTGTGGATGCTCCATGGTGGCGGCTACGGTAGAAATTGCCGCGATTTCTGTGTTTACATATGGTTTTTACCCGCTTCATGTCTGACCAATGGTTGAACAGCATTTCCGTGCACATGACTTGTGTTTAAAGTTTATAGTCCCTTTGAGTTTTTGCCTGTGTGAACACAAACCGAACCTTCTGAAAAATGAAACAATGTAACAAACTGTGGTCTGGTGCCACCAGAGAACGGACTATTATGCCCCGGCCACACGAGGACGAAAACGGTCGTTTGCGTTACTGTTTAGTGTCATATAGACCGTTCGGCCACACGAGGACGACCGAATACGGCACTAAACGACTGCGGAAACGATAACGGGTCCCAAGGTGGATAGAACGGCATACGCAACACTCTGGGGGGTCCAACGGCTCCATGTGTACGCCCTATACGATCATTTTCTGATAATGATGAGGCAATAGCCCCGCCTCTCCCCACCTCTGCTACTCACCCCCTTCAAAGTGTGCAAAATAAACTGCACACTGAATTCAGATTATTTATCTTTCTCTCGATATGGACATAAACGCGAGTGAAGTCTAATCTGACAGGACGGAGACACCTCTCAAATTACCTAAACTAGTTATAAATATGTTTATTTTTACTGTCGGCCGGGTCACTCATTACTGGATCAGCTGCTGCATGAGACAGACACTGGCGCTGTCTGAAGAGAGGGAGGAAAAAGAGGCTCCGTGTATTTTATTATTATATTATATAGAGTCGTTATTCATTTGTTTTAAAGCTCAATAAATAACAAAGAAGACCTTTGACCGGCACTTTTATAATTTTGTCGGAAGATTTAAACTTTAATACACGTTGTTAGAAATTAAAATCAATGTTTTGATGGCATAATGTACCTTAAATGTACCTTTTAGTTTAAATGCTGTTTTATACTGAAAAACCAGAAGTTGTTGTGCACAACCAGTTAGACTTTTATTCTGAAAATCCTTCACCTCCGGTTAGCATTTAGCATGAGGCTAATATACCATTTCCTATAGAGGTGAATTTAGCAGCGATATGATATGATGTTGCACACTGAAACCTACTGATTTCAACACTACAACTATAGACGTCGAGATATTATTATTGTTGGATATTAAATGAAGGTACAGTTTATTTGAGTAAGTTATCGTTTACAGATGTGGGTAGCATGTCACAACATTCGGAGCGACCGGAAATCGAATTGCTGTGAAGGATTTCCTGTATTTTTTGGAGTGTTGATTACAGCGTTTGGAATGTGTTGAATGGAAAGTCATGAAAGAGTTAAGGAGGAGAAAAGGAGTGTTTAGATATATATTGAATGTACAATGTCTGTATACTGTGATATGTGTAACAACGGACATTAAATAGTCGGAGAGCCGGCCCCCAGGGAGGAGCCTGCAGAAGCTATATAACAGCAGCACCTGGGCGGTTCAGCCTCTTTTCTCTGCTAGCGAGGGCCAGAGGCAGCTGCTTTTCTGTCGGACAATATCCTGTTTGTGACTTTACCGCGCCGTTTTTATTAATTAAAGTACCAATTTGAAAACATCTCAGAGACTCCATTTAGTCTCCTTTTTAAGCTTCTCTTTCCTGGACGCGAGAATAACCATCACAGTTAACAATTGGAATGACCCCGACGTGATTTTCGTTGCACCGGGAGAGACTACACGCGGCTGTTCTCCGGAGCCGCTGGCAAACCCGTTCGACACACAGAGAGCTCAAACTACGGTAAAGAAGAAGCCTGTTACGTCAAAATTATTCAATAGTTTATGCAGAACAATCTTAGGACTGTGTGTTGGACGGCTGCTTCCGGTTCCTGAAAATAGCTGGGAAATTAATGTTAAAACAACCAAATTTATAACAATAACAATCATATAACACGTGGCGTTGCATTGTCACAAGTAGGGTGAGTTCAAATTACTTATTTGTCTTATATTTAACCCTGCATGCTATTTGTTTGTCTGTTATTACATGTCGGCGAGGCTAATCATTTCAATTGTTTCTTGTTACGTCTCAATTTAAACGTGAATGGTTTTAGGCCATTAATCAGTGAGAGACTGGTTGAGACAAGAACAAAGTGGAGTGAGTGTTTGTGTTAAGGACAGTGTGAGGCTGTTTTTACTTTTAAAAGTTCTTTGTGTGATGATGGCAATCATTTAAAGTGTTTCTTGTTACGTCCTAATTTAAACGTGAATGGTTCTAGGCCATTAATCAGTGAGGGACTGGTTGAGACAAGAACACAGTTGAGTGAGTGTTTTAATTACAGCAAGGGGCTTTCTTATTAAAAAAGTCCTTGTTGAGGAAAAGGCCTGAAAAGTTTGAAGCTTTCAGTGGTTGTTTTTTCTGTTTTCTAACAGACATTGCGCGTGGTTTACGACGAGGAGTGCGACATTCGTGCGTTAGACAGACGATATTCTGCTAATAGTGTTTGCTTGGCGCCTTACTTTGTCCCATGATAGCGTGTTTAAACAGAGGAGATAACCATACTGGCTCTTAAAGTCAAAACATTACGTACACAGGTTGAAGGCTGTGACGTAAGGGTATAAGGCCCATTTATAATTGTAAATTACATAGAAATGTTATTTTAAACTGCAGTGTTGTTTTGTGTTGAGAATTAAAAGATCACCCTCATTATTTCAACTCGGCTCTGAGAGCCACGAGGTGGTTTCAAATCCCTTTGTTCTTCAGGTCAAAGGTTGGAAAATCAGTTGCCGTCTTGTCCTCGTGTTTACAATGAGCAATGGCAGTCGCCATTTCGTGAAATGCTAATTTGAAAGTACTCAGTCCTACTCACATGAGCCTAGGCACTCCTAGGAAGTTTGATATTTGTAGGAGTCTGTATTTGAGATATTCTTGTTTGCAAGTGCGTATTGGCGGTTTATTTGAGATATTCTTGTTTGCAGATGTGTTTTGGCGGTTATGTGCTGTGTTGTTTAACCATATTCTAATTTTCTTCTCATTTTTAAGGAAATAAGCTTCTTCTTGTTAAAAAGAGGTCAGTTTTGCAACAGCTATCCCTAGTGGATTGAGCTGGAAATTACAACAGCGTACTGCTGGTAATACAGAATTATTACAAAGATACTATAACATTTTGAAGCTTGATTTTGAGTATTATGAATGAACACATGCGCAAATCGCCAGGACAGAATTACAAAGTGGTTTCTAATTAAAAGATGAGAAACTTTCAAACTAGGCTGTAGAATATTCAAACACCAATTGATTAAAGCTAACACAAATTATGACATTTACATAATTTCATGCACTGGTACACAGTAGATTTAGATTTTCCCCAGATTTCTAATTTTCATATTTTAAAGTCAAAACCATACACTGTACAATTTTTTTTTTATCATTTCAGATTTTAAAATTTGCATAATTTGTATCTTTTAATTAACTTTATTATTTTTTTAAAAAATCATATAAAATTAAAAAAATCTATATACAAAA
The DNA here is from genome assembly GCF_902827175.1 of Gymnodraco acuticeps. Lineage (NCBI taxonomy): Eukaryota > Metazoa > Chordata > Actinopteri > Perciformes > Bathydraconidae > Gymnodraco > Gymnodraco acuticeps. The sequence continues at coordinate 2,049,326 of NW_022990313.1, forward strand.
AACTTAAAAAGCCCAGATTTAAAGTTAGGTTCGGATGACATAGGATATTACTGATCAGGAACGACGGTGCTAGTCAGAAGATTGGTGCTTAATCTTTGATAACTTAATAATATTCATTCGAATAGGAAGAGAGCATGTCATCAAAACAAACTAAGCTGGGACTAGACGCAGAGCCAGGCTCAACTGCAGATATCAAGGAAAGGGTAATAATCTGATCAGATGCCTTCCAACCTAACCTTTCCAATTAAAAGAACTATATGGAGTGAATATGAAGAAAGATTTATAAGAGTTACAAGTCTGATACTCCATCTGGAATATGCCAGCCTATTGGCACACAGCATAAATGTGGTCCGAGTAGCAGACCTGCCAGTGAGGGAAGACATAGCAGAAAAAACAAGACACCGTAGCTTGTAGGAACAAGACAAGGAGAAGGGAGGGGAAACTTCCAGAGAAGGCAGGGCAGACACCTCCAACAATTCAAGCTCAATTCAAGCTCAGGAAGAACCAGAGAATGCAGGGCAGACACCTCAAACTGTTACATCTCAGATAGTGCCAGAAAATCAGAAGCAGAACCAACAACCAGGAGGTTTCCATGATGACAACGGAGGCAGGGGGTCTCAGGGATGTCAAAGACGAACAGCATTGCCAAACATGACCCAAATGCCACTGACACCCTGGTATCAACCACAACAATGAGGAAGCTCAGAGGGCCAGACCACCAGGTGATGCATCTTCAGCACAAGGGTATTTTGAAATCCAGCTACATTGAGCCATATCTGTCACCACAGAAGGGAGAGGTTTAATGTTTAATGTAAAAACAAAATCGAGAGTAGCATTTTCATTTACACATAAAGCATCCACAGAATAGAACATTTAGCAGACTATTTTTGTAATTATGAGAAGGAAAGAGATTACGAGTGATGTTGTTCCCCCACACAGAAAACTATTGTGTCCACACAGCTAGTGAGGTCAAGACGACGGGTTTCCACCCAAAAATATGAAGACGGAAACCTAGTACTCGCCCAAGACGGAGGATCCATACCAAATCCTCCTGTTTACACCGACTGCAGTTCAAGGGGCGGCGATACACCTGACGTGGAGCTGTTGAGACCTAAAAACAGAAACTCGATTCTGCTGTGGTGAAGTCTGGCTACAAAGGGAGGTGTCCGATAGGGTCGCTTGTCTCAAACCAGTGAAGAAGTCAACAAGAACCCAGCAGAACTAGAGAGTGACTGTTAGCGGGAGAACAGTGACAGAGCGACAGAGACTGGCACAACATTTTCCAGCCAGTACATAGATAGACCCCGTCAGAAGACCGGGGCTGTGTTTAAAGGGGAACTTCATTTATTGTTAGTGGAAGTGTAGTTTTTTAGTCAAACAATTATGTGATTTATGGAGTCAGATTACATTTTTCTCATAAACACCATTTTATAATCGGTCTGAAGTATCTGTTTTAATGCAATGAGCTGAAGATTAAATAACATAACACTGATTGAGAGCTTGGATGAAGAAGTTGTAGGGTTTTAACAACAGTTTCAAGAATCAGTTTTTATTTATTTATTCTTGAGTAATTTTACTGATTTATAATGTAGTGCGTAAGGCACTATCTCATTTTGAGTGAGGGCCACCAGCCCTTCATGCATGTCACCCTCTGTGAGAATGGTTCGTATGTTTCCCTCTAGTTTAGATAAATAGTATTTTATTATATCTTTGTACAGCAGTATCAAACAATCCTCTAATCCTAGAATTATTGAGACGCATTAGCGACACCAGGGGTATTGTTTTTCGCAGCAACAATGATGCATAATACCAGGACAAAAGCCATTATTGCAACAAGTAAACCATTTTTTGTGCTAATGGCAGATTTGAGTGAATATGTTTTTATACCATCAGAAAGCCATACATCATACGATATTTTGTACGCCTTATGGGTACACGGAGAAGTTATATTTATTTAATGCAACGTTATGGGTTTTACATGTCCTGTTCCGAATAGGGTAATCATTGCAATATTAATTGAGCATGTTCTGCTCAAAGGAGGGAGTGTCATGATTATATAGATATATTGATTTCAGTGACGTTGTAGTTAATAAATAATAACATGTAGTTAATAATAGGTCTCATAACGACAAAAGGTATGCCGACGCTTGGGCCTCCTCCAAGGAGGGAGTGGTCCAGTTTTAGATATTAGACGAATAAAAGTAATGAATATGTCAGAACTCTGAGTAATATAATCCAAGTTTTGTCTACACAGGCTAAGAAAGCTACAGAGATACAAGACGAGACACCAGAAGAGACTCCTGTTCGGCCAGGTGATTGGGTGAGGGTGAAAGTTCACAAAAGACAGTGAGCTGATCCCCGGTGGACGGAACAGTGAGAAGTTGTAATGAACTTCACACGCGCTCCGGTTTAAAGGTAAAGAAAAAGGAGCAAATTGACACCACCTCACACATTGTCACCCTTCACTGGCAACTTCCAGAACATTATTGGGAGTTAGGACTGATTTGGCAGAGCTGGAACAAAACAATAAATAGAAATAAGATAAAGATAGAAACAGCTCAAAAGACGAATTGTCTATAGATTTTTATAGATAGTACACTAAAGTGAAAACCTATTATTGTTTTACACCTGAAAAAGAGTCCAATTTTTGTATACGTTATTATAGTACTCATTATTTAAATTCTGTAACTGACACAACCATGGAGAAAATAGAGATGATGTCAAGAACAAAGCCAAAGCTATTGTGGGGTCCCCTAGGGATAAGAGTCAGAATAGCATTGTTGATTGTGCTCATTACACTTGGCACCTTTCTGGTTGGATGGAGAGTACAATATCAAGTAAGACATGGATCCATTAGTCCACTCATAGAGAATGCCCACATCACTAACAAAACTCCAGCTGTGTTTCAGAGACTTTCACTTATCCCCAGAGCCAAAAGATCAGCTGAGCAACAAGAGGAGGAGTTAGGAATACTCGGTCCCAAAGGTGAGGCGATTACAATCAAGATGATTCACCCCCCATATATGCAGTTCTTGTATCAAATGATGAGATGGGTTTAAGTGATTGGGATATGTAGGTGAATTTACAGATTAGGGGAATCTAAAAATACACTGGATCCATGTTTTAGTCTGTGCCAGAAACACCCCTGTTAAGTTTATGGACAACCGACCGGAGACCTGAGCACAATTATTGAAAATGATTACAGTAGAAACAGGCTACTAACCCACAAGTACAGCTTTGTACGTACAAACTCTATGAACAAAATTCCCCAGCAGATTGTGGCGACATTGCAGATATGTCCAGTCACAAAAGTTACTTATGTTCTAAATAACAGTGAGATTTAAAGTAATGGAGAAAATATGGGGACGTTCTTTTATAGTGTGTGAAATATGTGGTGCTTGAAACATGTAGGTATTTTTAATTTATAGAAGAAAATGGTTTCCTGAAAGAGTTATTTGGAGTAGCCATGTTACAGTGGGTGGAAACAATGTTTAGGGATATGGCACAACCATTAGTAGACATTAATTGGGTTTAGATGACATTTAACATCTAAGACAGATAGTAAGATTAGGAAAATAGAGTGGAAAGGATTGGATATGTTTTACCTCAGTGTGTTAGAATTAACTATAGGTAATGCGGCCGAGCTCTCTCTCTCTCTCTGCCTGTCAGAATGCTACGACCCCATCTTCAGACAAATGACCTCACCACAGGAGACTCCTCCTCCTCCGGTTTAAAGACAGACAACCCGAGCTGAACCAACAACGACCTGAGGCATCCAGAACCATCTCCACCTGAGGCATCCAGAACCATCTCCACCTGAGGCATCCAGAACCAAACCAGCATGCTGACAAAGAGGCAAACTCTCATCGGTCCCTCAAACAGGACATGAAGTTCCAAACTGAGCCGCGAGATTTGGCACAATAGCAGAGTGTGGGACATGAGAGCAGAATACACCACTCCATGCAACAGTGTAGAGACTGAAAAGGAGGAGATTAAATGCAAAGCAGTTGGGCCACTGAAAAGAATTACAGCGGGAAGATCCAAGTGCGGATGGACTGAGGAGAAGACAGGACGGAGGAGAAAACAGAACCAGAGGAGTTGGCATGGGCCAGCAGAACGTGAGGGGGTCGTGGCTTGACGACCAGAGGGGGAGAGAAGGAACACAGGAGTGAGTGAGTTTACACATAAACACACTTATTAGAAAATAATCCTAAAAACACACTGAGGGTAGAACATATTATTCAATCTTTTCATAATATAAACAAATTATTCTTATAGAGATTCTTATTCATGTGAGAATTTGGGGAAGATTTAATTTGTCACAATATAGATAGCAGGCAAATCTTTATTTGAATGGAAAATGTTAAAGGTAGAGCTGGAACCAAGCCAAAGAAAGTATTCCAATCTAGAGTATTGGTTTCACCATTGTAGCATGGATATTACCATAGGAGAACTGTTAAGGTGGAAACAACATTTGTTTGTCGTCCAAGATGTAGAGTTTTAAAAAGACACTAAACAAAGAGCGATTGAAGATTTTAATTTAGAAAAAACTAGTACAATTGGGAGTAATACATGCGGGGCCTTGGATCACTCATTTTAATGGTGCATATTTTCAGCAACAAATATCGTTCAGGGAGAAGGGGTTGCTCAACCCACCCTGCAGATGTTTTAAATCTTACTTACAGCTTCAGAGGGAGCGCACGGCACCAGAGTATGAGTTTTAAAAGACAAGTGCCACCGCTCATCCATTTAATCAGTGATGACCTGACATTTAGAGATGTTATTTAAAAGGAGAAACATATCTGCCATGAGTGAAAATTCCTGAATTGAACTACAAACCATTAATGAAATGACTTCTGTTTTTGAAGTCCTTGTTAGAGCACCCAAGGTTCCACACACTGTTAAAGGGGGTTAGCATAGTTATTTAAGTAGACCAGAAATGAAAATAAATTAGTATAATGAGTTATTGATATTCCACCGGTTTTCACACCATTTCAGGGACTTTATCACTGTATTAGAACAGACCACCCCAAAGCCAGTAGGGCTAAGAGACCAGTCCCAGGGGGAGTTTAGGCTCCAGGGTACAAGGATAGCATAGGGGCGCCCAGGGGAGGCCTAAATGTTGCACTCATTCCATGTCCTAAAATACCGATTGATCACGACGGCCCCTTCTAGAGAACATATTACTTTCATACCTTAAATGGTATGAAAGGAGGGAGGGTACATTTCTCATGAGGAGACAGTTACAAATGCTAGTAGAACAAGACGGCCCACCCCAATACAGATGTTGATGAAAATGATGAGTTAGTTTGAATGATGTTAAACGGTATGGATGTTCAGAGATGAGGTTGTTCAATGAATGTCCAGCCGATGTGATTCTTTAAATGATGAAATCATGTGAAGAAGTGAGCAAAATAAAATGCTAAAATGGAGTGAATCCATTTCAATTTACTTATACTATTACAAGATAGTTTATTTCATTTTTATTATTTTTCACTGTTCTATATGGTAGATTTCATGTATTTTCGAATCATTACAATTCTAAAATGGGTAGTTTCTTTTAACTTTGTTAAAACAAGTGCCTTAACACTGAGTGTATTATGAGAACGGTTTCTGTGAAAGGAGGGAGGAAGAAATGTTCTGATACCAAGCCATTGCTGCTATTTTGAAGAACCATATTGAATGTTAACACTAAAAGTTATGCACAAGGGAAAACTTTTATGTTTGAATACAGTCAAAGTATTTTTGTATTTTTGTAAAGTTGAGGATATTCGAACCATTCCATTTTGATTGTATGTTTTTGATATGAGTTATGTACTATGCAGAGTTCAGATGAAGAACTCATTGATTTCAGTATTATACACACCTTTTAGGTGTGTAAGGAGGGACTGTTAGAAATTAAAATCAATGTTTTGATGGCATAATGTACCTTAAATGTACCTTTAGTTTAAATGCTGTTTTATACTGAGAAACCAGAAGTTGTTGTGCACAACCAGTTAGACTTGTATTCTGAAAATCCTTCACCTCCGGTTAGCATTTAGCATGAGGCTAATATACCATTTCCTATAGAGGTGAATTTAGCAGCGATATGATATGATGTTGCACACTGAAACCTACTGATTTCAACACTACAACTATAGACGTCGAGATATTATTATTGTTGGATATTAAATGAAGGTACAGTTTATTTGAGTAAGTTATCGTTTACAGATGTGGGTAGCATGTCACAACATTCGGAGCGACCGGAAATCGAATTGCTGTGAAGGATTTCCTGTATTTTTTGGAGTGTTGATTACAGCGTTTGGAATGTGTTGAATGGAAAGTCATGAAAGAGTTAAGGAGGAGAAAAGGAGTGTTTAGATATATATTGAATGTACAATGTCTGTATACTGTGATATGTGTAACAACGGACATTAAATAGTCGGAGAGCCGGCCCCCAGGGAGGAGCCTGCAGAAGCTATATAACAGCAGCACCTGGGCGGTTCAGCCTCTTTTCTCTGCTAGCGGGGAGCCAGAGGCAGCTGCTTTTCTGTCGGACAATATCCTGTTTGTGACTTTACCGCGCCGTTTTTATTAATTAAAGTACCAATTTGAAAACATCTCAGAGACTCCATTTAGTCTCCTTTTTAAGCTTCTCTTTCCTGGACGTGAGAATAACCATCACAGTTAACAACGTTGACTGGCGAAAAACTCTGCCCGGTTCCCTCGGCCCCCACCGCCTAGAATAAACAGAAGGGCAACCATGACAACCATGCTTCTTCGCTGCTTTTGTGGAGGAAGTTACAGCGCCACGTACAGGCTTCCTGCATATGTACTGCAGCTTCTCCAGCGGTTGGAGCTAAACGGAGCTGTCTCGTGTGGACAGACACTATCCGGATGACTATTGCGTGTGGACGGAAGCTTTTTTGCGATTGTGTTTGCGTTAATCCTATGCGTTTAGCCGTTTTCGTCCTCGTGTGGCCGGGGCATTAGGTGTGAATGCACCCTAAGACTGTTAAACAACTGAACTGCTGAAACAATTTCATAACGTTCATCTGCTACTTAGTAATTATTTATCTATCATCTAATATATCATTCCAATAACTTGTATATACACTCGTATTGCTCTATTCCACTTTTTTAAAACTATTTTTCTTTTTGTATTACTTTTAATATCGGATATTTTAATATTGTTTTAATATTGTCTGCTTATCTGTTTTATTGTGTTGCATTGTTGGAGAAGCCTGTGACCTAAGATGTTCAACGACATAATTACTATTAGCTTTGTTAGTTTGACAATAAAGAACCTTGCTCCATCATTGTTCTGCGGACACTGTTTTGCACGATCCATTTGCATGTAGGATCCTAGTTCTATAAGACATTGAAAAAGTAACACACACCAAGGGTTGTGATGCTTTGCTGATACAGGAAGCAGACTTGATGGCAAAAACTAAATGAAGCATACTCTTTATGAAGAATACTGTTTAATATCAACAACCAAGATTCTTGTTGTAAGACCACAATCAATAACCATGGCTGCACAGTCAGTTCTCTCTTACACATTTTTCCTTCAAAACTCTGATCTGTAGATACATTAAAAAAGATGCACTCTTCCCCTCATCAGACCAACCCTTAATGAGCAATAATTCCTAAAATAAGTTTACGGAAGCTTCTTGAGGCGACACATCTTTCAACTCATCCTTCAAACGGATTATGTCCGTCATAATTGTAAAAGATACAAAAATAGAAATGTTGGCAAAATATTGTTAGAACATTGCATCACTATAAGGACTCCCTGTTTTTTAACTTTATTTTGATTAGAATAAATTGATTTGATTTGATATACTTTATTAATCCCCGTGGGGTAATTGTTTCTCTGCATTTGACCCATCCTAGTGTTAGGAGCAGTGTGCTGCCATTTTGAAAAGCGCCCGGGGAGCAGTGTAGGGATCGGTGCCTTGCTCAGGGACACCTCGGTAGCACTTGGTCTTGCCAGGACTTGAACTGGTGACCTTCCAGTTGACAAGCCAAGTCCCTATCGACTTCGCCACCACCGCCCCAAGTATATACAACTAAACCAGGGAGGACTTTAAAAACGTTATAACTGGCATCCCTTATGTTGTTCAGCTGGAAGTAAATTCCCCATATCAGATGCTAGAAGATAGGAAGATGTTGTAATCTATCATAGAGTAAGCTCCCTTTTAAACTGTCAAATTTCCTCCAAATGTCTCCACGTTGCACTTCCCCGGAGTTAAACAAAAAAGCACATCCCTTTAGAAATAAGTCTGCATTGCTATAAATGTCCTTCATATGCAAAAAGGTTCCTTCTCTCCCACTAAATTCCTTTTTAGTTGCATAAATGGCCACACTTATAAAAAAAAGTATGATTTCCTCACTCCAACCCTTTGCCAAAATGGCGAGAGCTCACAAAAAAGTCCTTATAATATTAAACATAGAGAAGGTTTCAGTGGCAGCCTACACACACACACACACACACACACACACACACACACACACACACACACACACACACACACACACACACACACACACACACACACACACACACACACACAGTATAAATCCCTTCCATGTGACAGCAGTGCATATTTTATCAGCCAGAGGCCTTCCTAATTACCTGCTGCTGCTCCATAATTACTGTCTGATACCTGGAAAAAATAACCTCTCACAGCGAGACACTCCGTCTCTTTGTGTCTTCCCCTCTGCAAACCCCATTTATATTCCAGTACAAATATCCCTTTGTCTCTTTCTGTCGTTATGTGGCTTGTTTCATGGTGCTCAAAGACGCTGGTTGACCGTCAGGCACATGGGCGCGGGAAGGGGGGTGCTGAGGGCGCTGCAGCACCCCCTAGCGGCAGGCAGGGGGTGCGGAGCTCCCCTGTCTGAATTATTATTTGACGGTTATTGCTGCTCCCGCTGTGCATAATCTGTGTAATATGTAGCCAATAAATTCCACATTGTTGGTAAAATAATATTTTGGCCTGCCCCGAATGTTGTTTCTGTAGCCCCGGACAATTCTACCTCCATAATATAATACATTAACCGTGCTTTACGTGAACCTCATCATGACACTAGAGAGGACGACAGGAATGTAATTTCCCGTGTTCAGTGAATGCAACAGAGGCAAGACACCAGACCAATCAGAGAGTTGCATGGAAATAAAAGTGTGCTTGTGTCATTCAAGCTCGACTCTGTGTGTGTGCGGAAATAGCGCATTTAGTGTGTGTGAGAGAGGGAGAGAGAGAGAGAGGGACCGGTGCCAGCAGCAGGGACCGTGTTGTTAGCATCTGGTTAGCTAGCTTTACTAACGGACATACGGAGCTGTTGGTTCCACAACAAGCTGGAGGAGAGCTCTCCTCTCAGACTGAGAGGCTCAGGTGAGCTAAAGGACTCTCTGAGTGTTTAGATAGTTAACTTTAGTCTAAGTTATCTCAGTGGGTCTCAAACGGTTTGGTCACAAATTATTCAAAAGATTATTTCCGCGGCACACCTTCATATGATTATTATCGTTATAAAAAAATAAGAGAATAAAGGAAAAACAGTTATGAAATACTATATGGCAGTAAAACAAGAATACAGTTTGAAAGGGGAGTGATTTGTAAAATATCCATAAAGAAAAAGAACATCTGCTTACAGTTCTGTTTCATCTGGGTGTTGAGAGATGTATCCATAGATCTCTTAATGTTGCTCTTAAAGTGCACCAGATTGATGCTTTTAACTTCAATATTTTAAAAAAATCTTCCCGGGGGAGCATCCCCCCGGACCCCCCTAGAGGAGGTGAGGTCCGCTCCCCACTTGTAAAAAATAGCACTTTACCCCTGCCTATATGCCGTGAGCTGATTATCGAGCCTTCATTGTAACAGTCGCGGGTGTACTGTGTGATTGCGTGTGGGGAGTGCTTTTGTGCGTGCTCTATAGTGCCCGTAATAGTGTTCACTGGAGCACCTCAGCACCCCCACTCAAAATACCTTCCTGCGCCTCTGGTCAGGCATCATTAGTATTACCCAAGCTGCTCTCATCTCTTATTTCAAAACTGGAAAATTATCACGCAAGACCATATTTTTCTTTCTTTCCTCAAGTTTTCAAGGAAACACCAGCATGCACCTGTCTGTTTCCTCTCATGCAGCATGTCCCCCTCAACAAACCCCCTGTAAACTCTCACATTGCAACTGTATTGTCTAGTTTATTATGGAGGTTTCATGGCCTCAACCACCATAAAGATGTGGGGCATATCTATGTTCCCAAGGTCCTATGTTCCCCCTCCAATATTTTTCAACACACACTAAGTAAACCTTTCCAAACGTTTTATTCTGTCCAACTTATTTTCCCATGACCATATGTTCAACTACGTTCCCTTTGATGAGTTTCCACAATAGCCTATGTCCTATAAAGCAATTACAGAGTTAGGGAGACATATTTTCTAGGTTCTGTAGGGTATTCTAGCTCTGAGCCCAGGATTTGCTGAAAAGAATCCAAGTTAACAGCGTTTAATAAAAACAATGAGACGATGATACAATGAAATTGCAAAATGGTTGCACTCGGCCACGAGTATGCTCTTCCGTCCACTCGCCTAGATTGACGGCTGGAAAAGAGACCGACTTCCTGTTGGCTTCCCATCTTATCATCTGTAGTGTTCTCCTATCGGTTTAGCGTTGATGGGGGCGGGTCCAAGGCACGTCCTGTTGTTTTCTGATGGTAGTATTACAATCTTCTAATATATGTTGGTCATTTAAACATTCCCTATAATAGTATTGCAGCGTAATTAAGTGAGGGTTAAAGACAGTGTGTTTAGTGTGCAACACCATGTGTAATTTATCCTTATATTCACATACATGAGAAACGATTAGCTACATGCTAATGCTACAAACAACATCCGGTCCAGAAGTCCGTGGAGTCCCCCATATTCAGTCCGTGGGAAAACACTACTACAGTATATAATATTATTTAAAGTTCCGGCAACATATATTGATTTACTTCTTACAGTTCCTACTGTTCTCCTATCTGCAGGACAAAGGCTGTTTTGTGTCAGTTGTTAGTTCAAAATCTGAGAAAAATATCAATGACTTATGGAGTTCCCCAAGGGTCCATTCTTGGCCCAGCTCTATTTAACATCTTTATGCTCCCAGTAGCTCACATCTTGGAAAACAACAAAAATCCTGCATTCATTTACCAGACAACACTCAAGTTCAAGGTTCAAGGCTTTTATTGGGCATACCAACATAGCTACAGTGTAGTTATGACGATGAAAATATTAGGTCACAGGCTCCAACAGTGCAACACAATAAAACATGAAAAAAAAAAAATAGTGCAAGTAAATACAAAGAGAAAAATAGTAAAAAATATTGGAATATGATATATTAGATAAATAACTTCTAAGTAGCAGCCAGATGAATGCTATGGATGTTGTTTCAACAGTTCAGTTGTTTAACAGTCTTATGGCCTGTGAGGGGAAACTGTCTCTGAGTCTGGTGGTTTTAGTCCGGATGCTGTGGTACCGCCTGCAGACCGAACAGTTTGTGGCTGGGGTGATGGGGGTCTTTGATAATCCTGAGGGCTTTCTTGCTGAGCCGCTGGGAGTAGAGGTCCTCCATGGATGGCAGCTCCGTCCTGGTGATGTGCTGTGCAGCTTTCACCACCCTCTGTGAAGCCTTACGATTGAGGGCGGTGCAGCTGCCGTGATGCAGCCAGTCAGGATCCTCTCTATGGTGCACCTGTAGAAGGTCAGGATCCTCTCTATGGTGCACCTGTAGAAGGTCAGGATGCTCTCTATGGTGCACCTGTAGAAGGTCAGGATCCTCTCTATGGTGCACCTGTAGAAGGTCAGGATCCTCTCTATGGTGCACCTGTAGAAGGTCAGGATGCTCTCTATGGTGCACCTGTAGAAGGTCAGGATCCTCTCTATGGAGCACCTGTAGAAGGTCAGCATCCTCTCTATGGTACACCTGTAGAAGGTCAGGATGCTCTCTATGGTGCACCTGTAGAAGGTCAGGATCCTCTCTATGGTGCACCTGTAGAAGTTGCAGAGTCCTCAGTGATGAGTCCACGTCAGGTCCTCAGTGATGAGTCCACATCAGGTCCTCAGTGATGAGTCCACGTCAGGTCCTCAGTGATGTGGACAACGAGGAACCTGAAGCTGCTGACTCTCTCCACTCTCTCCACTCTCTCCCTGGAATACTTTGCCCCTCCATGTGAGGTCGGCCCAGACCCGGTTTTTTTTTTAATCAACACTTAAAACTCACTTTTTCTCTTTGGCTTTTGTTTAATTATCTATTTATTCATTTATTTATTTATTTAGTTATTTATTTATTCATTTAGTTCTTTATGAAATCCTATGTTATATATAAATATTAAAATAAAGTATTTAAAAAATAGTTTATACATTATTCAAATATAGGAATAGTAGATAGGATTACTTAAAATATAGTACCTTATATTTCATTTTTTTTTCCTTTAGACCCTTGCGGTTTATTCTTAAAAACCCTTACCCACCCCCCATTTCCCCTCTGCTGGTCTACGTACAGAGTCGCTTAGATAAGCGGGGGAGTGCATCTGACGAAGAGATAGGTTGTTGTGCTCCCTATCTCTGTTTCTTGTCCTATATCTAATAGAACTGCTCGGGTCTTGATAGATTGAGTGGGGAAGTTCATGAGATCTTTCTAGAGGGTTATCAAGAATAACTTTTATCCAATGACCTTTCCCCTCTCTGTCTGTGTCTGTGTATTATCTTGTTCCGATTAACCCAGCCAAATCTTTTTTCTTGTTTTGTATCTATATCTACGCCGGGATCCGGAGTCCAGGCTGATCCTCTTGCTGTAGTCCTGTGTCTTGGATCCTCTATCCTGAGTTCTGGATTAAGTCGTGGACTTCGGGTCGTGGCTGAACCTGTCTCTGCGGTCCTGCCTTGGGTCTCGCCATGCTGCTTCCCTGATGGCTTCCACAGGATTGTAGCTGACATCCTCGTGGATTCATCTTCTTATTACAGACACATGCATTTCCTAACATTCGGTCTATATGCTGTAAAATGTATTATCTCTTCGATTTACACACGGCATCTATTGCACGTCTGTCCGTCCTGGGAGAGGGATCCCTCCTCTGTTGCTCTCCCTGAGGTTTCTCCCATTTTTTCCCCTTAAACTGTGGGTTTTCTCTGGAAGTTTTTCCTTGTACGATGTGAGGGTCTAAGGACAGAGGGTGTCGTTTTTCTCATACTGATATTCTGAACAATCTGTGCTGTTGTTGTAAGGTGTCTCTACTGTAGGCTATTTTTATTATATGTACAGCACTTTGGCTCGACCAAAAATCGTTTATAAATGTGCTATATAAATAAAACTTGATTTGATTTGATTTGGTAGTCCCATTGATGGCGATGGGGGCGTGTCCCTCTCCCTGCTGCTTCCTGTGATCCACTATCAGCTCCTTGGTTTTGCTGACGTTGAGATGATTTACATAACAATAAACCAAGATCAGGGTTCGTACGGGTGCTTGAAATCCTTGAAAATGCTTGAAATTTGACGTGGTGTTTTCAAGGATGGGAAAGTGCTTGAATTTTGGGAATGGTGCTTGAAATTGAGATAAAGTGCTTGAAAATGTAAATGCTTTACTTTTACAATAAATTGCTGTCTGACTGAATAGTTCGCTTTTTAGATTAAAAGAAAAATAATTGCTTCGCTTCTACATAAAACAGCTCCGCTGCGGCCTTCCCGCGCTATGCGCGCGACCTGCAAGTGTTTGTGTTACGTGTGACCTGGGCATTCTGATGAGAGTGATAGATGACTGTGTGCCAGGAGGTTGCAGTTTCAACGAGCGTTGGCTAGCAGAAGACAAATACAAGCCATGGCTAAGACGAGGGTCAAGCCCACGAGTAGCCTCCTGCAAAGTTTGCAACAAATAACGATGCGAGAGTCTGCGCTGACGAGCCACATGAAAGGTACGCCGTAGTAAAGCATTTTAGATTAGGCTAACGTTGCATGTTACGTTTGTTTAAGCTAACGTTAGCGAGCTGATTAGCAAACTCGATTGAGGGATAATAATAATTGCAGGGGACAATCATTTCAGAGGAGCGTACCTATGTTGTGTGCGTTACAGTCGCCATCGTGTGGTGTTCAGAGGATGAAGCACTCACGGCATTTCGTGTTATAGTCACGAAATATAATCTATTGATTCGACACAGAGCGATTTTGAAAGCAATGTATTTCTACTGGTAGTATGTTTCGTGCCTAAACCAAATGTGACTTGCTCTCTCGAAATCAGTCACATTGACCCGAAGACACATTTTCGTTTGTATTACTGGTCTGGGGGAAGCTTGCGAGTGTGTTTGTGTATTTTTGCGTTAGTTTCCCGGGGAAACACTCACAAGAAACACCGGCTGTTGTTATGCCTGCTGTGACGTTAAGTTACTCAGTTCTCCGCTTGTAATTATGCCGAAGCTTCAAAGTTGTATTTATCATCTGAATTTGCCGAAACAAGTTTAATATTCTGAAAGCCAAGACTTTGTTTATTTGAAAACGGATGAAAACAAACTGTCTTTATATAAAATTGAAGTATTATTCAAGTAAAACTACATGTTGCTTTAATCCCATGTAATTGTAGAATGAACACAGTCTTCCTTTGAAGATGTATAAGTCAGGTGTCTTGAATAGTCAAAATTACCTAAAATCATTGTACACATTTGTAATTATTATTTTCCACTTGTTAACATTGTGAGTCTATTTTTATGCAGCTCTGCGTGATTTTGTGGCTACAATTCAGACTAATACACTACCAGAGGTGGAATAAGTACTCAGGTATTGTACTTGAGTAAAAGTATAAGTACTCAGATCTTGTAGTGAAATTATAAGTACTCAGATCTTGTACTTAGCAAGAGTAGAAGTACCAGAGTGTAGGAATACTCTGTCACAGTAAAAGTCCTGCATTCAAAATATTCCTCAAGTGAAAGTAGAAAAGTATTCGTAATAATATATATGATATGTTTTATAATGATTGATCATGAAAGTGTTCTCAAAGCTGGTAAAGGTGCAGCTAGTTTGAATGACTTTGTATACTGCAGGGTAGTTTGTGGATTTACTCCAGGTGGAACTAAAGATTTAACACTTGATTAGATTTCACATCATTCATCCTGATCAGTAAAGTAACACCATGTACCTCTGAACTGTAGAGGAGTAGAAGTACACCATGTACCTCTGAACTGTAGTGGAGTAGAAGTACACCATGTACCTCTGAACTGTAGTGGAGTAGAAGTACACCATGTACCTCTGAACTGTAGAGGAGTAGAAGTACACCATGTACCTCTGAACTGTAGTGGAGTAGAAGTACACCATGTACCTCTGACTTGTGTTTACTGCCAACTTAAAAGTACCTAAAAAATAGTAATCAATAATGTATTGAAAAGTTATTTGGCTGATTGTTTTATATTGGCTCAGACAGGTTATATGGGACATACAGATGGGTCACTCATTTTGAAATATTAAACTTAGTTTTCTTTTCTTTAATTTTTCATCCTCGTGTAGAAGACTATCACGAAACACACATTTGGTTGTTTATAGCATAAAGAACATCTGATTTAATGTGAGGTACGGAAATAATAATTTGAGTATGTGTATATAAATATGTAATTTACAACAGCTGTAATATGCTTGAAAAGCTGGAAAATGCACCTTGAAAATGCTTGAAAAGTGCTTGAATTTGACTTTGGAAAAGGTGTAAGAACCCTGCAAGATGATTATTGACCATTACAATCAATGAACTTGTGCATGGAAGTAATCAGTGATTGGGTGTGCCAGTTTCTCCAATCGATTAATGATGAAACAGAAACTATTATTGTTGGTGCCGAAAAAGAATGGTTGTATGTTAGTGCTCGTATTAAAGGTCTAAAAGGAAAACCCCACATCGACATGGCGACAAAACTCAGCCTACATCCTCTTCAAAAATAAAGGTTGAAACAAAAAAAGTCACGACTAAGCAAGACTTGAAACTGGTTCTAGTCTTTTTATTTAGTGGAGTTGATTATTACAACAGTCTGTAAAAAAATCAATCAGACAACCGCAACCTTTTTAGAACATAACAAAAGTTATAGAACACATCACGCCATATCTCAGAGCTATGAACTGGCTTGAATGAATCAAAAACGTTATAACTAAATATTGTTATTGAGCTACAACGCTCTAAATGGTTTGGGGACATAATACATATAAAATATGCTGCTCTGTTGCAACCACAGAGCTCTCAAATCACCGGGCCTTCTCATTGTCCCCAGGGTCCGCCCCAAACATGCAGCTCTCTGGTTCTATCCTCTGAAGATCTTTTAAAGCAGGAGGCTCCACTGCTTCTCCTTATGTTATCTTACTTTAAAACTTTCAAATCTACAGTTTTTCCAGATTTGGAAAAGTATTTTCTCCCTTTTTTTGAGTTGTTTTGTTTTCTGTTTCAAATTTGCTGTTCGTTGGTGCACTTTGAACTGCTTCGTAGCTGAAACTGACCTCACATTGGGAACAAATTGTCTTCCATTCTACAGTCTGTAATTCTGTTCTGTTACAAATCCATGTTTTTAGTTCCATCAAACTACAGGAACTCATACATGAGGGACAAGTCTTTCCATTTAGAGTCCATTTAGCCTGGTTGTTTCTCAGCATTTGATTGATGCAATTTAAACTAAAAACTGTTCTCTATACTAAGACAGGGAAATGTAGAAGTTATGGAAGCTTCTGCATTTACTGTAACTCTTGCGGTTTTGTTTCTGTTCTTTATATCCATTATTCTGTCCTTTTTGCTATTGCTAATAGATTTTGTTCCTGTCTTGTATCTTTCTTTGTTGTAGCTGTGCACACACACACACACACACACACCCACACACACACACACACACACACACACACGCACACACACACACACACACGCACACACACCAGTTGGAGAGCTCATTAGGAGGATGGAGGTGTCGTGTTGCTCTGTCATGATCAGGATAATGCCTCTGGCATCACTTACTATTAATCACATTCTAGGGGGAATGGATAGGCTACAAATACACACACACACACACACACACACACACACATACACACACACACACACACACACACACACACACACACACACACACACACAATATTGTGGATAGATGAGACCAACAGGCTTCCAAAAGCACTACAGAGGGGGGTATAGGGATGCTGTGTGCCCTGCAGAAAGGGCAACAATGACAAATATACTCTCACACACTCAAACACACACCCAAAAACACACACCCAAACACACACACCCAAAAACACACACCCAAACACACACACTCAAAAACACACTGTCAATTTATCAAACTTGTGACAAGCAGCTTTCTAAGACAAGGCATCATTGTGTTCATGTGCAAAGATCATAATTGAGACCTACAGCAGCACATTGGAATTGCTTTCTTTTTATTATCTTTATAACTGATTCAAATGATTGATTGGAGCAAACCTCGCACTGTAGGAGTTAGAGAGAGCACAATAGTTAAACCAACGGAGAATATAATGGATATGATTGGCAGGGGATTTTAACTTAAATGGACAAATATACAGTGTTCTTATCACATATTTTAAAACGATTGAGTCTCACATACCGGTGTTGCTTAATACTTCTTTAAACTAAATTCAATTTCCATGAAAGACTGGTAGAAATATTTCTAGAAACTAATCCAGCATCAGCATGACTTTTGCCATCAATGCATGCAATGGAAACCAGCCACAGTATTATAAACCAACACACATATGTTGCATGTATATATGGAGATACACTGTCATATTACACAGGCTGGTTTGTTCAGTTGAACCAAAATAAACCATCCATCCATCTTCTCCCGCTTATCCGTGGTCGGGTCGCGGGGGTAGCAGTTCCAGCAGAGAGCCCCAAACTTTCTTTTCCCTGGCGACATCAACCAGCTCTGACTGGGGGATCCCAAGGCGCTCCCAGGCCAGCGAAGAGATATAATCCCTCCACCTGGTCCTAGGTCTACCCCTTGGTCTCTTCCCAGCTGGACGTGCCTGGAACACCTCCCTAGGGAGGCGCCCAGGTGGCATCCTAACTAGATGCCCGAACCACCTCAACTGGCTCCTTTCGACGCAAAGGAGGAGCGGCTCAACTCCGAGTCCCTCCCTGATGACCGAACTTCTCACCTTATCCCTAAGGGAGACACCAGCCACCCTGCGGAGAAAACCCATCTCGGCCGCTTGTATCCGCGATCTCGTTCTTTCGGTCATGACCCATCCTTCATGACCATAGGTGAGGGTAGGAACGAAAATGGCCCGGTAGACAGAGAGCTTTGCCTTCTGGCTCAGCTCCCTTTTCGTCACAACGGTGCGGTAAAGCGACTGCAGTACCGCTCCCGCTGCTCCGATTCTCCGGCCCATCTTACGCTCCATTGTTCCCTCACTCGAGAACAAGACCCCGAGATACTTGAACTCCTTCACTTGGGGTAAGGACTCATTCCCTACTTGAAGTGGACAGTCCATCGGTTTCCTGCTGAGAACCATGGCCTCAGATTTGGAGGTGCTGATCCTCATCCCAGCCGCTTCACACTCGGTTAAGAACCGATCCAGTGAGTGCTGAAGGTCGCAGACCGATGAAGCCATTAGAACCACATCATCTGCAAAAAGCAGTGGTGCAATCCTTAGTCCACCGAACTGCAGACCCCCTCCCCCATGACTACGCCTCCAAATCCGATCCATGTATATTACAAACAGGATTGGTGACAAAGCGCAGCCCTGGCGGAGGCCAACCCTCACCGGAAATGGGTCCGACTTACTGCCGAGGACCCGGACACAGCTCTCGCTTTGGGAGTACAGAGATTGGATGGCCCTGAGTAGAGACCCCCTCACCCCATACTCCCGCAGCACCTCCCACAGTAACTCCCTGGGAACTCGGTCATACGCCTTCTCCAAGTCTACAAAACACATGACACATGTAGACCGGATAAGCGTACTCCCAGGCCCCCTCCAGGATCCTGGCGAGAGTAAAAAGCTGATCCGTCGTTCCACGACCAGGACGGAATCCGCATTGTTCCTCCTCAATCTGAGGTTCGACAATCGGCCTGACCCTCCTTTCGAGTACCTTAGAGTAAACTTGCCCGGGGAGGCTGAGTAGTGTGATGCCTCTGTAATTGGCACACACCCTCTGATCCCCCTTTTTAAAAAGGGGAACCACCACCCCGGTCTGCCACTCCTTCGGTACCGTTTCCGACTTCCACGCAACGTTGATGAGACGTGTCAACCATGACAGTCCCTCAACACCCAGAGCCTTCAGCATTTCCGGGCGGATCTCATCCACCCCCTGGGCTTTGCCACTGTGGAGTTGTTTGACGACCTCAGTGACCTCCCCCCGGGAGATTGGTGTTGATCCCCCGTCATACTCCAGCTCTGCCTCTAACATAGAGGGCGGAGTTGTCGGGTTCAGGAGTTCCTCAAAGTGTTCCTTCCAACGCCCTAACACTCCATCAGTTGAGGTCAACAACGTCCCATCCTTACTGTACACAGCTTGGATGGTTCCCTGCTTACCCCTCCTGAGGTGTCGGACAGTTTTCCAGAACAACTTTGGTGCCGCCCGAAAGTCCTTCTCCATGTCTTCTCCGAACTTCTCCCACACCCGCTGCTTTGCCTCGGCCACGGATGAGGCTGCTGCCCTTCGGGCCTGTCGGTACCTTGCAACTGCCTCGGGAGTCCCCCGGGATAACAAATCCCTGAAGGCCTCCTTCTTCAGTCGGACGGCTTCCCTGACCACCGGTGTCCACCAGGAGGTTCGAGGGTTACCGCCCCTTGAGGCACCTAGGACCTTGAGACCACAGCTCCCCGCCGCGGCTTCGGCAATAGAGGCTTTGAACACCTACCACTCTGGTTCAATGTCCCCAACCTCCACAGGAATGCCCGAAAAGCTCCGCCGGAGGTGTGAGTTGAAGGCCTCCTGAACTTGGGCCTCCTCCAGACGTTCCCAGTTCACCCGAACTACACGTTTGGGCTTACCAGGTCTATCCAGAGGCTTCCCCCGCCACTCGACCCAACTCACCACCAGATGGTGATCAGTTGACAACTCCGCCCCTCTCTTTACCCGAGTGTCCAAAACATACGGCCTCAGGTCCGATGATACGATAACGAAATCGATCATGGACCTTCTGCCTAGGGTGCTCTGGTACCACGTACACTTATGAGCATCCTTATGTTCGAACATGGTGTTTGTTATGGCCAATCCATGACTAGCACAGAAGTCCAGTAACAAACCACCACTCCGGTTCAGATCAGGGGGGCCGTTCCTCCCAATCACGCCCCTCCAAGTGTCTCCATCATTGCCCACATGTGCGTTGAAGTCTCCCAGCAAGATTAAAGAGTCCCCTTCAGGAGCCCCATACAGGACTCTTTCCAGGGTCTCCAAGAAGGCCGTATACTCTGAACTGCTGTTGGGTGCATAAGCACACACAACAGTCAGAGTTTTCCCCCCCATAACCCGCAGGCGTAGGGAGGCGACCCTCTCGTCCACTGGGGTAAACTCCAACAACGAAGCACCTAACCGGGGACTTGTGAGTATCCCCACACCCGCCCGGCGCCTCACACCTTGAGCAACTCCGGAGAAGAATAGAGTCCAACCCCTATCCAGAAGTAAGGTTCCAGAGCCGACGCTGTGCGTAGAGGTGAGCCCAACCAGATCCAACTGGTAACGCTCCACCTCCCGCACAAGCTCCGGCTCCTTCCCCCCCAGAGAGGTGACGTTCCACGTCCCCAAAGCCAGCTTCTGTCGCCCGGGTCTGGTCCGTCGAGACCCTCCGCTTTCACTGCCACCCTTCTGGCAGCGCACCCGACCCCATCGATGTTTCCCGTAGGTGGTGGGCCCGCGGGACGGAGAAGCGGAGGTGTTGCCCACGTTGCCTTTTCGGGCTGGGCCCGGCCGGGCTCCGTGGCAAGCCCGGCCACCAGACGCTCGCCGACGAGTCCTCCTTCTGGGCCTGGCTCCAGAAGGGGACCCCGGGCTTCCTCCGGGCCGGGTATCCTCACTTCTTGTGTCGTCTTTCATGAGGTCTTTTGAACCAATCTTAGTCTGGCCCCTTGCCTGAGACCAATTTGCCATGGGAGACCCTACCAGGAACACAAGGTTCCAGACAACACAGCCCCCAGGTTCATCAGGGCACACAAACCTCTCTACCACGGGAAGGTGCTGGTTCTTCAGAGAGGGCCAAAATAAACCGAATATGTTAATACATTGGAGGACATGTAGAATGTATCATCTATGCTACCAATTATGTCATAAAACGGTTTCTTTTTTTTCCGTCTGTCAATTTCACTATTAAATGTTAATCAATAGATCACCATAACTTTCGCATGACCATCACCTGAGGGTCAAGATGTTTAACTTACCCAATGGACAACACATCTACCAAGCTTTTACTTCCTATACTTACTAATAACATAGCATTTTAATATCTCAACATGCCAATGTTAGTATGTTAACATTTAGCATGTTTAGCCTTCTTTAGCATCTGAAGCACTGCTGAGTGTATTATCTTGGCGAATTAAGTTTGCATGGCTGAAGTCTCTATGCGTGGTCAGCGTTAAATGGACGTTGGTCATATCACAACATTAATGGCATAATCCCTTGTTTAATTTTACTTGTCAACCAAAGGTATTCAAACCCTTGCCAAGCTTTCCTCACTTTTGATACTAGGTATCTAATAATGACACGGATGGCTTCACATTGGAGTTCTCACACTGACGCGAAAGAGAGCCTTGTGCGCTTTATTCAACCTCTGCCCAAGCGTCAGCATTTGAAATCCTGATAGCAGGACAGATGAAAGTTGGGCCTGGCCAGCTGAGTATGAAACGTTCTCAGTCTGTACACAGGATAAACCTTGTAATTTGAAACATAACATGGACCTTACTCTGGCTTGACCCTCAGGATACAAAACCTAGCATTATCTTTTTCTAGTGGATGGATCTTATAATATAGTTGACCCTTTTTGTTATAGTAATGTAAAAGTGTTCTGATGTGTAGAGAGCAATAGAGCCTCAAACTACAGCGACATGGCTAAATAAAGTTATTTTGAATCGTGTTGTGTTTGATTTTTCAAACATTGAGCTAATAATTAAGCTCCTGTTATTTTCAATTCTTTATTCAATAACCTTTTTGGCCACACAGCAAGAAAGACCTTTCTTTCAGAGCTTTGTCTGGGTGTTCAATCTTTTAATGTAAATGTATTAGCACTGCAAAAGAGTGAAACATCTCATAAATCAAACTGACAGACTGTAAGAGTTGTGGGAAACTTTTCTTTCCCTTACAATACATTCCTTGTTTCAATGCTATGATATCCCATCTCATTCCTGGCCAATGAGGCCTTGCCTTGGTACCCCACGCTCATACACTGTGACTCATCTCGTCTTATGTATTCTATCCCAGTGCTTCTCTCAGCTTTTTCCTCCATTTTCTCAGATGCTGGACTCTCGCTGGCTTTCAGCAGCAGCTGAGGCTGGGCCCAGCATGGGGTGCTCTATAATTGATGTGTAAGCCACTCATTAACAAATGCTTGGGAGTGTGTGTGCAGAGCATAGCAAGCAGAGAGGCTCGCTGTCAGGAGAGGACAACCAGTGCTAGTGGAGCCTCTCAGATGGGGGTGCTGCATGCAGCCCCCTCAGCACATTTCCGATATTACGTCATATCGGACGCAAATCTGGATCAGCTGCGTTGTTCCCCCGTTTTTAGAGATTTGGGTACGGAGGGAGGGTTTTGTTTTCTGACACTTGGTGAGTTCCCTGACACACCGGACACACATATGTATGCATAGCAGACGTAAAGAAGTGCATTTTGCATGATAGGAGACCTTTAAAACAACAAACACATAAGGTGCTGGTCCCTCTGGGAAGAAAGCCAGTAGGGACTGAGATGGCCGACTTTAAAGGCCACAAGGAGACTGGCCATGTTACCCTGATGATGGAGCCACGCCTACCAGGACCTGTAGGGAACACACACACACACTGACATCAACAAGCCCTGCTCGACTGAAAGGGTCGTCACAACAGCAACACATTTTGTACATGTTATAAAAAGCTCTTTAGCAGTGTAATCTAAGTCTACGGTCATTACCTTTCAATCACCAGTATTTTGTCTAAAAGCCTGTTATTTAAAACACTTTCACATAAATATCCTCAGCTTGCTCAGGAGCAGGACTAACACAGAAGCACATGTTGAGACAACCCTGGGTCTGTCCAATGTTTGGAGTGTGTCTGTGTAATGTGTTGTGTACAGAGTGCCTGTGGGCAGAGTGAAGGCCAAGTGTCACCTGCTTTTAGGAGGGCTGCAGACCATGCTTTGTCCTTTTGTTAGCCATGCCACAAGCCGGAGACCCACATGTCCACGTGTTTTTAAATGTCATGTTAAGTCTTCAGTTTGGCCAACTAAATTCAATAATGGTGACTTTTTTGTTAACTTCCTTTTTTGGGGGATCGTGCAGGATAACTCCCCAATGATAATCCTCTCAAAATACTAGATTTCTTGCAGGACCAAATCGGCATTTGATGAAATGCTGATTGTTTTTACAGCTTTCCATCCAGATATTCGGCATCATGAATGTTGTGGCTGATAACGGTACAGAGCTGCACCGTAAGGTGGTTCTTCTTCTAATCCGTTTCCAGTGTTCTCTTGTATCTCTTAAAATTGCTGTTTAGGTACCAAGTTGCAAAGTGGAAGCTGGTGAACAGGAAATCATGCAGTGGTAACACCTGGGTACGCCACTGTCCTTGTGATACATGCCCAATTTAGAAAAGTAATTGTGAACTCCGTGAATTAATGACTTGAGTCTCCAATTTAATTCAATTATGGTGATTTGTTTGTTATCTTCCTCTTTGTTACTAGAAGGAGCTAATTTGTAACACTATATACTTTCTCTGTTATGTTTGAATTGAAAATTGAATGTTTCATTTTCTCTTAACATTATATTACGGATCTTTATCAACAGGACATTGATTCTTTTGTGAAGCTATTGTTGTGGTGAATTACTTATTTTGAGGGAGACAATGATGTCACTAACCCATGACAAAACCTTAAATCTCATCAATGGTTATTTTATGGGTCTGTCTGGTTGTGATAATAACATATTTTAGGACGACTGTTCAAATTCCCTCCATCATGACGCTGGGTTTTCAGGGATGCAAACTCATCAGGTATGAAAAAGGTAACAAGGATCCGATCCCCCGGACCCCACGGAATATCGGCTTTAAAATGAGGAATAACAAGATTTTAGCAGTCAGAACTAAAGCAGTTAATAATAACAGAAATCTAATATAAATATATAAAAACATTTATTTTCATGCCTCTGTTCAAGGCTTAGTCTTTCTATCTGTATAGCCACTGGTGTAAAGTAACTAAATTCATAAACTCAAGTACTATACTTGGGTACAATTTTGAGCTACTTGTACTTTATTTAAGTATTTCAATGTTTTGCTACTTTGTACTTCTACTCCTCTACAGATCAGAGGTACATGGTGTACTTTTCCTCCACTCCATGTATTTAATACCTTTAGTTACTTCACAGATGTGGATGAATGATGTGAAAAATAATCAAGTGTTAAATCAGACTTTAGTTCCACCTGGAGTAAATTCACAAGCTACCCTGCAATATCAAATCAAATCAAATCAAGTTTTATTTATATAGCACATTTATAAACGATTTTTGTTCGAGCCAAAGTGCTGTAGGCCTACATATAATAAAAATAGCCTACAGTAGAGACACTTTACAGCAAATACAACAGCACAGATTGTTCAGAATATCAGTATGAGAAAAACGACACCCTCTATCCTTAGACCCTCACATCGTACAAGGAAAAACTTCCGGAGAAAACCCACAGTTTAAGGGGAAAAAATGGGAGAAACCTCAGGGAGAGCAACAGAGGAGGGATCCCTCTTGTAAGGATGTGCAGTTTTCCCTCCTTCTGCTTCTCTTTTTGTTTCATGTTTGTTTGTATCTGTCTGTCTTCCTGGCTGGGCGTGGCTGACCTACTTTCAGTTCCCGTCAATTCACCTCCGCAGCTGCTACTCATCTTCCTGATTCATCTACTCACCCACACCTGCTTATATACCCGGCTTCCTCATCCAGTATTCACCAGTTCGTCGTCAAAGATACACTGGTAACTCGTATTGATTGCTAGAAAGCTAACCTAGTTCCCAAGTCAAAGTTATATTCTTAAACCTGTATTTCTCTGCCCAGAATCCGTCTACTACTCTGCCTGCCACGTCCAGCCAACACCACCTCGTCAGCGAACCTCGGATTATCTTCACTACCAGCTCCAGCCTGCTCACTCTATTCAACTCTGATTCCCCGGCTCATCTCACCCGTGTTCCGCTGCGAATCTCCGAACCCCGGCTTCAGCCTGCTCTCTCCGACATCCTCCGGATCTTCAACTACGGACCTCCACTCTCCCCCCCCCGTAGTTATTCCCAGATCCGGATGATTAATTCCACAGCAGTATTGTTTGAATTTTGAGTTGGAAATTAAATTATTTTTGCTTCCATACTCACGTCTCCTCCCTTCCGTGTTTGTATTGAGGGTTCAGCCTATAAGCGCTCTTTGAGCTTAACACCTCTCCCAGGACGGACAGACGTGCAATAGATGCCGTGTGTAAATCGAAGAGATAATACATTTTGCAGCATATAGACCGAATGTTAGGAAATGCTTGTGTCTGTAATAAGAAGATGAATCCACGAGGATGTCAGCTACAATCGTGTGGGAGCCATCAGGGAAGCAGCATGACGAGACCCAAGGCAGGACCGCAGAGACAGGTTCAGCCACGACCCGAAGTCCACGACTTAATCCAGAACTCAGGATAGAGGATCCAAGACACAGGACTACAGTAAGAGGATCAGCCTCGACTCCGGATCCCGGCATAGATATAGATACAAAACAAGAAAAAAGATTTGGCTGGGTTAATCGGAACAAGAGAATACACAGACACAGACAGACAGAGGTCAAAGGTCATTGGATACAAGTTATTCTTGATAACCCTCTAGAAAGATCTCATGAACTTCCCCACTCAATCTATCAAGACCCGAGCAGTTCTATTAGATATAGATAAGAAACAGAGAGAGGGAGCACAACAGTATACAAAGTCATTCAAACTAGCTGCACCTTTACCAGCTTTGAGAACACTTTCATGATCAATCATTATAAAACATATCATATATATTATTCTGAAATGGACCAATCTGCACAATGACTACTTTTACTGTCGCTACTTTAACTATATTTAGATGAGAATACTTTTCTACTTTTACTTGAACATTTTGAATGCAGGACTTTTACTGTAACAGAGTATTCCTACACTCTGGTACTCCTCTTCTTGTTTTGCTCGATCTCAGTGCTGCATTCGATACTATCGACCATGATGCATCTGGTTGAACGCAGGTGTCCCGCACCTCGTGGAAAACATTAGATTGGAGCAGAGCACGAGGCACGTCGAACACATTGAGGCCACAGGCTGAACACGCGCGCCAGACATACACACCTGTCGCTGCTGTGTGGAGGAGATTTCGCAACGGAGGAGTCCCGCGGCTGAAGGCCGCCATCCGCTGGGGAGACCTGCACAGCTGTTTTCTGCTTCTGCCGGTGCGGAGGCCTGATCGGGGGATATCGCGGAGAAACCGGAGTGTTGCCACACTGCTGGTTGCCTATTCCTTGCTGCTGTCCGTGGTTTTGTTTCGGGAACTTCGTGGATGCTGTTGTGCTGAACTGGGAAAATGGCAAATGTCGTGTTTCTGCTGTGCCTTTTTTTGACTGTGTTGGACAATGAGAAGATCGGTAGTCATCCTGAAAAATCTGCTGGATTCGGGTCTGTTCTGTCGCCGGCAGTGGACATCCCCTGTACAGGTTCGGATGGGTTGCACAAACATTTGCTGGTTGCACTGTCGCGGACATTCATCTCGTCAAATGTCTGTCTTTCTCACTTGCCTGCCACGATGGTCCTTCAGAATTGTTTTTTGAACTCTAATCTCACTTTCGCAAAGTTTTCTGGTGACTCTAAAACAGTTGACAATGTTTGTGTGTTGATTAAGAGGAAAAGGTGCTTGGTATTTTTATTGTTGTTGCTATCGGGGAATGTACAGCCAAATCCGGGTCCACCTAGTACTTTTAGTCAAATAGCTACTCCTGCTGATTTTATTTCTAGATCGGGGTTAGGTTTAATTCATTTAAATGTGCGTAGTCTGTTACCTAAATTAGATTTTGTCCGTATTTGGGCGAGTTCAACTGATGCTGATGTCATTGTCTTATCAGAAACGTGGCTTGACAAATCCATCCTGGCCTCTGACATTTACATAAATGGTTACAATGTATATCGCACTGACCGTCCTAAAAAAGGTGGTGGCGTTGCCATTTATGTGAAAAATAAGTTTTGTGTAACAAATATGGTTTCCAAATCGGTTAGTAAACAACTGGAATTTTTAGCTGTGAATGTCGAAGTCACAAAGGGTCAACAGGTCATGGTGGTGGGTTGCTACAGACCCCCCTCAGCTGTCAAGGACTCCTTATCTTCACTGGCAAAACTGTTATCTCAACTTTCCTACAAGGAAATAGTGCTGCTTGGTGATTTTAATTGGGACTGGTTAACTTCTGTGTCAGAGGACTTTAAAAACCTGTGTACCTCTTTGAACATTACTCAGATTGTAGATAGTCCTACTCGCCCAAACATTAAGTCCCCAAATAAATCCTCCTTAATTGATCTCATTTTAACAAATGTGCCACATAAATACTCATCTGTGGGAGTATTTGCTAATGATGTGAGTGACCACTGTGTTGTAGCCACAATTAGGGACACTAAGATCCAAAAAGTGAAACCACGCATTATCACAAGGAGAGATAAAAAACACTTTGTGGAGCAGGGTTTTTTACACGATCTGTTTGATTTTGATTGGGGTAAGATCAATCTGTGTGCGGATGTAGAAACTGCATGGTCTTATTTTTATGAAAATTATAGATAAACATGCACCTCTGCGTAAATTCAGAGTGAAGGGTCGAGACAATCCCTGGTTTTCCGCTGAACTATCCAGTCTCCTTCATGAGAGAAACAATGCCTGGGCTAAGGCTAGGAAATCAGGCTCAGAGGTAGAATGGCTACGCTTTTGGCAGCTAAGAAATAGCTTCACATCACAAATAAAAAGTGCTAAATCAAAGTTCTATTTGTCAGTTACCACAGAAAATCTGAATAATCCTAGGAAATTTTGGAAAGCCATAAAATCGATTTCCACTGGTGATATTCCAAATGAGCTACCTCCATGCCTTACCACAGAATCTGGCATTATATCAGACAGGGCTACTATGCTCAATTGTTTTAATAAGCATTTTGTGTCTTGTGGCTCGCTGTTTGATTCTGTCACTGACTGTGCTTCTGCTTCTGTGAACGCTCCAATCCTTGAACAATGTGGTCTGGAAAACCCTTTCAGTTTTACCCCTTTTACTGTTGGTGTTGTCCATGATGTTTTATCCAAGTTAGATCCTAGGAAACCGGCTGGCCCGGACAACCTAGAACCTTTCTTTTTAAAGATAGCTGTAGATTTTATTGCTCCACCGCTTACTTCTCTTTTTAACCTCTCCCTTAGCACAAATACAATTCCTAAAGTATGGAAGTCTGCTTATGTCTTGCCTTTACTGAAAGGAGGGGAGGCAACTATTTTAAATAACTATCGGCCAATCTCGAAATTGTCAGTTCTGGCTAAAGTGCTTGAACGACTAGTGAGTGAGCAAGTAAAGGACTTTTTATGTATAAATGATATCCTGTCGAAACATCAGTCGGGCTTCAGGAAAAAACATGGCACCATCACTGCCACAATGAAAGTTGTAAATGACATCACTAGTTTTTTAGATAATAAGCAGAGTTGTGCAGCTCTGTTTATTGATCTCTCTAAAGCGTTTGACACCGTTGATCATCGCATTTTAAAACAGAGGCTACTCAGCATTGGCTTGTCCAGCCTTGCAGTGGGGTGGTTTGTGAACTACCTCTCTGAAAGGTCCCAATGTGTACACTTTGATGGGCTCACTTCTGAGTGGTTGAGCATTTCTAATGGTGTACCTCAGGGTTCTGTTCTAGGTCCACTTTTATTCTCCATTTATATTAATAGCTTGGGTGATAATGTGGAGGAAGCTACCTTACATTTTTATGCGGATGATACTGTGATGTATTGTGCAGGTACCTCAGTTAAGGAGGCTATTGTTAAATTACAGACTGTTTTTAACACTGTTCAGACTCAGCGCTTAAGCTTCTTTTAAATGTGGATAAAACCAAGTTAATGCTCTTTTCAAAAGCTAAAAAGTCACCAGAGCCTGTTTTAGATATTGTAACCATGCAAGGAAAAAAACTTGAAGTGGTAACCTCTTACAAATACCTTGGTATCTGGCTTGATGACTGTCTTTCTTTTAAACTGCATGTAAATAACCTGCTTAAAAAACTGAGGGTTAGGCTAGGTTTTTTTTATAGAAACAAGTCCTGTTTCTCTCTTGAGGCCAGGAAAAGGCTAGTCACTGACCTTTTTACCTGTGCTGGACTATGGTGATCTATTTTATATGAATGCGCCGGCCAATTACCTCACCAAGATAGATGCCGCCTATCATAGTGCACTAAGGTTTGTGACAGACTGTAAGACTTTGACTCATCATTGTACCCTGTATACAAGGGCAGGGTTGCTTTCACTTACTGTGCGGCGGCTAAATCACTGGTATCTTTTTATTTATAAAGCAATGTTAGGGAAACTTCCGTCTTACATCTGTTCCCTGATCTCACAGCGTATTGTAAATGGCTACTGCCTGAGATCTAAAGCTGTGGTTGTATTACATGTGCCAACTGCTAGGACTGTATTAGGAAATACAGCTTTTAGATGCGCAGCGCCGCTAGCATGGAACAGTCTACAAAAGGAATGGAAGCTAAGCAGTTTGATTCCATTTCATGTTTTTAAAGCTAGGATAGACGCTATACAATCAGAAAATATTGGTGTCTGTAAATGCTACTAGTATACAAACTGTAGTATCATATAATGTCCTTTGTTTTCTGTCATGTTTGTATTAATGTTTGGAACTAATTGAAGCAGGTCACCATTGTAAAAGAGGTCTATGATCTCAATGGGTTTTATCTGTATAAATAAAGGTTTTGAATTGAATTGAATTTCTACTTTTACTCAAGTACAAGATCTGAGTACTTCTACTTTTACTCAAGTACAAGACCTGAGTACTTGTAGTCAAGTACAATACCTGAGTACTTCTACTTTTACTCAAGTACAAGATCTGAGTACTTCTACTTTTACTCAAGTACAAGACCTGAGTACTTCTACTTTTACTCAAGTACAAGATCTGAGTACTTCTACTTTTACTCAAGTACAAGATCTGAGTACTTCTACTTTTACTCAAGTACAAGATCTGAGTACTTCTACTTTAGCACAATATCTATACTTATACCACTTATAGCATATGAAAAAAACTATTAGAAAACGAAGGCTAAAGCTAACGTTAGCAGATTGTGACAATGTTAGTTAGCTAGCTCAACGATTCCTTAAATAATATTGCGACAGAAAAACTTTGAGCTCCGACAGGGAGCTCTGCTCTGAACACCTGAACGGCCGTTCTAACAGCTGTTTACCAGCGGTCCAACACAGTGACTCCGGACCACACAGTTAATATTAACGAACGCACCCGTAGGTAATGTAGCTGCTGAAGTTAGAGCCTCATCGCGGAGCAGCAGAGCCGACAGGCAGGAAGACTAGAGCACACAGCGCTTCATTATAATATATAAAAAAGAACACCATGCGTGTCATGATGGCACATAACAGCTGGCGGCCGCAGATTACTCCGGGTCCCAGACCCCCCCCCCCCCCCCCCCCCATACCCCAAACATATTTTTATTGCAGATCTACATGAATCATACAAACGACCTATTTTGGATTCAAAACGGCAAATTTCGCCGAAAGATGACAAGTTTGCATCCCTGGTTTTACTGGTTAGTTGCAAACTGGAAATAAGATCCTTTTCCTCAGGGGTTGTTGTTAGCATCTTGAGAGATAGAGGGTGGCCGTATTTACTTGTATCTAAGTTGCTTAGCCGCACACAAATTACCCAAGGCAAACAAAAGTCTTGGTTCTTTATTTTCCCTGTTGCTAACTGGCTTATGTCAACTGGGAAAGGCAATGGCAATAAGAACATTTACTGACTACTTAAACCTGCATACTGATATATTTTCGCAAATTGAGGCATCCGAAACAAGCTATACACACCTGACATAAACCCTTAAGTTAATGTTTCACATACAAGCAAACAGTTGCCAATGTGCACATTCAGCGCAAACAGAGCACCATCAGAAACCATCAGTCATGTTTGGGTCCATCGGAGGAATGATCACATTAGATCTGTTATTGATTTATACCAACTGTAGGAGCAAACACAATAGTGGTGGCTTAAAGCCCACCTCTGCTCCGCGCCGTCCTTTAGATGAGCCTGGTCAGATTTAATAAAAGAAGGAGTTCAGAACACCGGCATAAAAGTTATAACAATAATCTGATTTTAATACAGTAAAAAACACAATACGAAATACAGAGTGCCCTGAAACAGAGCACTCCGGGCTCCCCGCTCTACTGCCGTGCGATACAGATATCGGGACCAGCCAGTCAGAAACAGGGAGCATTTTGCATGAAGAAACAACAGTATATATGGACATATTTGGGGCGGAGATGTGTGTCGGCTCTTCCGTCCCATTTTACTCCTAAGGTGTTCTTACTGGTTGGATTCACGTTGGGTCGGGCCCAATACAGCGAATCAGAGTTCTGGGAAAAAGTATTGTTCTTCTGAACAGAGCGTGACAGCCTCGGAAGTATACAAGGTCAGAATCACTTTTTATCTTATACCTGGGTTAACTCCTTTACTTTCCCAAGAAAGATTTCACACAAACTATTCCTTCCCAAACAATCAAACATTGTACACAGATATATTGGTATCAAACATTGTACACAGATATATTGGTGCTTGGGATTATATTGGCCCCAGAAAGAACCTTGAAAAAGAACATGTGTGTGTGTTAGTGAGGGGAAGTGTATGTGTGTGTGTGTGTGCTGATAAGCGGAGGCGTATGTGTGTGTGTTGCTGATATCTGGGTCAAGGAGTTTATGTGTGTGTGCTGCATGGAGACAGGAGGTGTATGTGTGTGTGTCTGCTGATGGGAGGAAGTGTATGTGTGTGTGTCAGGGTCTCTGGGTTATGGAGTGTAAGTAAGAAGGTTTATATAGGATTACTTTAAAACAGTCCCAAATAATACATGTTCACTTCAATACAGTTCAAGATAATACCTGTTTACTTTAATACAGTTTAGAACAATATATGTTTGCTTTACAACCCATACAGTAAGATACATATCTGGCTTTGAAGTTGCCAAATGCTCCAATACTGTATATTCTCTAACTGTCAGCTGTTTGCTGCTGAACAGGTAGTCTGTAGAGGGGGTTCGGTCTTTTCCTGCCCTAACCTTAACCCTAGGCGCAATAGATGTTTGTGTAAGTTTCATGACAATCCATCACACTACATTTCTGAGAAACAGTATTTCAAAACTGGTTGACCAACTAAAAGCCAACCAATACACGCAAATGTACCCTGAAGTTCAGTGACCTCTTTTTAAACAATACATCTTAAACCACGATTCAAGTTCTGAAAAAGGCTAGTTAAAAACAATAGCAAGAAAGTGAGGTTTGGAAGCTGGAGTCAGCTGCCACATAAAACCCTTTTAGACAGATTAAGTTTACTTTCTCATGCACAGTGTGTGCCGCGGGCAAATGTTATTGCACATTTAACTCTGTATGAGTCTGAAGCTGATTATGGTGTCTTAGAACATTTCCTCTCTGACATTTAATTACTGTCTCTTGGTGAAAAATAAACGGACAAACTGTTCATTATTCTTACATCATCATTCAAGTCGATGTTATATCACTATTATTAATGCTGCTTTGGCGTTCAGCCTGTTTTCTGACATGTTTTTGCCCTTTTTCCTTCTTTATTGTAATATCATACAGTATAAGTGCTGTTTCTCAGAGTGCATGAGTGAGCTATTATAATAGTGTTGACGGGATCACGGCCATTTCACCTTCAGCCAGTCATAACATGGTCATCTAGGTTAAAGTTTATCTCAGAGAGCAGCGGTTCAATGCCCATCAACGTCACATACATCACTTATTGTGTCATAATCATGGTCTCCTTGGTCTGTTATGGATCCAGCTACAGTCAGATATTTGGCCTCAGTCCAACCTATTTTACCTTTCTGAGGTTTGCAGTCTCTTTATATACAGTATGTTATAACAAAAAGTCCTGTGACTAATGACATCAAATGTTTTAAATTTCAAACATGTCCAATGGTTTGAATTTTTGAAAATACTCGAATGTAGTGTGGAAGACCAATTAAAATGTTTTAATGGTCTGAGAGTGATTCAGGGTTAATGTTTTAAATAGAAAAAGTCTGATTGTATAAGAAAAGCAAAAGCATTTTTCCCAATGAGTTAATGATCTAAGTCGTCCTCAATACAGCTTGACATTACATTTAAATGTTATAAAATATGTTCTCCGTAAAAGAGACGGTGAAAACGGGTGATGTTTATGCTACAGTGTTGTCTGTTCACTAAGTTCATTTTAACATTTAGTTTTGCTCAAAAATATCTTGGGTTGTATTTTTCTCTGCCTTTTTTACTTCTAGCAAAGATGGCAACAGCCGTGCTGCCGAACTCAAGGCTTCAAAACCATAGCTCACAAACTATGTGATGTGAGAGTGACTACAACCACTTATTTTATACCTGCGACGTTCTGGTTCAGGTTATTTAATTTGCACCCCAGGTAGATTTGGTTTGCAGATAAAGGACAATAAGAACAGGTATTCATCATGACACACGCTTCAACAAACAGGGATAACAGACAAATGGTTAAAAAGTAGCCCTGGCAACAGCACATTAAAGGGGCCCTATTCTGCTCATTTTGTAGTGTCTCTACTTTAAAGAGTCCTCTCCTGCTGATGTTCAAGTTCATATCAGTATGTAGTGTCTCTACTTTAAAGAGTCCTCTCCTGCTGATGTTCAGGTGTATATCAGTATGTAGTGTCTCTACTTTAAAGAGTCCTCTCCTGCTGATGTTCAGGGGTATATCAGTGTGTAGTGTCTCTACTTTAAAGAGTCGTCTCCTGCTGATGTTCAGGTGTATATCAGTGTGTAGTGTCTCTACTTTAAAGAGTCCTCTCCTGCTGATGTTCAGGTGTATATCAGTATGTAGTGTCTCTACTTTAAAGAGTCCTCTCCTGCTGATGTTCAGGTGTATATCAGTATGTAGTGTATCTACTTTAAAGAGTCCTCTCCTGCTGATGTTCAGGTGTATATCAGTATGTAGTGTCTCTACTTTAAAGAGTCCTCTCCTGCTGATGTTCAGGTGTATATCAGTATGTAGTGTCTCTACTTTAAAGAGTCCTCTCCTGCTGATGTTTAGGTGTATATCAGTATGTAGTGTCTCTACTTTAAAGAGTCCTCTGCTGCTGATGTTCAGGTGTATATCAGTATGTAGTGTCTCTACTTTAAAGAGTCCTCTCCTGCTGATGTTCAGGTGTATATCAGTATGTAGTGTCTCTACTTTAAAGAGTCCTCTCCTGCTGATGTTCAGGTGTATATCAGTGTGTAGTAGAGTCTCTACTTTGACATGTCTCCATGCTTTAATGTTCAAAAAGCTCTCTTTATTTTTCTCATACTGCAAGCCAATAGAAGCACAAGTGTTACATAGTGATGTCACTATGTAGCACTCCCTCTGTAGGGACCGTTGCGATGTTAGCCTTTGCAGACCATTTACATGCACGGAGACCTACAGAACAAAAAGCATAATAGGTTTAAAAAATACTACAACAAACATGAAATAAACAAAAGCATTTATAGTAAAAAGGCGTTGCTTCAACAGCATCTGAGCAGTGGCTGCCAGAACAAAGCTATTTTTAGGGTGTAGGATCTCTGTCAAGGCTCGTCCTCGCTGACCGCAGCCTGACCCTGCCTGGAGACCACCAGAGAGCCAGGAGGCACATCCCTTCCCTTCACACAGCTAAACATGTTCACATACAATAAACTACACTCAGTGCATCTCATGGGATATGCAAGGCTGCCATTTTGAACTGCATGAGGTTATGAAACACAATCATATGTTTATAGATGGTTACAGCAAGCTGGCAGGAGGAGAGAGAGGTTCATGCTGGTACTGTCACATAATGTAACACATTGAATGTCATGTTGTAATCATCAACAACTAAAAGGGATTTTTCAGTTGGCATGGTCTTGTGATATTACCACATACTATAACATCTAACTAAATTGTACTTTTACTCAAACTTGTACATATCATCATGCAAAATGTAAACGGCACTTTGAACTGACTACTCCAAGTATTTATAAATGATCAAAATGATCACACCCTCCAATAGTGACATTCTTGTACAGGTGTTCCTGCACTCAGCCGTGTGTGTGTGTGTGTGTGTGTGTGTGTGTGTGTGTGTGTGTGTGTGTGTGTGTGTGTGTGTGTGTGTGTGTGTGTGTGTGTGTGTGTGTGTGTGTGTGTGTGTGTGTGTGTGTGTGTGTGTGTTCAGAATGTATCTTTATGTGTGTACAGTCATAACATGTTGCGCTACAACGCTCGGTCTCCAGCTGTGCCCAGGAGAGTTTGATCCTAAAATGCTCTGAAAAGCTTTTCTCACAGAGCTGTGCTCCGTTCAGCCCAAGAGAGGAAACATTTCCTGTTCGCTATGCGTATGTCTGTGTGTGTGCCCAAACTGTACATCCTAATTTGTTTTCCTTCCTATTTTCATAGCAACAGACAGTACATACTTACAGTAGTGTTTACCTAAATGTCATGCGAGCATAACATGGTGAAAACAATCAATCTAAATTAACAATCGGGACGGAAATGTTCGGATTTCCAAAGGGAGGTTCTGTGAATAAATTAAAAATCAAGAACCGAAAGAATTGAACTATTCATATCTTAGACTGCACTGTAACTTTTAATGTTTATTTTATTAGCTTTTCTTTTTAATGACTGATTTTAAATGCCATTTTCTTAATGTCTTTCATTTTTTGTTTTTCTTTTAATGTTTATTTTATTATCTTTTACTGTTTTTAAATGCCTTTGTCTGAATGTCTTTCATTTTTGTAAAGCACCTTGAATTGCCTGGTGCTGAAAGGTGCTATATAAATAAACTTGCCTTGCCTTGCCTAAAGACCCAGTAAGAGTGGCACATCTGAGTGAAGAATGTATATGTGCGTGTATGCCAGATAACAAAGTTACAGCTCAGCAACCTGTTGTGGTCTGAAAAGTGAATCCAAAAGTGCTAAAACCCTAAAATACGGTTCCCTCACCTTAAAGTCACCTGTTTGTAATAGTTTTTTTGTTATAAGCCTAAAATAAGATCTGTGGTTAAAAGAAGGTGAAGAGATTTGTTTTGTTCCTTTTTCAAAACGGCAGTTGCTAACTAGTCTAAAAGACACTGCAAAATGTAATCAAGTGAAACATTAGCCGCCTTTAGCTTAGCGGGCGTGATGCGCAGCTTTACGCCCATGATGTAGTTTGTTTATAGCCTAATGTTAGCTTTTTACTTCTGGAGATTGCATTTACGTTAAAAATCACAAAGTGGTGTTAATATGTGGAGATTATCCTGCTGAGCAAAACGTCCACGCCACTGTTGCGCAGTGACCGCACGGCTGCCTTGTTTATACAAGGGACAGCTGAACGTGCTAAAGACAGCTAGCATAACGGCTATTCTCACTGAGATCTGGAGAAGGACACAGATGATGAAGCTAAACCTACGTAACATTGCAAAAATCAGGCATATCTTGCCTCAAAACGATGCAGAGAAACTAGTCCATGCATTTGTTACTTCAAGGCTGGATTATTGTAACTCTTTATTATCAGGGTGTACCAAGAAGTCAGTCAAGTCGCTTCAGCTGATTCAAAATGCTGCAGCTCGTGTACTAACCAGAGTTAGGAAAAGGGACCACATTACTCCTGTTCTGGCTGCCTTACACTGGCTCCCTATAGAACACAGGATAGAATTTAAAATTCTTCTTCTCGCCTACAAAGCCCTTAATGGGCAGGCGCCATCTTACCTTAAAGAACTCATTATACCCTACTGTCCTACTAGGGCATTGCGTTCCAAGAATGCAGGGTTGTTGGTTGTTCCTAGAGTCTCTAAAAGTACAATGGGAGCCAGAGCCTTTTCTTATCAAGCTCCACATTTGTGGAATCAGCTTCCAGTTTGTGTTCGGGCGGCAGACACCCTATCCGTTTTTAAGAGTGCGCTTAAGACCTTCCTTTTTGATAAAGCTTATAGTTAGGGCTGATTAGATTCAGACCCTAGTTTTGCTGATATAGGCTTAGTTTGTCGGGGGACATCTTACTTCTTCCTTCTCTCTGTCTATACCTGTGTACTCTCATGTTCCGATTAACCCAGCTTCCCCAAATGTCTTTCTTTTTGGTGTCTATATACGCCGGGATCCGGAGTCATGGATGATCCTGCGGTCCTGTGTCCTGGATCGCGAGCCCTGGATCTTGAGTCGTGGCTGTGGTCCTGGATCATAGGTCCTGGATGGATATCCTCGTGGATTCATCTTCCTATTATACACACATGCATTTCCAAACATTTGGACTACCTATGTTGTAAATGTATTATCTTTTCAATTTACACACTGCATCTATTGCACGTCTGTCCGTCCTGGGAGAGGGATCCCTCCTCTGTTGCTCTCCCTGAGGTTTCTCCCATTTTTCCCTTTAAACTGTGGGTTTTCTCCGGAAGTTTTTCCTTGTATGATGTGAGGGTCTAAGGACAGAGGGTGTCGTATTGTCATACTGATATTCTGTACAAACTGTGAAGTCCACTGAGACAAATGTAACATTTGTGATATTGGGCTATATAAATAAACATTGATTGATTGACTCTCTGCCACAGAGTCAGAGAGTGAGGGGCGGAGTCTGGAAATGTTTTTGAGGTGGTAGAAAGCCGATTTGGTGACAGATGTAATGTGCGCCTGGAAGGAGAGGGTGGTGTCCAGGATGACTCCCAGGTTATCAAGTATCAAGTATTTGAAACAGATATTACATTAAATTCAAATTTACATTAATTTGCCATTACCAGACCAGACCAGTTATGACCACTAATTTCAGACAGTATAATAATGTCACACCTCCCAGCAGAACAGATGTAGAAGCAGTAGCTAAAAAGATATTAAATCTGTATTCCTTTACAAAGTTATATTAAGTAATAACTTAAAGATCCTCCGGGCACCATCCCTTGCTGGTGCGGTAGTAAAATAAATCCTGAGCAGATGGAGCGTAGAGTTTGCTTTAGGGCGCTTTGACAGCAGCGGGTTGGAGAGGAGGTAGATTCAAAAAGTCTTTGGGCTGGTTATATCTAATGACCTTTTTCTTCAGAAGAAGACAGGGGGAGATGCAGCAGTGCACACAAAGAACCACTCAGAGAGCAATTATTATTTAATGAATTTCCAACTGAGCATGTGGCAGAATGAAACCTTTACTTGTATTTTCCCTCAAGGAGAAATGGAGAAAAAGAGACGGACGAAAGGAGCAGTGAGTGGAGTTAAAGGTCAAGAACTGGGGTCAAAGTCTGGGTTCTCGGAAAGCATACTCATGTGTGTGTGTGAAAAAGAGGGGTTTGATTATTAAATGAAACGTCTGTCTTTGGGTGTCCTTGCATCACAGGCAGAGGAACAGAGACACAGACAGAAAGGGGAAAGATGTGCCAGTGGGATTTAGCCCCTATAACTCTTATATTGTTTTATGGATTGCTAATAGAGGGGTGCAGGAATGAGTCCTAAATCCCTGAATGACTTAGTTTTGTACCACTTCCTGTTTCCTCGTCTTGAAGTCAAAGGAATTTTGAATGCATTTTTGGTTAGTAGCAGAAATAAGGTCTGTGTTTAAGCTAAGGAGATTTTCATCTTGTATTCTCCTAAATATGTCAGTAAATACTCCAATGGTTAATGTATGAAGGTAAAAAAGGCGGTTGTTAACAAGTGACTAAATAAACTACAAAACGCATCCTGCCGAGCATTAGCCACCTTTAGCTTAGCGGTGGTGATGCGCAGCAATGAGACAGTGCTAAAGTTCATTTATAGCCTAACGTAAGATTTAAATCTGGCGATTGCATTAATGCTTTAAAAAGTGGGGTTCAAATGTGTGGAGTATCATAAACATGTATTGTCACTTCTGATATGTATTCTGCTCTATACCAAAATCAAATGGAAACATCTCTTTGCTTATGGA